>NC_052616.1:35322845-35656775 GCF_016545825.1 Eucalyptus grandis
CTCTAATCACGACAATTACAATTACTGGCTCTGAACTAAATCTAGCCTGTGATCTTTTTTTCCCTGACTTCATCCCAACACACTGGCGCTTTGCACACTCTACAATGCATTGCTTCAGAAGGAATCATCTGACTGTTCTGCTAAAACTAGGAACCTCGGGTCTAGATCTAATATAAATTTGTCACTGGCACTATATGTAGACGAACTATTTGACGCACATACAACTCTGCATGTCTGTCTAAGTCCAAATCCTTTCGTACTACCAAGAAGTGAGCCGACTTCGTTAGTTTGTCGACCACAACCTCAAATGGAATCATTACTCCTCTGACTCCTTGGTAAGCCTGTCACAACGTTTCATCATGATATACTTCAATTCTCACTTTCGGGACTCTCGAGTGATTGTAAAAACCCTCCCGGCTTGCATTATTGAACTTCTACTTACTTCCATTTTCACGATGCAAGTGCATGCGGTGTTTTGCTCTAGTTTATGTGACAACTACATGTTCCCAATTTTCTAATGAGATATTTTGACCCCTATAGTTTAATTCGACAATCATTAACGAAATAGGTGACTATCCCATCCATGTATTGGCCCCCAAACCTACAAGTGCCTACCAATCTAATCATGCTTGGATGATTCCAATATTGCTTATATGGATCTTTTGTCCAAAAGGAAACCCTTTAATCAAAACAAAAATTTGAGAAGCATTTAATACAATAATTAATTAAGCGTGCACAAGACACGGCTGTTTTGTAGTTAGACATTATCTCTAATTAATTGCCAGACTGATTTTACGCATGATACTACCGCCCGCCCTGGAATCTCCATGCGGTTTTGTCGTTTTTATTTTCTCAAAAAAAAAGTGATACATAGATCACAGATTGACTGTTCAAGGGTGAGAGGCCTCAACTGCCGGTCAAATGTT
This sequence comes from Eucalyptus grandis, assembly GCF_016545825.1. Classification (NCBI taxonomy): domain Eukaryota; kingdom Viridiplantae; phylum Streptophyta; class Magnoliopsida; order Myrtales; family Myrtaceae; genus Eucalyptus; species Eucalyptus grandis. The sequence goes on from NC_052616.1 coordinate 35,323,772, forward strand.
CTTTAAAATATTCAGTTAAAGAGGATACTCTGAGCACCTCATCTGTTCAAAGATACTTTATTGTAATGCAATATAATTTTATATGATATGATATGAAGTTTAAATATTTCTCCAATAATTCGATAGGAGAAAGAACAGTTTCTGATGGGTCATTATACTCGCTGGATCCTTTCTAGTACGAACGGACTCGTTAACAAAAAGACTGAGACATCCCTGTAGCTGAAACACAACTGTGTCACCTACTCTCTCTCTTGTTAGCGTACTTAGCTTTCATTCAGAACAACCTATGATCAGTTTCTGAGATTTCTCAACCTCTGGGTTGTTGTCAATGGAGACGCAGTTGAACACACCAGGGAGGTTGCTCCACATGCCATGTGTTCAGGACGTACTGAAGGAGAACCCGACCACGGTCCCGGAGAGATATGTCCGCAGCGATCTAGAGCCTCCCATGATCATGGACGCTTGTTCTGGCTTGCAGGTCCCCGTGATTGACTTGGGGAGGTTGGTTTCGGAGGACTGCTCGAAGCTAGAGCTCAAGCTGCACCATGCGTGCAAAGACTGGGGCTTCTTTCAGGTACAAACAACTTCTGCATTTGGAACATGAAGGCTTTGAGAAAGTATCAGAGAAAATGGGTTCATTGATTGAAAGAGATTAAAATCCACTTAATTCTCAACTTCTGCGAGGGCCACTAAGCAGACTTAGATGTACAATTCTTAGCCACAATTATGTGTAGCCTATGAGATTTCATCGGAAATTTCCTTGTTTTGCTTCCTGGACTCGCTTTTTGCCTCCTAACCAAATCTAAGTTTTCGCTTTTATTTTACACTTAGATGTACTATTCTGTGCCATCTTGCCCTGTTTCACCAGAACACTAAATTGGTCGTTCAAGATTTCCAACGGAAAAAGAAAGGTGGGAACTTAGATGAATTTGGAGATTTGAGTTCCTCGATTGTCTCTTTTCTAGAGAATGCTAATAAGACAAATTTATCTATTGAAACTTTCTTGATATATGTTGAAATAAAGGTCTCTTGATTACTCAGCAATCAGGAGATCAGAGCTTTATCTGTCTTGATCTCAAAGGAATGCCTGTTTCTGGGAGAAGCAAGAGTGATAGCGGTGTGTTAATAATTTTCAGCTGATAAATCATGAAGTGAGCCCTAAGTTGATAGAGGAAGTGAAGAAGGGGACCGAAGAGCTGTTCAACATGCCAATGGAAGAGAAGAAGAAGTTTTGGCAGAGAGACGGCGAATCGGGCGGCTTCGGACAGGCCTTTTGTGTTCTCGGAAGACCAAAAGCTTGATTGGGCTGACATCTTCCGCATGTTCACTCTCCCTGCTTCTATGAGGAAGCCTCACTTATTTCCCAAACTCCCCCTTCCCTTCAGGTTCTTTCTCTCGGGCCGAAACATGCATAGACACCATAAAACTTTCATGTGACACTTGTAACATGTAAGCGAACATGCATAAAATACAAAATCGCTTGATTAGAAAAGTGAAACCACATTAGTATGACACATGATATAATTGCTACGTGAATAACTTTTTTGTTGTTGAGGGTTTAGTTTGTGGCGTGTTCCAAAATATCCCTTTATCGCCTAAAGAATGAAATTGTCTACATGGTAGAGACGATCTGGACGCCTACTCGAAGGAAACAAAAGCCCTAGCAATAAAGCTCCTCTACCTCATGGCGAAGGCCTTAGGAATGGAAGCAAAGGACCTGGAGGGGGTGTTCGAAGATGGGATGCAATCGATGAGGATGAATTATTACCCGCCGTGTCCGCAACCCGAGCTCGTGATGGGCCTAAACTCTCACTCTGATGGCGACGCGGTTACCATCCTCCTCCAGGTCAACGAAATGGAGGGCCTCCAGATAAGGAAAGATGGGAAGTGGGTTCCTGTGAAACCTCTCCCCGGTGCTTTCATCATCAATGTTGGAGACGTTGTTGAGGTAATAGTATTGCAACATCAACTTCCACATTTGACCATACTGATAACTTATTGTCTCACACTCAAAGCCTTCCCTTCATTGGCCGACAGCAGATTATAACAAATGGGATTTACCAGAGCATCGAGCATCGAGCAACAGTGAATGCAGTGAAGGAGAGGATCTCCATTGCAACGTTCTTCAGTCCGAGAATGGATGCTGAGATCGGTCCTGCGTCGAGCCTCATCACCTCGGAAACCCCAGCAATGTTCAGGAGGATAACAGCGGCAGAACATCTGAAGGGCTATCTATCAAGGGAGCTCAACGGAAAAGCTTATCTCGACGCCATGAGGGTTCAGAACAACGAAACCTAGAAGTGCCGAGTTCTATCCATTGAGTATGGATGTGAAAATGGTGATACGTGGAATGGTGATGCAACCTGATTATATGATATCGGTTTGATATTTAGGGAGGTCCTTTTTGAGAAAGACAATAATGACTTGAAAAAACTTCTTGTGATTCTCATCTATTGCTTGTCTGAACTATCAAACAGTCTTCTAAAATCCAAGGCATTGATTTTTTGCTCCGCCCTTCTGTTTTTTTTTCATTTTAGTAGAGCGATGAATGTTCATCCTCCTGATCCCCAGCTAGCGCCAAACCGAAATTCATGAGACTATCGCTTGCATCTTACCTTATTGGATTTATATGGTGTACGGGTATTTTTTCAGTTTGGACTAACTTATTTGAGGGGGTTTCCTTGTCATTGAAAGACTAAAGAAGATAGTAATAGACTAGACCAAATTTGAAACTCAAAACAGCTATGACGAGTGCGACCTGACAAGTGGCGGACTGCAAAGACCTCGTGTGGCAAAACTATTGGGTTTTACAATTACCCTACTTTTTCTACAAGTAAGCCCCTTGATAAATAAACAATAGATTCTTTAAATTAATGAATTACAAATATCATGCGAGCCAGACTCGTATCAGAAAATTGTCCACATTTAATGGCGTGGAAAATTAAAGTAATGTCATCGATCAAAAAAAAAAAAAAAAACTAAAGTAATGTCATGCAAGTTAAAGTATACATTTATTTATTAATCATTAAGGAAACCCACCAGGATCACAATTCTACCTATATGCTCTCCTTTGCCAAATCATTTTCTTTTCAAAAGGGCAAGATTTAGCTGCAGCAAGGTTGCAGCGTTAACGTTGCTACCAAACACATGGTGTATGTTCGCATAACCTTTAAATTATCCGCAAGCAGATCGAACCTTAGTAATCCACTCTATCAAAAAATCTGTAATCTTTGTTCTACTCACCCCAGTCACTCTCTTCTCTGCCTACTGTCTGTCGCGGCCGCCGTCCGCCACGCCAGTCTTGGCCCCCTGAGCTCCACTTCATCGCCAAGATCATCTCTATTGGCGTTGCTGATGAAGGCTCTCCACTGTCTCACGACCCTCTCTCCCGTGCACAAGGGCAGCATCTCACCGTAGGTAGCTTCGTACATGGTGAAGCAACAGCGATTTCACCGTCTTTTGTCAACGAATTTGTGGCTAGGAGATAGGGAGGGTTTCTTGAGAAGGTGTTTGTTGACACTTTTGGTGACTCAATTGGTTATTAACTGCATAAAAAGTTAGGGATCAATCCCGACCCCAAACAAAATTTTTAGTTAAAACTACACATAAATTTTAAAAGCATTGATAGTAATAAGCCCACCTAATTGCATTTCCATTGGACCAGCGATGGATTGATTTGAATAGAAGATTTCGAGCATAATTGGATTGATTGGACTAAGCTGGTACAAATTAAAATTTTGGCCAAGTTCATTAATAATTTAATATGGCCAACATTTTGCGTATGATATGCAAGGAGGTTGTAGGTCGGCATATATTGAAACCTAGGACCTTAATATCCTAAACTACAACATCTGAATTCTGGTGGGACGTAAAATTTGGGGTATTACACTGGGAGGGAAAAAAAGTTTCTCTAATTAGGCTGAAGCGTTTGGGTATCGACACGTTAAAAGGTCGGGCGTGTGGGTATCGACATGTTAAAATAAGGAACATCATTTTATCAGCCCATCTACTGACATGTGGGGCATCTACTGACATGTGGGGCGACCCTTAGTGAAGTTTTGGAGCTCCTACGTTGTGGGGAGTTTCCGAGCTCCTACGTTGTGGTGAGGTACGCATTAACCACCAAAGATCCACAACTCGAGAAGAGGCTCAACATACGTGGTTCAAGATTGAGAGCAAAGGGTCTTCACGTTCTCCACACGCAAAAAAGCCAGAGGAGAAAAACAAAAGAAAAGAGAGGGAAAGAAAGACCCACTTCCGTTGCTGCAACATCCACGATTCGCACAGAGAGAACAAGTAACAACAGTGATATTCTTGCAGTTCTCGGACGTGTCTTGCATCTTCACATCCGCACACCTCGTCGCTCCATACGCCAGACCGGCAAGTCTCCGAGCATTCCTTAGCAACGCTGGCGGCAAGCCTCAACGCACCAGTGATCGTTGACCCACCTGCACCTACTGGCCACGTCAGTGTCCTGTGTCCTCGCCGGTCACGCCCAGTAGCTGTTCCCTCTCAACTCCAGTCCACGACCTGCGATACTCAACATAAATTGGCAAAGTAAATATTCTTACAATTATTATTATTATTATTATTATTTACATCATTACTACTGTCAATAGTACATGTTGTTCCAAAATGTTAACCAGAACTTAGAGGTTAGCAGAAATCCAAATGAATTAATAAATTCACAAAATAACTATAAGACTTCCTCTGAGTGTTATATATGGATCACCAAAAATGTCTCAACAATGCATACTCAATACAAAATATGTAATCAATTTAATTATGCAATAAAATACTATTTAATAATTATATCAAAAGCTATGCATGAAAAATTCAATCATTGCAAAAGAGACATTATAATCTTTAACCCATAAATTTGTGACTATTATAAATTGTAAACCTCTTTGGTTGTTTCAAACATAAGTGTGAAACTAATAAATTCAGGAATAAAATCACGACAATTTTGACAAGAAAAATGTTTGGACTAAAACTTTAGTAGTCATAAATATAATGCCAACAATGTTTTACACATGTAAAACTCAAAGTAGACTTTAACTCTTTTAAGCAACATTTAAATGACTAAAATGTGAAATATAAATATATCACAAAAGGCAGGATGCAAAAGGCATACTCACTAAATTGTTGATTGCGCTAATTTAGTCATAAAAGTAATTAATGACAAATATTGGGGTGCATCATTAGTCAATTGAATAGTTGTCGCCCAATTATTCTCTCAACTTGTACTTGCTAAATTGGGTCTCCATTCCCCTTCCATCAAGCATAATTCCACATCGTCAAGAAGGCAAGAATCTACCACAATTCTAATACTAGAGAAGTTCTATATGTGCTTGAACAAGAGAGAATTATCATATCTTCATGTATTTATCAAACATACACATTGTCATGCAGCAAATACCAACACATGTATGAGCATATACATAGATAGAGGCCCATGCTGCACTCCCAAGCAAGCATGAATAAAGATATGCCACCAAATACCAACACAAGCTCGTGTCTACACTTACTTAAGCATATTGGCATGGACATCACCAATCGACTAATGATTGTATGCACTCTAGCATATTCCCAAGAATGATGGGACAACACTATGAGGAATACTAGAGAATTTTGTTCCAAAGTCAAATGACACCTATTTTCAAAATTTATAAGCATAATAATGTAAGGTAAAAAGAGCGTAATTCTAGTGGTAAAACATAGAAATCCCACATGACAGCATCCATTGTTTCGCTGAAAATACTTATATATAACCTAGTCCGACATGGGCAAGCTCGATAAGATTTTGTAGAGGTGGAGGCAAAGACAAGTTAAATAGCAAATAAAAACAGTTATAAACTGGCTTCATAAATGTACATTAAACAAATTTTAGCATGAGAATAGGAAGAATTAAGGACAAATAGAAACTATTTTGAGTAATAGCGAAGTGCCCCAATTTCCAATCCTAAATGGATGATTATTAAAATAATCACGAACTTGAGAGAGAAAACGCCTACACACATCCAACTTTCTATTGGAAAAAAAAAAAAGTATAGGTATTGAAGTCCCAAAATAAAAATAAATATATAAAAGAAATATTAGCCCAATTTCTTTCCATTTCTTTTATGGTTTTCCTTTTCTATTTCTTTCTAAGTAGCCACATGGAATCACTATGCCATTTTTAAAGATTTTCTAAATAGGTAATTTTGAAAATCTGTAAGCCTCTTCCGTAAAAGTATAAGAGCACACATTCATGGAATATGTCTAACAAGATCAAATCAAATCTAAAGAGAACACACAAGCTCGTGACGCCAAATTTCAAATGTTAGAATGAAAGGATCTCGACCTATGTGATGATGATTTCTCAAAATGTGGAAACAACGCGCCAAAATGGCAATTACGCCTTCAAGCATTAATTTAGAGTTTCCAAAAAACAACTTTACTTGAAACTCAATGACCTTACCAGAACAACCAAAAGCTATTTTGTGTTAATGCTTGATACCGTCCCATGATGAACCACCCAAGAATATGTGATTCTTGCCCTTCACCATCTTCAAATCCTTGTTCAATTCCAAGGTCGGTGGAAGCACCATCAATTCCAATTTTGAAAGCTATAAGGCAATTATCCTTAAGATCGTTGGAAAAAGTATTAGAATACATAAAATAATAATAATTATTGGAAATACATTACAAAAGATTAGAAAATAAAAGAAATGTATGAGGCATGCAAACACTATCCTTAAGGATAATTCCATCCCTCGAAGTAAGAAACTCGGTTCGTAAGGCTTCAACGGCTATCCTCCCAAGATACAACAGACCTTCCTCTATACTCCGCACTGAATATTAGAATGAAATAAAACAACTTTTATGTATAACCCCACAAAAAGAAAAGGAAAGATATGAGAACACGTTGTATCTACAAGGATTGTGGTTTGAAGTTTAATTTATATCGAAACAAGAAAAAGAGAGAGTCGTTAGGAGATTGTCATAAATCAATTGGTAATTAAAAAGATGACCGTTATAAAATAATGAAGAGTTTATGAAGTAATAAATCAAAAGTTGTAAAGATGTTAGACGACCGTTATACAACCATTAGAAAGTCGTTATATGACCGTTAAAAAGCCGTTACAAAAATGATGACTTTCATGACGATCATAATTTCTGATAAATATTTCAAAACTACTAAAATATCTAACATGCAGAAGAGAACTAATAAACCCTAGACAACAATCAAACACAGGGATAGTAAAAGTAGGACAACCAATTATTACAAACCACACTTTATAAACAAACCGAGTTAGTCCTACAAGCTAATGTACAAAAGGTCTATCTCAAAAAAAGAGACTACTAAGCCACCTACTCTCTAGACCTTTCAGCCTCTGGGGTTCGAATCCTCCATGACACCATCCAGGATGTTGATGTCCATGGGGTCAGCCACCTCCCTATTCTCGGTTTCGACAGTAGGTCCGTCAAAACCTACAAAGGACTCTTCCTCGGGCCCCGTTAATCGCATTAAGGAACCATGCCTTGAAGCAATGAGGTACCAAGTGAAGGAGGCCCTCATTGACCCAAACCGTGGTCATCACTAACTCACGAGTCAAAGCGGTCCCAATAATAGGGAAAAAGTGGACTCATAGTCCATATCCAATGGAACCCCAAAACGGACCGGTCGCCTCTCCATACTAAGGATGTGAAAATATTTAACTACAATGGGGTGAGATAAAATCTCGGTGAGTCAAAATCCAAAACTTCGATAAGGACGCAAATCCATCTAGATGTAGCCAAAATAGGCATCACACAAGACTTACCTCACCTCAGCACGTTTTTGCACATTAGTACATCACATATATATTTATCGACGCAAAAGGCGTAATCAATAACTGGAATACATCATTTTCATATATCAATCAATCATAGGGGTTCCGATTATAAGGTAAAATCGTCATGACATGTCTCATTCCATGCCACATAATTTTATCTCATAATAAGGCGCAGCTATCTCAATCACTCAAGCATATCCCAATTATTATGACCCATCGACCACAAACAACTCAACAGTTGGCGGTCATCCGACATAACCGGGTGTTGTCCCACTCCGCCAGCACGAACGTCTACACCTATACAGTATTCCATAAAGGACCATTAGCCTAGCCTCCACTACGACCGGCATCTGTTGATGTGGGGCATCCCGAGATAGCTAGTATAAGTACCTAGAGGGGGTGAATAGGTGTAAAAATAATTTCTCGAGATAAGAGAGCAATACTAAGCGAGACAATAGAAAGGAAGTTCTCCTTTGGTTAACAAAATGAATTATGATCAAAGTAAAACAGAGTAGGGAAGAGAAAATTGAACACAAGTTTTACGGTGGTTCGGCTTATTCTAAGCCTACGTCCACTCTTCCGCACCGATAGCCCACCGGCTGGATTTCACTATGAACAAAAGAGATGTTACGGGGCGCCATATTCTAGGAGCCCAAACTATGTGATTGAATAAGTCCTCCTCTATCTCGTTGCGGGTCGAGGACTTCAACAAAGGTAGATATTCTACTACACTTCCTCAAGGTTTCTCACGAATATAGACTCTCTTTGCGTACAAGATTTCGCTTAGCAAAGGAATTGACTAAGAACAAGGAGCTTCGGACTTTGAAATTCTTCTATCGCGCACCCTCTCGAACAACTGGAACGTCTTTCTTATATACTTCTTTATGCCATCATACCCGTTGGCACTTACCAAAGGAATTCCTCCAATCTACCCGTTGGACGGAATCAATTAGAAAGATCATTCGAGCTATTAAAGGAACATGTCGATAGCCCATTAATCCACGCTCGCCTATACAATCAGGATCTCGGTTTCCATAAGTAGAACCTTCCAAATATACTTCGCCAATCATTGAATCCTTAATCAATCTTGATTCGAATAAAGGAATCTGTTATGTCATATCCAGCCAAGAGATCTTCTCCAGTCGATAAGGTCAAATCCTTAATGAAACACCCAATTCTGGATAGTCCTTTTTCAACGGATTAGAAACTGTCAATGATAATAGACTTTGAGTCTTGAGTTTGGTAGTCCGAAGGTCTTCAGACTTTAAATAGCAGAGTCTGCAAATCTTCAGACTAGACTAATGGAAACGTTTTGTCAGCTTCAAAATACTCCAGGAAGATTTCTCCAGCAATCTCCCCCTTTTTGATGGTGACAAAACTTTCCTGCAGATTTGGATAACTTTGACCTGCAAAACATTACTCAAGCAAATATGGATATCTCATAAAGATAAATGGCTTAATGATGACACTAGAATCTGCAACCACAGAAAAATAGGTTAGTCTTTCATGTGAGTAAAGCCATTCATAAGATATCAATAGCACTTAATATAAGCAGTCAAACCCAAATCCAAATTCAGTTCACATCCAGACACAAAAGTCAAGTCAAACAAAACAAACATCAAAATAAATCAAAAGTTCAAGTTCAAAGTTTTCAAATCTTGCATCTCTCCCCCTTTTTGTCATCATAAAAAAACGGTTGAGATGGAAAGAGAATGGATTCAGGAATGCTTGGGAACACGAACAAGCTGAAAATCTCCCATTGACTGGACAATGCCTTCTAGCTTTTTCAACTCTTCCTTCAGTTGAGCGACCTCTTCACCCTTAGCATTTGCTTGAATCTGAAGAGAAAGGGCTTGGATCTGATCATTCAAAGAAACTGAAGAAGCTTGACTTGTATTCTGCAAATTCTGAACTTCGCATCTCAGAGCATATATCTGACCCCGCATTTCTAAGAGAACATCAAGAATTCTGCGAAAATCTGCTGAATTATCGCCCGCATCGGCTTCGCACGATCGGATGGAGTAAAGGCAACGATGGCAAATCAGCATAGTCACGCAGATTGGGCGATGAAACATCATGTCCCTCCTCGGGAAAGTGAGAGGCATATATGTCATATGGATCTCTGGAGAGCGACTGACTCCCTCACTGGTAGCAGGATATGAGGACATTCCTCTTTTCTCAAGGTCTCCCCCTGTTTCCATGCCTCCAAGTGGAGAAGAGTGTTCCTCATGCTCTCCTTCTTCTTGATTTCCTCTTTCCTCCTCTGCATCTCTTTCTTCAGCTTCTCTCTCCTTTGTTTCTTTCTCCTCTGCTTCTTTCTCTTCATCTTCTCTTTCTCCAGTCCTTTGTTCTGAGTCTTTCTCTTGCCGTTTCGTTGATTCCGAACAGGCGACTCGGGTTCTTCAATGCCATTGCGAAAATGGTGATGTCTTCCTCATCATCTTCATCCTCAACGATGAGAGCTCTTCTTTTCTTGGATGGAGCAACCATGGGCTCCTTCCCTTTTCTCTTTGCAGCCGAAGAGGTTTGATGAGTTTTGATAAAGGTTTTCTCCTTGAATTTCTCCAACGCCTTGTTGAGTTCATTTAGTCACCATTTTCAGTCCCACCACCATTTGATCACAAGATCGAGTACAGAAAATTCATAGAGGCTGAATATTCAGATGTCTAAATAACTTTGTCACAAGAGCTGGATAAGGAAGTTGACCATTGTCCTTCACCACTGCTCTATACATGTGGAGCATAATAGTGTGAGGAAGAGAAAACTTTTTCCCAGCAATGATGGCATACATCAGCTTTGCCTCTGAGTTTGAAACATTAGTCTTTGAAGTAGATTTTGGTCTGAGGCAATTAATGACAATCTTGTGAAGCAGAATGTTAACTGCACTCATCCTCAAGTAGGAAATCTTTTCCTCTATTCTTCTATCCTTAACAAGTTCCAACGTAGCACGAGCAATAGAGACATTGATAGGTTGATATCTCCCTCTCTCAACCCCAATGACATCAGCCAACATATCTACATCCACCACAAAGTCTTGATCTCGGACACTAAAGAGAATCTATTCGCATCCAAGAAATTGATATTCGAATAGAAATATGCAGTGAATTCAGCATAGGCTTTTGTAGAATCAAAACAAAACTGCTCAAGTTGAAGAAGACTGAATTTTTCCCTCAAATTGACATTCACAGCATCAAGGAAATCAAAATCCACACTTTTAGGGTTTATCACCCCACGCTTCAACAACTTAGAGTATAAAAGCTTTTGTTCCTCCGATCGAAACAAGTTTGTCCTTTTTCCCTGAATTTTTGCCGCAACACCCATTCTCGGTTGAAACTGACTGTACATCTTATCATCATCATTCCCATTTGGCTGATTCAGCCCTCCAACACGCGAATCACTTGGGATATTAGCAAGGGTTTCTTCTGCCAACCCCGCATGGGCAATTCCCAAACGCTCCATATTTCGTAAAAAGATGTACTCATTTTCATACCCTTTGTCCTTAAGAAACTCATCGATGTAGTTCAATGGAGTTCCACCTCTTTTCAAAGCACGATAAAGCTTGTAAATAAAAGAGGCTTTTGAATTCTTACGGATCTCACCTTCGATGATTTCTTCATTTTCTCGATGAACATCATCATGTGGACTAGATGGAGGAGAATGACGCTGCTGAGAATGTTGTGGGCTCTTGCTGACTTGTGGGAGACTCTTCTTCCTCGGTGAGATCAAAGTGCGTAGGCCCCTCACGCATTTGCGGTCCCCCGCTTGCAATCCTCGAAGACTTCCTTTGAGACGACATCTTTCACGCCTTTGAAAGATTCCAAGCTTGACTTTCCCAAGAAAGATGACAACTTTTTTCGAAGATTAAACAAGAGAAGAAAACAGAGTGGAAGATCGATGCTTTTTAGGGTTTTTGGAGTAAAACGGAGAAGAAACAACAATATATAAGATAGTCGAAGAGAGACATACGAAGCGTCGTAATGGAAAGTAAAAGATGCCCTTTAAAAATAACTGCCTTTTTAAAAATGAATAGATAACTGCCATTTTAAAATTAACTCCTTTTTGAAAAAGAAAGATTGCACTTATCACGGACATTTGAAAGTAGCAAAAATCAATTATAGATAGATGATTGTACCTTTCCGAGATTTAATATGAGAGAGAATAATTTACAGTCAAAATCTTGTTTGTCTGAGTCTGAGAGTCTCTAGACTTTAACTTCTTCAAACCTCAAAATGTTGAGTTTGGAACGGATGATTTCAAATTGATTTTTCTCCAAAGGCTTTGTGAATATATTCGCCAGGTTGGTTCTTTGAGTCAACAAACCGAATCGAAACTTCTCCATTTTGAACATGATCTCTAATGAAGTGATGTCGAATCTCTATATGCTTTGCTCTTGAGTGAAGAATTGGATTTTTGGTGAGATTGATTGCGCTGGTGTTGTCACGCTTAATCTCCATGCATGAATCTTCAATTCCAAAGTCTCTTAGTTATTGTTTTATCCACGAAATTTGTGAACAACAACTTCCAAGAGCTACATACTCTTTTAAGTTTAGCTCAAACCACGGATCCGACCCGGGTTGGTTTTTAAGTTTTATTTTAAATAAATAAATAAAATTTTATTTTAAAAAAAAATCAAAAATAATTTATTTTCCAAAATATTTTGAAAAATATTAAAAAATATTTTATTTTTCGAAAAATCAAAAAAATCAAAAAAATTCCATATTTTCCAAAAAATGCCAAAAATCCAAAAAGCCAAAAATTCATGAAAAAGCCAAAAAGACTTGTATTTTTCCAAAAATATACCAAAAAACCCCAAAAAAAATCCCTTTTGTGTCCAAAAATGAGAAAAATACTCAAAAATGTTTTCCTCCCAAAATGCATGGAAAATCTCTCAAAAATCCAAAAAGCCTTAGGGTTTAAACAAGATTAGGTACCGAAAAGGGCATTAGTGATTAACTAGTGTAATCAAGTCCCCGATCCTAATTTCTCTAGTTGCGCAGCAGTGAGTATTTCTCCCGATACTTCACTTGGGTTTCTAATCAACCCACCCCAAATCGATTAGTGGCGACTCCAATTTAAAAATTGATTTACAGGTTAAAAAACTCAGACTATTAAAGTCGTGAATTGGTGGACTTGGGAGGGTCCGAGCATAATTAAATTTAGCCGAGCCATTAGCCTCCTTAGGCGCTCGTACCCGATTGCGGGCGCCGGAAAAAAAGAGGTCGCGACATACATTAATTGGATAACTCATTTAATAATTGAACTTTCATATCGAGTAATACATGATACCTTAACATCTCTACGTTAATTGGATAATTATGATTCCTCTTCAGTATTACAAATTGTTGCTTTGCAGATTACTCGCAAGAAAATTGGGAGAGTTTCCCTATTCTAGCGCAACTTTGGATATTTGAAAGTTCATGCTCATTTTTGTGGAACAACTTCGATTCTATATTGATATTATCCACCTTCTTTCGCTATGTCAAAATAGCTTTGCCTTTCATCTCACATAACATATTAATTTTAGAGGTGCTTATGCTTCCATCTTCTCAGGCATGATGGGGCTCATGATGGAAATGTGTGGACATTGGGCCACACTAAATAACCAAGAATTTCAATTATCTTTAAACCCATAGAAACTCTCCAAACTCAGGACAACTGCAGGGACTATACGTTATTACAAATAAACTATACTCAACATCTGAGATTTTATTTTGCCTTTCTGATTAGTTGTCATGTAATTACCTGCTAATTACTTCACTCCTCGGGCTCTCTGTTCAAGATCCCCTATTGTCCGTTACTAATTTCTAGCATAATTAAAAATACATTTAATAAAGTTAGAGAAATAACAAATATTAATTCGTTTGCTAAGACATGGTAAAGAACTAATAAATGTAATAGGTGCCGAATTTATTTTTATAAATTGCTGAAATGCATAAAACCAATGTATTACGTATGATTTTTAAAATGTAATCATACATTAAATTAAACTGTTTTATGGTTAGACATTACATGCATTGTTTTGATTATAATTTGACTAACAAAATGCACAAAAGCGCAGGCTTATGCCTAATAATTTATGGATCACCTTGTGCTCGAACATGTTAAGTTGGAGAATTTCGTTGCATGCTATAATGTGTAATGATATCAAAGATTACAGTTGAAAATATTAGCTGTTGTAGGAAGAACGCCGTGTAATTGACCATAATCGCATAATAAATGGATAAATAAGTAAGAAATAGAGAAAAACAATAGTAGGATTTACGTGGCCCGTATTTGTTCTGCACTCCCACCATTATAAAACTGTTCAACTTCTTCATTATTCAATATTCACATAATATCAAACAAAACCTTCTAATGCACTTATGCGCAATATCGACCAAGTTAAAATTCAAATATTAAATTATCGTTCTTGTCAACAGAGACCCGACGTACACGACACCGAGGCATTGTTCTAGTTTAATTACGTGAAGATAAAAAATAACGTAATATAATATGGATGACACAGACTGGCTTGGCCATTAAAAAATGTGTACTCCCGGTTATTCTAAGCCAATCATGCGACTATTGCACCCTAAGTAGTCCCTAGTATAAAATATTTGCCCATTCTTGTGAGATGCTAAATGTACAATGATCTTATTAATCATTTTGAAGAGTTTACAAACGAGGAAATTAACACTAGACATGACACTGCCAATATGAGACTTTTTTTACTTCTTTTAGTATTTGAGTTTTATACACATGTGCATGCAAACATTATTTAAAATTAATTAGACCAATCACTTGAAAAACGAGTAGCATGAAATTCCTTATTTTCTTCCTAAACAATTACTTAGTAAGACTTAGCCAGGAGAAAATTCGTTCGGGTACAAATGGTGCTTTGGGAGCATCTATATATTTCTCAATTTACGGAACAAAACTTTGTTTTATTTTATTTTTTCTTCCCGATAACGAGGAATCTGGTCTTACATTTGAAAAAAAAAAAAACGACCCCGAGGAAGCTTCAAGGTGTCGAGTTTTCTGGTATTCCACGTTGGAATATCAAGGTCTTGCTAATTTCGCTCTTTCATCATCGCAATACCTTCGCACTAGCTAGCTAGCTTTTGTTGGCTTATGAACGTCTTTTAATCAAATCTTAACTGTGTCATATTCCAATTTAGATGCTCCATACTAGAGGAGATCTACCTTACATCATATTAGTTCTTTGAATTAAAATTGTTGGCTTGTAGGTTGTCCATTCTTTTCCATTTACACAACCCCTGAATCATCCATGTGACCCTGTTGATTGAGAGGAAGATTAGAGCACGCATCAATAGTGTAAACAAATAAAAGAGCACTTTACACAGCCGGTCCTATCCGCTGTTGATTTGAGAGCTTTGGACACTCACTTTTTCATGAACCATCAGCCTAGGTGTGGATAGAGCCACTTATAGAAAAACATATTTTCACGATGCAAGTGCGTGCAGTGTTTTGCTCTAGTTTATGTGACAACTACATGTTCCCAATTTTCTGGTGAGATAATTTGACCCTTATAGTTTAATTCGACAGTCATTAACGAAATAAGTGACTATCCCATCCATGTATTGGCCCCCAAACCTACAAGTTCCTACCAATCTAATCATGCTTCGATGATTCCAATATTGCTTATATGGATCTTTTGTCCATAAGGAAACACTTTAATCAAAACAAAAATTTGAGAAGCAATTAATACAATAATTAATTAAGCGTGCACAAGACACGGCTGTTTTGTAGTTAGACATTATCTCTCTAAAATTAATTGTCAGACAGATTTTACGCAGGATACTACCGCCCGCTCTGGAATCTCCATGCGGTTTTGTCGTTTTTATTTTCTCAAAAAAAAAGGTGATATATAGATCACAGATTTACTGTTCAAGGGTGAGAGGCCTCAACTGCCGGTCAAATGTTCTTTAAAATATTCAGTTCAAGAGGGATACTCTGAGCACCTCATCTGTTCAAATATACTTTATTGTAATGCAATATAATTTTATATGATATGATATGAAGTTTACATATTTTTCCAATAATTCGATAGGAGAAAGAGCATTTTCTGATGGGCCATTATACTCGCTGGATCCTTTCTAGTACGAACGGACTCGTTAACAAAAAAGAATGAGATATCCCTGTAGTTGAAACTTAATAGCACTGACACGTGACATGAATATGTGATATAACATGACATAATATATCAACACGTTATTTCTCAAAAATAGAAAATTCTGACACGTTATTGATGAAACTAATGACTAAGAAGAAATTAGAATCAACTTATTTAAATAAATCCATGATATAATGATCAAAATTTATCATCATTCAACATTCAATATTTTAACCACTGGGTTCGCCCCAGTGGCCACCCTTCTAACATGGAAGGGGGAGGTGAGGGGTTCAAATCCCCACCTTCTCAGGGGGGATGAGGGGTAGGGACGCGTAAGTTTGGAGAGTGGGTTGCGACTCCCACGCCCGCAAGAGGGGGGCACACAAGTCTGCAGTGAGTGTAGAGTAGGCGTAGAGTAGAGAGAACCGACAAAAAAAAAAAAAACATTCAATATTTTTAATTTTTTGAAATTACTTTTTAATCCCATTTATTTCTTTTTTGATTAAAAAAAGTCCCCACGAGTCCCCCCCCAACTCCCTTTTTTTTTCCCTCGTCTCTTTCCCTCCCACCCCCAAATTTATTTTTCTTTTCTCTCCCTCCCCCACCACCTAACAAGCTGTCACTTCTCCCTCTCCCTCCCCACCACCTAACAAGCTGTCACTTCTCCCTCTCTCCAAAATGAAAAGTCACGCCAAGTCCATCAGAATCCCCCTTTTTTATTTATTTAATTTTTTCGAGTTTCCTTCTCAGAAATCCTATCCTATCCAGCGCCGGAAAAATATTGGGTGGTCCGGGACCGCCACGTCAGCGTGGTCCCGGACCACTCACACGGCGCCACGTGTATGGGGAGCGCAGACAAAGGACGAAAACCGGGGCCCACTTCTCGACGCTCTCTCTCCTTTTTCTCTCTTTTGCCCCTCCCCTCATATGTGGCGCCATATGAGTGGTCCGGGACCACGCTGACGTGGTGGTCCCGGACCACCCAATATTTTCTCATCCAGCGCCCTTCTTCTTCTCCTCCTCCTCACCGCATGACCCCCTTTCTCTCCTCTTCTTCTGGATCTCTGCTTGCTCTCGGTCCTCATCACAATCGTGCACCACCTCACCTCTGGCCCTTCCTCCCTCGCAGTTGTAGCCTCGTCGCTAATCCATCACAGCATCACAGTGGCAGCCCTCGCCTCAGTCTCTACTTTCTTTGGCCGTCTCTCGCCGTCACGGGCTCGCTATCGCTCGCGGCCTCATCTATGCTCCATCGCCCTCACCTCCACCCTCTATTGTCTTCCGTCCACACTTGTCAAAACGTGTCGATAAGAGTGAACCACGTGTTGGAAAATCCAACACGCATTGACTGTGTGTTTGAGCGTATCCGAGCGTGTCAACATGGAAGCACGTGTAATGTCACCTACTCTCTCTCTCTCTTGTTAGCATACTTTGCTTTCATTCAGAGCAACCTATGATCAGTCTCTGGGATTTCTCAACCTCTGGGTTTGTCAATGGAGACGCAGGTGAACATACCAGCGAGGTTGCTCCACGTGCCATGGGTTCAAGACATAATGAAGGAGAACCCGACCACGGTTCCGGAGAGATATGTCCGCGACGATCTAGAGCCCGTGATCATGGGCGCTTGTTCTGGCTTGCAGCTCCCCGTGATTGACTTGGGGAGGTTGGTTTCGGAGGACTGCGCGAAGCTAGAGCTCAAGAAGCTGCACCATGCGTGCAAAGACTGGGGCTTCTTTCAGGTACAAAACAACTTCTGCGTTTGGAACATTAAGGCTTTGAGAAAGTATCAGAGAAAATGGGTTCATTGATTGAAAGAGATTAAAATCCACTTAATTCTCAACTTCTGCAAGGGCCACTAAGGAGACTTAGATGTACAATTCTTAGCCACAATTATGTGTGGCCTATGAGATTTCATCGGAAATTTCCTTGTTTTGCTTCCTGGACTCGCTTTTTACCTCCTACCAAATCTAAGTTCTCGCTTTTATTTTACACTTAGATGTACTATTCTGTGCCACCTTGCCCTGTTTCACCAGAACACTAAATTGGTCGTTCAAGATTTCCAACGGAAAAAGAAAGGTGGGAACTTAGATGAATTTGGAGATTTGAGTTCCTCGATTGTCTCTTTTATAGAGAATGCTAATAAGACAATTTTATCTTTTGCAACTTTCTTGATATATGTTGGAATAAAGGTCTCTTGATTACTCAGCAATCAGGAGACAGAGCTTTCTCTGTCTTGATCTCAAAGGAATGCCTGTTTCTGGGAGAATCGAGAGTGATAGCGGTGTGTTAATAATTTTCAGCTGATAAATCATGAAGTGAGCCCTAAGTTGATAGAGAAAGTGAAGAAGGGGACCGAAGAGCTGTTCAACATGCCAATGGAAGAGAAGAAGAAGTTTTGGCAGAGAGACGGCGAATCGAGCGGCTTCGGACAGGCCTTTGTGTTCTCGGAAGACCAAAAGCTTGATTGGGCTGACATCTTCTACATGTTCACTCTCCCTGCTTCTATGAGGAAGCCTCACTTATTTCCCAAACTCCCCCTTCCCTTCAGGTTCTTTCTCTCGGGCCAAAACATGCATAGACACCATAAAACTTTCATGTGACACTTGTACCATGTAAGCGAACATGCATAAAATACAAAATCGCTTGATTAGAAAAGTGAAATCACATTAGTATGACACATGATATAATTGCTACGTGAATAACTTTTTTGTTGTTGGGGGTTTAGTTTGTGGCATGTTCCAAAATATCCCCTTTATCGCCTAAAGAATGAAATTGTCTACATGGTAGAGACGATCTGGACGCCTACTCGAAGGAAACAAAAACCCTAGCAATAAAGCTCCTCTACCTCATGGCGAAGGCCTTAGGAATGGAAGCAAAGGACCTTGAGGGTATATTCGAAGATGGGTTGCAATCGATGAGGATGAATTATTACCCGCCGTGTCCGCAACCCGAGCTCGTGATGGGCCTCAACTCTCACTCTGATGGCGACGCGGTTACCATCCTCCTCCAGGTCAACGAAATGGAGGGCCTCCAGATAAGGAAATATGGGAAGTGGGTTCCTGTGAAACCTCTCCCCGGTGCTTTCATCATCAATGTTGGAGACGTTGTTGAGGTAATAGTATTGCAACATCAACTTCCACATTTGACCATACTGATAACTTATTGTCTCACACTCAAAGCCTTCCCTTCATTGGCCGACAGCAGATTATAACAAATGGGATTTACCAGAGCATCGAGCATCGAGCAACAGTGAATGCAGTGAAGGAGAGGATCTCCATTGCAACGTTCTTCAGTCCGAGAATGGATGCTGAGATCGGTCCTGCGTCGAGCCTCATCACCTCGGAAACCCCAGCAATGTTCAGGAGGATAACAGCGGCAGAACATCTGAAGGGCTATCTATCAAGGGAGCTCAACGGAAAAGCTTATCTCGACGCCATGAGGGTTCAGAACAACGAAACCTAGAAGTGCCGAGTTCTATCCATTGAGTATGGATGTGAAAATGGTGATACGTGGAATGGTGATGCAACCTGATTATATGATATCGGTTTGATATTTAGGGAGGTCCTTTTTGAGAAAGACAATAATGACTTGAAAAAACTTCTTGTGATTCTCATCTATTGCTTGTCTGAACTATCAAACAGTCTTCTAAAATCCAAGGCATTGATTTTTTGCTCCGCCCTTCTGTTTTTTTTTTTTTCATTTTAGTAGAGCGATGAATGTTCATCCTCCTGATCCCCAGCTAGCGCCAAACCGAAATTCATGAGACTATCGCTTGCATCTTACCTTATTGGATTTATATGGTGTACGGGTATTTTTTCAGTTTGGACTAACTTATTTGAGGGGGTTTCCTTGTCATTGAAAGACTAAAGAAGATAGTAATAGACTAGACCAAATTTGAAACTCAAAACAGCTATGACGAGTGCGACCTGACAAGTGGCGGACTGCAAAGACCTCGTGTGGCAAAACTATTGGGTTTTACAATTACCCTACTTTTTCTACAAGTAAGCCCCTTGATAAATAAACAATAGATTCTTTAAATTAATGAATTACAGATATCATGCGAGCCAGACTCGTATCAGAAAATTGTCCACATTTAATGGCGTGGAAAATTAAAGTAATGTCATCGATCAAAAAAAAAAAAAACTAAAGTAATGTCATGCAAGTTAAAGTATACATTTATTTATTAATCATTAAGGAAACCCACCAGGATCACAATTCTACCTATATGCTCTCCTTTGCCAAATCATTTTCTTTTCAAAAGGGCAAGATTTAGCTGCAGCAAGGTTGCAGCGTTAACGTTGCTACCAAACACATGGTGTATGTTCGCATAACCTTTAAATTATCCGCAAGCAGATCGAACCTTAGTAATCCACTCTATCAAAAAATCTGTAATCTTTGTTCTACTCACCCCAGTCACTCTCTTCTCTGCCTACTGTCTGTCGCGGCCGCCGTCCGCCACGCCAGTCTTGGCCCCCTGAGCTCCACTTCATCGCCAAGATCATCTCTATTGGCGTTGCTGATGAAGGCTCTCCACTGTCTCACGACCCTCTCTCCCGTGCACAAGGGCAGCATCTCACCGTAGGTAGCTTCGTACATGGTGAAGCAACAGCGATTTCACCGTCTTTTGTCAACGAATTTGTGGCTAGGAGATAGGGAGGGTTTCTTGAGAAGGTGTTTGTTGACACTTTTGGTGACTCAATTGGTTATTAACTGCATAAAAAAGTTAGGGATCAATCCCGACCCCCAAACAAAATTTTTAGTTAAAACTACACATAAATTTTAAAAGCATTGATAGTAATAAGCCCACCTAATTGCATTTCCATTGGACCAGCGATGGATTGATTTGAATAGAAGATTTCGAGCATAATTGGATTGATTGGACTAAGCTGGTACAAATTAAAATTTTGGCCAAGTTCATTAATAATTTAATATGGCCAACATTTTGCGTATGATATGCAAGGAGGTTGTAGGTCGGCATATATTGAAACCTAGGACCTTAATATCCTAAACTACAACATCTGAATTCTGGTGGGACGTAAAATTTGGGGTATTACACTGGGAGGGAAAAAAGTTTCTCTAATTAGGCTGAAGCGTTTGGGTATCGACACGTTAAAATTAGGTCGAGGCGTGTGGGTATCGACATGTTAAAATAAGGAACATCATTTTATCAGCCCATCTACTGACATGTGGGGCATCTACTGACATGTGGGGCGACCCTTAGTGAAGTTTTGGAGCTCCTACGTTGTGGGAGTTTCCGAGCTCCTACGTTGTGGTGAGGTACGCATTAACCACCAAAGATCCACAACTCGAGAAGAGGCTCAACATACGTGGTTCAAGATTGAGAGCAAAGGGTCTTCACGTTCTCCACACGCAAAAAGCCAGAGGAGAAAAACAAAAGAAAAGAGAGGGAAAGAAAGACCCACTTCCGTTGCTGCAACATCCACGATTCGCACAGAGAGAACAAGTAACAACAGTGATATTCTTGCAGTTCTCGGACGTGTCTTGCATCTTCACATCCGCACACCTCGTCGCTCCATACGCCAGACCGGCAAGTCTCCGAGCATTCCTTAGCAACGCTGGCGGCAAGCCTCAACGCACCAGTGATCGTTGACCCACCTGCACCTACTGGCCACGTCAGTGTCCTGTGTCCTCGCCGGTCACGCCCAGTAGCTGTTCCCTCTCAACTCCAGTCCACGACCTGCGATACTCAACATAAATTGGCAAAGTAAATATTCTTACAATTATTATTATTATTATTATTATTTACATCATTACTACTGTCAATAGTACATGTTGTTCCAAAAATGTTAACCAGAACTTAGAGGTTAGCAGAAATCCAAATGAATTAATAAATTCACAAAATAACTATAAGACTTCCTCTGAGTGTTATATATGGATCACCAAAAATGTCTCAACAATGCATACTCAATACAAAATATGTAATCAATTTAATTATGCAATAAAATACTATTTAATAATTATATCAAAAGCTATGCATGAAAAATTCAATCATTGCAAAAGAGACATTATAATCTTTAACCCATAAATTTGTGACTATTATAAATTGTAAACCTCTTTGGTTGTTTCAAACATAAGTGTGAAACTAATAAATTCAGGAATAAAATCACGACAATTTTGACAAGAAAAATGTTTGGACTAAAACTTTAGTAGTCATAAATATAATGCCAACAATGTTTTACACATGTAAAACTCAAAGTAGACTTTAACTCTTTTAAGCAACATTTAAATGACTAAAATGTGAAATATAAATATATCACAAAAGGCAGGATGCAAAAGGCATACTCACTAAATTGTTGATTGCGCTAATTTAGTCATAAAAGTAATTAATGACAAATATTGGGGTGCATCATTAGTCAATTGAATAGTTGTCGCCCAATTATTCTCTCAACTTGTACTTGCTAAATTGGGTCTCCATTCCCCTTCCATCAAGCATAATTCCACATCGTCAAGAAGGCAAGAATCTACCACAATTCTAATACTAGAGAAGTTCTATATGTGCTTGAACAAGAGAGAATTATCATATCTTCATGTATTTATCAAACATACACATTGTCATGCAGCAAATACCAACACATGTATGAGCATATACATAGATAGAGGCCCATGCTGCACTCCCAAGCAAGCATGAATAAAGATATGCCACCAAATACCAACACAAGCTCGTGTCTACACTTACTTAAGCATATTGGCATGGACATCACCAATCGACTAATGATTGTATGCACTCTAGCATATTCCCAAGAATGATGGGACAACACTATGAGGAATACTAGAGAATTTTGTTCCAAAGTCAAATGACACCTATTTTCAAAATTTATAAGCATAATAATGTAAGGTAAAAAGAGCGTAATTCTAGTGGTAAAACATAGAAATCCCACATGACAGCATCCATTGTTTCGCTGAAAATACTTATATATAACCTAGTCCGACATGGGCAAGCTCGATAAGATTTTGTAGAGGTGGAGGCAAAGACAAGTTAAATAGCAAATAAAAACAGTTATAAACTGGCTTCATAAATGTACATTAAACAAATTTTAGCATGAGAATAGGAAGAATTAAGGACAAATAGAAACTATTTTGAGTAATAGCGAAGTGCCCCAATTTCCAATCCTAAATGGATGATTATTAAAATAATCACGAACTTGAGAGAGAAAACGCCTACACACATCCAACTTTCTATTGGAAAAAAAAGTATAGGTATTGAAGTCCCAAAATAAAAATAAATATATAAAAGAAATATTAGCCCAATTTCTTTCCATTTCTTTTATGGTTTTCCTTTTCTATTTCTTTCTAAGTAGCCACATGGAATCACTATGCCATTTTTAAAGATTTTCTAAATAGGTAATTTTGAAAATCTGTAAGCCTCTTCCGTAAAAGTATAAGAGCACACATTCATGGAATATGTCTAACAAGATCAAATCAAATCTAAAGAGAACACACAAGCTCGTGACGCCAAATTTCAAATGTTAGAATGAAAGGATCTCGACCTATGTGATGATGATTTCTCAAAATGTGGAAACAACGCGCCAAAATGGCAATTACGCCCTTCAAGCATTAATTTAGAGTTTCCAAAAAACAACTTTACTTGAAACTCAATGACCTTACCAGAACAACCAAAAGCTATTTTGTGTTAATGCTTGATACCGTCCCATGATGAACCACCCAAGAATATGTGATTCTTGCCCTTCACCATCTTCAAATCCTTGTTCAATTCCAAGGTCGGTGGAAGCACCATCAATTCCAATTTTGAAAGCTATAAGGCAATTATCCTTAAGATCGTTGGAAAAAGTATTAGAATACATAAAATAATAATAATTATTGGAAATACATTACAAAAGATTAGAAAATAAAAGAAATGTATGAGGCATGCAAACACTATCCTTAAGGATAATTCCATCCCTCGAAGTAAGAAACTCGGTTCGTAAGGCTTCAACGGCTATCCTCCCAAGATACAACAGACCTTCCTCTATACTCCGCACTGAATATTAGAATGAAATAAAACAACTTTTATGTATAACCCCACAAAAAGAAAAGGAAAGATATGAGAACACGTTGTATCTACAAGGATTGTGGTTTGAAGTTTAATTTATATCGAAACAAGAAAAAGAGAGAGTCGTTAGGAGATTGTCATAAATCAATTGGTAATTAAAAAGATGACCGTTATAAAATAATGAAGAGTTTATGAAGTAATAAATCAAAAGTTGTAAAGATGTTAGACGACCGTTATACAACCATTAGAAAGTCGTTATATGACCGTTAAAAAGCCGTTACAAAAATGATGACTTTCATGACGATCATAATTTCTGATAAATATTTCAAAACTACTAAAATATCTAACATGCAGAAGAGAACTAATAAACCCTAGACAACAATCAAACACAGGGGATAGTAAAAGTAGGACAACCAATTATTACAAACCACACTTTATAAACAAACCGAGTTAGTCCTACAAGCTAATGTACAAAAGGTCTATCTCAAAAAAAGAGACTACTAAGCCACCTACTCTCTAGACCTTTCAGCCTCTGGCTTCGAATCCTCCATGACACCATCCAGGATGTTGATGTCCATGGGGTCAGCCACCTCCCTATTCTCGGTTTCGACAGTAGGTCCGTCAAAACCTACAAAGGACTCTTCGGGCCCCGTTAATCGCATTAAGGAACCATGCCTTGAAGCAATGAGGTACCAAGTGAAGGAGGCCCTCATTGACCCAAACCGTGGTCATCACTAACTCACGAGTCAAAGCGGTCCCAATAATAGGGAAAAAAGTGGACTCATAGTCCATATCCAATGGAACCCCAAAACGGACCGGTCGCCTCTCCATACTAAGGATGTGAAAATATTTAACTACAATGGGGTGAGATAAAATCTCAGTGAGTCAAAATCCAAAACTTCGATAAGGACGCAAATCCATCTAGATGTAGCCAAAATAGGCATCACACAAGACTTACCTCACCTCAGCACGTTTTTGCACATTAGTACATCACATATATATTTATCGACGCAAAAGGCGTAATCAATAACTGGAATACATCATTTTCATATATCAATCAATCATAGGGGTTCCGATTATAAGGTAAAATCGTCATGACATGTCTCATTCCATGCCACATAATTTTATCTCATAATAAGGCGCAGCTATCTCAATCACTCAAGCATATCCCAATTATTATGACCCATCGACCACACCAACTCAACGGTTGGCGGTCATCCGACATAACCGGGTGTTGTCCCACTCCGCCCGAGCACAAGAACGTCTACACCTATACAGTATTCCATAAAGGACCATTAGCCTAGCCTCCACTACGACCGGCATCTCGTTGATGTGGGGCATCCCGAGATAGCTAGTATAAGTACCTAGAGGGGGTGAATAGGTGTAAAAATAATTTCTCGAGATAAGAGAGCAATACTAAGGCACAATAGAAAGGAAGTTCTCCTTTGGTTAACAAAATGAATTATGATCAAAGTAAAACAGAGAGTAGGGAAGAGAAAATTGAACACAAGTTTTACAGTGGTTCGGCTTATTCTAAGCCTACGTCCACTCTTCCGCACTGATAGCCCACCGGCTGGATTTCACTATGAACAAAAGAGATGTTACAGGGGCGCCATATTCTAGGAGCCCAAACTATGTGATTGAATAAGTCCTCCTCTATCTGTTGCGGGTCGAGGACTTCAACAGTGTAGATATTCTACTACACTTCCTCAAGGTTTCTCACGAATATAGACTCTCTTTTGCGTACAAGATTTCGCTTAGCAAAGGAATTGACTAAGAACAAGGAGCTTCGAGACTTTGAAATTCTTCTATCGCGCACCCTCTCGAACAACTGGAACGTCTTTCTTATATACTTCTTTATGCCATCATACCCGTTGGCACTTACCAAAGGAATTCCTCCAATCTACCCGTTGGACGGAATCAATTAGAAAGATCATTCGAGCTATTAAAGGAACATGTCGATAGCCCATTAATCCTGCTCGCCTATACAATCAGGATCTCGGTTTCCATAAGTAGAACCTTCCAAATATACTTCGCCAATCATTGAATCCTTAATCAATCTTGATTCGAATAAAGGAATCTGTTATGTCATATCCAGCCAAGAGATCTTCTCCAAATCGATAAGGTCAAATCCTTAATGAAACACCCACTTCTGGATAGTCCTTTTCAACGGATTAGAAACTCAATGATAATAGACTTTGAGTCTTGAGTTTGGTAGTCCGAAGGTCTTCGGACTTTAAATAGCGAGTCTGCAAATCTTCGAGACTAGACTAATGGAAACGTTTTGTCGCTTCAAAATACTCCAGAAGATTTCTCCAAAGAATCTCCCCCTTTTTGATGGTGACAAAACTTTCCCCGCAGATTTGGATAACTTTGACCCGTAAAACATTACTCAAGCAAATATGGATATCTCATAAAGATAAATGGCTTAATGATGACACTAGAATCTGCAACCACAGAAAATAGGTTAGTCTTTCATGTGAGTAAAGCCATTCATAAGATATCAATAGCACTTAATATAAGCAAATCAAACCCAAATCCAAATTCGGTTCACATCCAGACACAAAAGTCAAGTCAAACAAAACAAACATCAAAATAAATCAAAAGTTCAAGTTCAAAGTTTTCAAATCTTGCATCTCTCCCCCTTTTTGTCATCATAAAAACGGTTGAGATGGAAAGAGAATGGATTCAGGAATGCTTGGGAACACGAACAAGCTGAAAATCTCCCATTGACTGGACAATGCCTTCTAGCTTTTTCAACTCTTCCTTCAGTTGAGCGACCTCTTCACCCTTAGCATTTGCTTGAATCAAGAGAAAGGGCTTGGATCGATCATTCAAAGAAACTGAAGAAGCTTGACTTGTATTCTCAAATTCTGAACTTCGCATCTCAGAGCATATATCTGACCCCGCATTTCTAAGAGAACATCAAGAATTCTGCGAAAATCTGCTGAATTATCAGTCTGCGTACTGGCTTCTGCACGATCAGATGGAGTAAAGGCAAACGATGGCAAATCAGCATAGTCACGCAGATTGGGCGATGAAACATCATGTCCCTCCTCAGGAAAGTGAGAGGCATATATGTCATCTGGATCTGCTGGAGAGCGACTGACTCCCTCACTGGTAGCAGGATATGAGGACATTCCTCTTTTCTCAAGGTCTCCCCCTGTTTCCATGCCTCCAAATGGAGAAGAGTGTTCCTCATGCTCTCCTTCTTCTTGATTTCCTCTTTCCTCCTCTCGCATCTCTTTCTTCAGCTTCTCTCTCCTTTGTTTCTTTCTCCTCTGCTTCTTTCTCTTCATCTTCTCTTTCTCCAGTCCTTTGTTCTGAGTCTTTCTCTTGCCGTTTCGTTGATTCTGGAACAGAACGACTCAGGTTCTTCAATGCCATTGCAGAAATGGTGATGTCTTCCTCATCATCTTCATCCTCAACGATGAGAGCTCTTCTTTTCTTGGATGGAGCAACCATGGGCTCCTTCCCTTTTCTCTTTGCAGCCGAAGAGGTTTGATGAGTTTTGATAAAGGTTTTCTCCTTGAATTTCTCCAACGCCTTGTTGAGTTCATTTAGTCACCATTTTCAGTCCCACCACCATTTGATCACAAGATCGAGTACAGAAAATTCATAGAGGCTGAATATTCAGATGTCTAAATAACTTTGTCACAAGAGCTGGATAAGGAAGTTGACCATTGTCCTTCACCACCGCTCTATACATGTGGAGCATAATAGTGTGAGGAAGAGAAAACTTTTTCCCAAAGAATGATGGCATACATCAGCTTTGCCTCTGAGTTTGAAACATTAGTCTTTGAAGTAGATTTTGGTCTGAGGCAATTAATGACAATCTTGTGAAGCAGAATGTTAACTGCACTCATCCTCAAGTAGGAAATCTTTTCCTCTATTCTTCTATCCTTAACAAGTTCCAACGTAGCACGAGCAATAGAGACATTGATAGGTTGATATCTCCCTCTCTCAACCCCAATGACATCAGCCAACATATCTACATCCACCACAAAGTCTTGATCTCGGACACTAAAAGAGAATCTATTCGCATCCAAGAAATTGATATTCGAATAGAAATATGCAGTGAATTCAGCATAGGCTTTTGTAGAATCAAAACAAAACTGCTCAAGTTGAAGAAGACTGAATTTTTCCCTCAAATTGACATTCACAAAGCATCAAGGAAATCAAAATCCACACTTTTAGGGTTTATCACCCCACGCTTCAACAACTTAGAGTATAAAAGCTTTTGTTCCTCCGATCGAAACAAGTTTGTCCTTTTTCCCTGAATTTTTGCCGCAACACCCATTCTCGGTTGAAACTGACTGTACATCTTATCATCATCATTCCCATTTGGCTGATTCAGCCCTCCAACACGCGAATCACTTGGGATATTAGCAAGGGTTTCTTCTGCCAACCCCGCAGGGGCAATTCCCAAACGCTCCATATTTCGTAAAAAGATGTACTCATTTTCATACCCTTTGTCCTTAAGAAACTCATCGATGTAGTTCAATGGAGTTCCACCTCTTTTCAAAGCACGATAAAGCTTGTAAATAAAAGAGGGCTTTTGAATTCTTACAGGGATCTCGCACCTTCGATGATTTCTTCATTTTCTCGATGAACATCATCATGTGGACTAGATGGAGGAGAATGACGCTGCTGAGAATGTTGTGGGCTCTGCTGCTGACTGGGAGACTCTTCTTCCTCGGTGAGATCAAAGTGCGTAGGCCCCTCACGCATTTGCGGTCCCCTGCTTGCAATCCTCGAAGACTTCCTTTGAGACGACATCTTTCACAGTCTTTGAAAGATTCCAAGCTTGACTTTCCCAAGAAAGATGACAACTTTTTCGAAGATTAAACAAGAGAAGAAAACAGGAGTGGAAGATCGATGCTTTTTAGGGTTTTTGGAGTAAAACGGAGAAGAAACAACAATATATAAGATAGTCGAAGAGAGACATACGAAGCGTCGTAATGGAAAGTAAAAAGATGCCCTTTAAAAATAACTGCCTTTTTTAAAAATGAATAGATAACTGCCATTTTAAAAATTAACTCCTTTTGAAAAAGAAAGATTGCACTTATCACGGACATTTGAAAGTAGCAAAAATCAATTATAGATAGATGATTGTACCTTTCCGAGATTTAATATGAGAGAGAATAATTTACAGTCAAAATCTTGTTTGTCTGAGTCTGAGAGTCTCTAGACTTTAACTTCTTCAAACCTCAAAATGTTGAGTTTGGAACGGATGATTTCAAATTGATTTTTCTCCAAAGGCTTTGTGAATATATTCGCCAGTTGGTTCTTTGAGTCAATAAACTGAATCGAAACTTCTCCATTTTGAACATGATCTCTAATGAAGTGATGTCGAATCTCTATATGCTTTGCTCTTGAGTGAAGAATTGGATTTTTGGTGAGATTGATTGCGCTGGTGTTGTCACAGTTAATCTCCATGCATGAATCTTCAATTCCAAAGTCTCTTAGTTATTGTTTTATCCACAGAATTTGTGAACAACAACTTCCAAGAGCTACATACTCTTTTTAAGTTTAGCTCAAACCACGGATCCGACCCGGGTTGGTTTTTTAAGTTTTATTTTAAATAAATAAATAAAATTTTATTTTAAAAAAATCAAAAATAATTTATTTTCCAAAAATATTTTGAAAAATATTAAAAAATATTTTATTTTTCGAAAAATCAAAAAAATCAAAAAAATTCCATATTTTCCAAAAAATGCCAAAAATCCAAAAAGCCAAAAATTCATGAAAAAGCCAAAAAGACTTGTATTTTTCCAAAAAATATACCAAAAAACCCCAAAAAAATCCCTTTTGTGTCCAAAAAATGAGAAAAATACTCAAAAAATGTTTTTCCTCCCAAAAATGCATGGAAAATCTCTCAAAAATCCAAAAAGCCTTAGGGTTTAAACAAGATTAGGTACCGAAAAGGGCATTAGTGATTAACTAGTGTAATCAAGTCCCCGATCCTAATTTCTCTAGTTGCGCGAGAAGAGTATTTCTCCCGATACTTCACTTGGGTTTCTAATCAACCCACCCCAAATCGATTAGTGGCGACTCCAATTTAAAAATTGATTTACAGGTTAAAAACTCATACTATTAAAGTCGTGAATTGGTGGACTTGGGAGGGTCCGAGCATAATTAAAATTAGCCGAGCCATTAGCCTCCTTAGGCGCTCGTACCCGATTGCGGGCGCCGGAAAAAAAGAGGTCGCGACATACATTAATTGGATAACTCATTTAATAATTGAACTTTCATATCGAGTAATACATGATACCTTAACATCTCTACGTTAATTGGATAATTATGATTCCTCTTCAGTATTACAAATTGTTGCTTTGCAGATTACTCGCAAGAAAATTGGGAGAGTTTCCCTATTCTAGCGCAACTTTGGATATTTGAAAGTTCATGCTCATTTTTGTGGAACAACTTCGATTCTATATTGATATTATCCACCTTCTTTCGCTATGTCAAAATAGCTTTGCCTTTCATCTCACATAACATATTAATTTTAGAGGTGCTTATGCTTCCATCTTCTCAGGCATGATGGGGCTCATGATGGAAATGTGTGGACATTGGGCCACACTAAATAACCAAGAATTTCAATTATCTTTAAACCCATAGAAACTCTCCAAACTCAGGACAACTGCAGGGACTATACGTTATTACAAATAAACTATACTCAACATCTGAGATTTTATTTTGCCTTTCTGATTAGTTGTCATGTAATTACCTGCTAATTACTTCACTCCTCGGGCTCTCTGTTCAAGATCCCCTATTGTCCGTTACTAATTTCTAGCATAATTAAAAATACATTTAATAAAGTTAGAGAAATAACAAATATTAATTCGTTTGCTAAGACATGGTAAAGAACTAATAAATGTAATAGGTGCCGAATTTATTTTTATAAATTGCTGAAATGCATAAAACCAATGTATTACGTATGATTTTTAAAATGTAATCATACATTAAATTAAACTGTTTTATGGTTAGACATTACATGCATTGTTTTGATTATAATTTGACTAACAAAATGCACAAAAGCGCAGGCTTATGCCTAATAATTTATGGATCACCTTGTGCTCGAACATGTTAAGTTGGAGAATTTCGTTGCATGCTATAATGTGTAATGATATCAAAGATTACAGTTGAAAATATTAGCTGTTGTAGGAAGAACGCCGTGTAATTGACCATAATCGCATAATAAATGGATAAATAAGTAAGAAATAGAGAAAAACAATAGTAGGATTTACGTGGCCCGTATTTGTTCTGCACTCCCACCATTATAAAACTGTTCAACTTCTTCATTATTCAATATTCACATAATATCAAACAAAACCTTCTAATGCACTTATGCGCAATATCGACCAAGTTAAAATTCAAATATTAAATTATCGTTCTTGTCAACAGAGACCCGACGTACACGACACCAAGGCATTGTTCTAGTTTAATAACGTGAAGATAAAAAATAACGTAATATAATATGGATGACACGGACTGGCTTGGCCATTAAAAAATGTGTACTCCCGGTTATTCTAAGCCAATCATGCGACTATTGCACCCTAAGTAGTCCCTAGTATAAAATATTTGCCCATTCTTGTGAGATGCTAAATGTACAATGATCTTATTAATCATTTTGAAGAGTTTACAAACGAGGAAATTAACACTAGACATGACACTGCCAATATGAGACTTTTTTACTTCTTTTAGTATTTGAGTTTTATACACATGTGCATGCAAACATTATTTAAAATTAATTAGACCAATCACTTGAAAAACGAGTAGCATGAAATTCCTTATTTTCTTCCTAAACAATTACTTAGTAAGACTTAGCCAGGAGAAAATTCGTTCGGGTACAAATGGTGCTTTGGGAGCATCTATATATTTCTCAATTTACGGAACAAAACTTTGTTTTATTTTATTTTTTCTTCCCGATAACGAGGAATCTGGTCTTACATTTGAAAAAAAAAAAACAAACGACCCCGAGGAAGCTTCAAGGTGTCGAGTTTTCTGGTATTCCACGTTGGAATATCAAGGTCTTGCTAATTTCGCTCTTTCATCATCGCAATACCTTCGCACTAGCTAGCTAGCTTTTGTTGGCTTATGAACGTCTTTTAATCAAATCTTAACTGTGTCATATTCCAATTTAGATGCTCCATACTAGAGGAGATCTACCTTACATCATATTAGTTCTTTGAATTAAAATTGTTGGCTTGTAGGTTGTCCATTCTTTTCCATTTACACAACCCCTGAATCATCCATGTGACCCTGTTGATTGAGAGGAAGATTAGAGCACGCATCAATAGTGTAAACAAATAAAAGAGCACTTTACACAGCCGGTCCTATCCGCTGTTGATTTGAGAGCTTTGGACACTCACTTTTTCATGAACCATCAGCCTAGGTGTGGATAGAGCCACTTATAGAAAAACATATTTTCACGATGCAAGTGCGTGCAGTGTTTTGCTCTAGTTTATGTGACAACTACATGTTCCCAATTTTCTGGTGAGATAATTTGACCCTTATAGTTTAATTCGACAGTCATTAACGAAATAAGTGACTATCCCATCCATGTATTGGCCCCCAAACCTACAAGTTCCTACCAATCTAATCATGCTTCGATGATTCCAATATTGCTTATATGGATCTTTTGTCCATAAGGAAACACTTTAATCAAAACAAAAATTTGAGAAGCAATTAATACAATAATTAATTAAGCGTGCACAAGACACGGCTGTTTTGTAGTTAGACATTATCTCTCTAAAATTAATTGTCAGACAGATTTTACGCAGGATACTACCGCCCGCTCTGGAATCTCCATGCGGTTTTGTCGTTTTTTATTTTCTCAAAAAAAAGGTGATATATAGATCACAGATTTACTGTTCAAGGGTGAGAGGCCTCAACTGCCGGTCAAATGTTCTTTAAAATATTCAGTTCAAGAGGGATACTCTGAGCACCTCATCTGTTCAAATATACTTTATTGTAATGCAATATAATTTTATATGATATGATATGAAGTTTACATATTTTTCCAATAATTCGATAGGAGAAAGAGCATTTTCTGATGGGCCATTATACTCGCTGGATCCTTTCTAGTACGAACGGACTCGTTAACAAAAAAGAATGAGATATCCCTGTAGTTGAAACTTAATAGCACTGACACGTGACATGAATATGTGATATAACATGACATAATATATCAACACGTTATTTCTCAAAAATAGAAAATTCGACACGTTATTGATGAAACTAATGACTAAGAAGAAATTAGAATCAACTTATTTAAATAAATCCATGATATAATGATCAAAATTTATCATCATTCAACATTCAATATTTTAACCACTGGGGGTTCGCCCCAGTGGCCACCCTTCTAACATGGAAGGGGGAGGTGAGGGGTTCAAATCCCCACATTCTCAGGGGGGATGAGGGGTAGGGACGCGTAAGTTTGGAGAGTGGGTTGCGACTCCCACGCCCGCAAGAGGCGGGCGCAAGTCTCAGTGAGTGTAGAGTAGGCGTAGAGTAGAGACGACAAAAAAAAAAAAAAAAAACATTCAATATTTTTAATTTTTTGAAATTACTTTTTAATCCCATTTATTTCTTTTTTTGATTAAAAAAAGTCCCCACGAGTCCCCCCCAACTCCCTTTTTTTCCCTCGTCTCTTTCCCTCCCACCCCCAAATTTATTTTTCTTTTCTCTCCCTCCCCCACCACCTAACAAGCTGTCACTTCTCCCTCTCCCTCCCCCACCACCTAACAAGCTGTCACTTCTCCCTCTCTCCAAAATGAAAAGTCACGCCAAGTCCATCAGAATCCCCCTTTTTTATTTATTTAATTTTTTCGAGTTTCCTTCTCATAAATCCTATCCTATCCAGCGCCGGAAAAATATTGGGTGGTCCGGGACCGCCACGTCAGCGTGGTCCCGGACCACTCACACGGCGCCACGTGTATGGGGAGCGCAGACAAAGGACGAAAACCGGGGCCCACTTCTCTGACGCTCTCTCTCCTTTTTCTCTTTTTGCCCCTCCCCTCATATGTGGCGCCATATGAGTGGTCCGGGACCACGCTGACGTGGTGGTCCCGGACCACCCAATATTTTCTCATCCAGCGCCCTTCTTCTTCTCCTCCTCCTCACCGCATGACCCCCTTTCTCTCCTCTTCTTCTGGATCTCTGCTTGCTCTCGGTCCTCATCACAATCGTGCACCACCTCACCTCTGGCCCTTCCTCCCTCGCAGTTGTAGCCTCGTCGCTAATCCATCACAGCATCACAGTGGCAACCCTCGCCTCAGTCTCTACTTTCTTTGGCCGTCTCTCGCCGTCACGGGCTCGCTATCGCTCGCGGCCTCATCTATGCTCCATCGCCCTCACCTCCACCCTCTGTTGTCTTCCGTCCACACTTGTCAAAACGTGTCGATAAGAGTGAACCACGTGTTGGAAAATCCAACACGCATTGACTGTGTGTTTGAGCGTATCCGAGCGTGTCAACATGGAAGCACGTGTAATGTCACCTACTCTCTCTCTCTTTGTTAGCATACTTTGCTTTCATTCAGAGCAACCTATGATCAGTCTCTGGGATTTCTCAACCTCTGGGTTTGTCAATGGAGACGCAGGTGAACATACCAGCGAGGTTGCTCCACGTGCCATGGGTTCAAGACATAATGAAGGAGAACCCGACCACGGTTCCGGAGAGATATGTCCGCGACGATCTAGAGCCCGTGATCATGGGCGCTTGTTCTGGCTTGCAGCTCCCCGTGATTGACTTGGGGAGGTTGGTTTCGGAGGACTGCGCGAAGCTAGAGCTCAAGAAGCTGCACCATGCGTGCAAAGACTGGGGCTTCTTTCAGGTACAAAACAACTTCTGCGTTTGGAACATTAAGGCTTTGAGAAAGTATCAGAGAAAAATGGGTTCATTGATTGAAAGAGATTAAAATCCACTTAATTCTCAACTTCTGCAAGGGCCACTAAGGAGCCTTAGATGTACAATTCTTAGCCACAATTATGTGTGGCCTATGAGATTTCATCGGAAATTTCCTTGTTTTGCTTCCTGGACTCGCTTTTTACCTCCTACCAAATCTAAGTTCTCGCTTTTATTTTACACTTAGATGTACTATTCTGTGCCACCTTGCCCTGTTTCACCAGAACACTAAATTGGTCGTTCAAGATTTCCAACGGAAAAAGAAAGGTGGGAACTTAGATGAATTTGGAGATTTGAGTTCCTCGATTGTCTCTTTTATAGAGAATGCTAATAAGACAATTTTATCTTTTGCAACTTTCTTGATATATGTTGGAATAAAGGTCTCTTGATTACTCAGCAATCAGGAGACAGAGCTTTCTCTGTCTTGATCTCAAAGGAATGCCTGTTTCTGGGAGAATCGAGAGTGATAGCGGTGTGTTAATAATTTTCAGCTGATAAATCATGAAGTGAGCCCTAAGTTGATAGAGAAAGTGAAGAAGGGGACCGAAGAGCTGTTCAACATGCCAATGGAAGAGAAGAAGAAGTTTTGGCAGAGAGACGGCGAATCGAGCGGCTTCGGACAGGCCTTTGTGTTCTCGGAAGACCAAAAGCTTGATTGGGCTGACATCTTCTACATGTTCACTCTCCCTGCTTCTATGAGGAAGCCTCACTTATTTCCCAAACTCCCCCTTCCCTTCAGGTTCTTTCTCTCGGGCCAAAACATGCATAGACACCATAAAACTTTCATGTGACACTTGTACCATGTAAGCGAACATGCATAAAATACAAAATCGCTTGATTAGAAAAGTGAAATCACATTAGTATGACACATGATATAATTGCTACGTGAATAACTTTTTTGTTGTTGGGGTTTAGTTTGTGGCATGTTCCAAAATATCCCCTTTATCGCCTAAAGAATGAAATTGTCTACATGGTAGAGACGATCTGGACGCCTACTCGAAGGAAACAAAAACCCTAGCAATAAAGCTCCTCTACCTCATGGCGAAGGCCTTAGGAATGGAAGCAAAGGACCTTGAGGGTATATTCGAAGATGGGTTGCAATCGATGAGGATGAATTATTACCCGCCGTGTCCGCAACCCGAGCTCGTGATGGGCCTCAACTCTCACTCTGATGGCGACGCGGTTACCATCCTCCTCCAGGTCAACGAAATGGAGGGCCTCCAGATAAGGAAAGATGGGAAGTGGGTTCCTGTGAAACCTCTCCCCGGTGCTTTCATCATCAATGTTGGAGACGTTGTTGAGGTAATAGTATTGCAACATCAACTTCCACATTTGACCATACTGATAACTTATTGTCTCACACTCAAAGCCTTCCCTTCATTGGCCGACAGCAGATTATAACAAATGGGATTTACCAGAGCATCGAGCATCGAGCAACAGTGAATGCAGTGAAGGAGAGGATCTCCATTGCAACGTTCTTCAGTCCGAGAATGGATGCTGAGATCGGTCCTGCGTCGAGCCTCATCACCTCGGAAACCCCAGCAATGTTCAGGAGGATAACAGCGGCAGAACATCTGAAGGGCTATCTATCAAGGGAGCTCAACGGAAAAGCTTATCTCGACGCCATGAGGGTTCAGAACAACGAAACCTAGAAGTGCCGAGTTCTATCCATTGAGTATGGATGTGAAAATGGTGATACGTGGAATGGTGATGCAACCTGATTATATGATATCGGTTTGATATTTAGGGAGGTCCTTTTTGAGAAAGACAATAATGACTTGAAAAAACTTCTTGTGATTCTCATCTATTGCTTGTCTGAACTATCAAACAGTCTTGTAAAATCCAAGGCATTGATTTTTTGCTCCGCCCTTCTGTTTTTTTTTCATTTTAGTAGAGCGATGAATGTTCATCCTCCTGATCCCCAGCTAGCGCCAAACCGAAATTCATGAGACTATCGCTTGCATCTTACCTTATTGGATTTATATGGTGTACGGGTATTTTTTCAGTTTGGACTAACTTATTTGAGGGGGTTTCCTTGTCATTGAAAGACTAAAGAAGATAGTAATAGACTAGACCAAATTTGAAACTCAAAACAGCTATGACGAGTGCGACCTGACAAGTGGCGGACTGCAAAGACCTCGTGTGGCAAAACTATTGGGTTTTACAATTACCCTACTTTTTCTACAAGTAAGCCCCTTGATAAATAAACAATAGATTCTTTAAATTAATGAATTACAGATATCATGCGAGCCAGACTCGTATCAGAAAATTGTCCACATTTAATGGCGTGGAAAATTAAAGTAATGTCATCGATCAAAAAAAAAAAAAAAAAAAAAAAAGTAATGTCATGCAAGTTAAAGTATACATTTATTTATTAATCATTAAGGAAACCCACCAGGATCACAATTCTACCTATATGCTCTCCTTTGCCAAATCATTTTCTTTTCAAAAGGGCAAGATTTAGCTGCAGCAAGGTTGCAGCGTTAACGTTGCTACCAAACACATGGTGTATGTTCGCATAACCTTTAAATTATCCGCAAGCAGATCGAACCTTAGTAATCCACTCTATCAAAAAATCTGTAATCTTTGTTCTACTCACCCCAGTCACTCTCTTCTCTGCCTACTGTCTGTCGCGGCCGCCGTCCGCCACGCCAGTCTTGGCCCCCTGAGCTCCACTTCATCGCCAAGATCATCTCTATTGGCGTTGCTGATGAAGGCTCTCCACTGTCTCACGACCCTCTCTCCCGTGCACAAGGGCAGCATCTCACCGTAGGTAGCTTCGTACATGGTGAAGCAACAGCGATTTCACCGTCTTTTGTCAACGAATTTGTGGCTAGGAGATAGGGAGGGTTTCTTGAGAAGGTGTTTGTTGACACTTTTGGTGACTCAATTGGTTATTAACTGCATAAAAAGTTAGGGATCAATCCCGACCCCCAAACAAAATTTTTAGTTAAAACTACACATAAATTTTAAAAGCATTGATAGTAATAAGCCCACCTAATTGCATTTCCATTGGACCAGCGATGGATTGATTTGAATAGAAGATTTCGAGCATAATTGGATTGATTGGACTAAGCTGGTACAAATTAAAATTTTGGCCAAGTTCATTAATAATTTAATATGGCCAACATTTTGCGTATGATATGCAAGGAGGTTGTAGGTCGGCATATATTGAAACCTAGGACCTTAATATCCTAAACTACAACATCTGAATTCTGGTGGGACGTAAAATTTGGGGTATTACACTGGGAGGGAAAAAAGTTTCTGTAATTAGGCTGAAGCGTTTGGGTATCGACACGTTAAAATTAGGTCGAGGCGTGTGGGTATCGACATGTTAAAATAAGGAACATCATTTTATCAGCCCATCTACTGACATGTGGGGCATCTACTGACATGTGGGGCGACCCTTAGTGAAGTTTTGGAGCTCCTACGTTGTGGGGAGTTTCCGAGCTCCTACGTTGTGGTGAGGTACGCATTAACCACCAAAGATCCACAACTCGAGAAGAGGCTCAACATACGTGGTTCAAGATTGAGAGCAAAGGGTCTTCACGTTCTCCACACGCAAAAAAGCCAGAGGAGAAAAACAAAAGAAAAGAGAGGGAAAGAAAGACCCACTTCCGTTGCTGCAACATCCACGATTCGCACAGAGAGAACAAGTAACAACAGTGATATTCTTGCAGTTCTCGGACGTGTCTTGCATCTTCACATCCGCACACCTCGTCGCTCCATACGCCAGACCGGCAAGTCTCCGAGCATTCCTTAGCAACGCTGGCGGCAAGCCTCAACGCACCAGTGATCGTTGACCCACCTGCACCTACTGGCCACGTCAGTGTCCTGTGTCCTCGCCGGTCACGCCCAGTAGCTGTTCCCTCTCAACTCCAGTCCACGACCTGCGATACTCAACATAAATTGGCAAAGTAAATATTCTTACAATTATTATTATTATTATTATTATTATTATTATTTACATCATTACTACTGTCAATAGTACATGTTGTTCCAAAAATGTTAACCAGAACTTAGAGGTTAGCAGAAATCCAAATGAATTAATAAATTCACAAAATAACTATAAGACTTCCTCTGAGTGTTATATATGGATCACCAAAAATGTCTCAACAATGCATACTCAATACAAAATATGTAATCAATTTAATTATGCAATAAAATACTATTTAATAATTATATCAAAAGCTATGCATGAAAAATTCAATCATTGCAAAAGAGACATTATAATCTTTAACCCATAAATTTGTGACTATTATAAATTGTAAACCTCTTTGGTTGTTTCAAACATAAGTGTGAAACTAATAAATTCAGGAATAAAATCACGACAATTTTGACAAGAAAAATGTTTGGACTAAAACTTTAGTAGTCATAAATATAATGCCAACAATGTTTTACACATGTAAAACTCAAAGTAGACTTTAACTCTTTTAAGCAACATTTAAATGACTAAAATGTGAAATATAAATATATCACAAAAGGCAGGATGCAAAAGGCATACTCACTAAATTGTTGATTGCGCTAATTTAGTCATAAAAGTAATTAATGACAAATATTGGGGTGCATCATTAGTCAATTGAATAGTTGTCGCCCAATTATTCTCTCAACTTGTACTTGCTAAATTGGGTCTCCATTCCCCTTCCATCAAGCATAATTCCACATCGTCAAGAAGGCAAGAATCTACCACAATTCTAATACTAGAGAAGTTCTATATGTGCTTGAACAAGAGAGAATTATCATATCTTCATGTATTTATCAAACATACACAT
Source organism: Eucalyptus grandis (assembly GCF_016545825.1). Lineage (NCBI taxonomy): Eukaryota > Viridiplantae > Streptophyta > Magnoliopsida > Myrtales > Myrtaceae > Eucalyptus > Eucalyptus grandis. The sequence goes on from NC_052616.1 coordinate 35,363,394, forward strand.
TGTCATGCAGCAAATACCAACACATGTATGAGCATATACATAGATAGAGGCCCATGCTGCACTCCCAAGCAAGCATGAATAAAGATATGCCACCAAATACCAACACAAGCTCGTGTCTACACTTACTTAAGCATATTGGCATGGACATCACCAATCGACTAATGATTGTATGCACTCTAGCATATTCCCAAGAATGATGGGACAACACTATGAGGAATACTAGAGAATTTTGTTCCAAAGTCAAATGACACCTATTTTCAAAATTTATAAGCATAATAATGTAAGGTAAAAAGAGCGTAATTCTAGTGGTAAAACATAGAAATCCCACATGACAGCATCCATTGTTTCGCTGAAAATACTTATATATAACCTAGTCCGACATGGGCAAGCTCGATAAGATTTTGTAGAGGTGGAGGCAAAGACAAGTTAAATAGCAAATAAAAACAGTTATAAACTGGCTTCATAAATGTACATTAAACAAATTTTAGCATGAGAATAGGAAGAATTAAGGACAAATAGAAACTATTTTGAGTAATAGCGAAGTGCCCCAATTTCCAATCCTAAATGGATGATTATTAAAATAATCACGAACTTGAGAGAGAAAACGCCTACACACATCCAACTTTCTATTGGAAAAAAAAGTATAGGTATTGAAGTCCCAAAATAAAAATAAATATATAAAAGAAATATTAGCCCAATTTCTTTCCATTTCTTTTATGGTTTTCCTTTTCTATTTCTTTCTAAGTAGCCACATGGAATCACTATGCCATTTTTAAAGATTTTCTAAATAGGTAATTTTGAAAATCTGTAAGCCTCTTCCGTAAAAGTATAAGAGCACACATTCATGGAATATGTCTAACAAGATCAAATCAAATCTAAAGAGAACACACAAGCTCGTGACGCCAAATTTCAAATGTTAGAATGAAAGGATCTCGACCTATGTGATGATGATTTCTCAAAATGTGGAAACAACGCGCCAAAATGGCAATTACGCCCTTCAAGCATTAATTTAGAGTTTCCAAAAAACAACTTTACTTGAAACTCAATGACCTTACCAGAACAACCAAAAGCTATTTTGTGTTAATGCTTGATACCGTCCCATGATGAACCACCCAAGAATATGTGATTCTTGCCCTTCACCATCTTCAAATCCTTGTTCAATTCCAAGGTCGGTGGAAGCACCATCAATTCCAATTTTGAAAGCTATAAGGCAATTATCCTTAAGATCGTTGGAAAAAGTATTAGAATACATAAAATAATAATAATTATTGGAAATACATTACAAAAGATTAGAAAATAAAAGAAATGTATGAGGCATGCAAACACTATCCTTAAGGATAATTCCATCCCTCGAAGTAAGAAACTCGGTTCGTAAGGCTTCAACGGCTATCCTCCCAAGATACAACAGACCTTCCTCTATACTCCGCACTGAATATTAGAATGAAATAAAACAACTTTTATGTATAACCCCACAAAAAGAAAAGGAAAGATATGAGAACACGTTGTATCTACAAGGATTGTGGTTTGAAGTTTAATTTATATCGAAACAAGAAAAAGAGAGAGTCGTTAGGAGATTGTCATAAATCAATTGGTAATTAAAAAGATGACCGTTATAAAATAATGAAGAGTTTATGAAGTAATAAATCAAAAGTTGTAAAGATGTTAGACGACCGTTATACAACCATTAGAAAGTCGTTATATGACCGTTAAAAAGCCGTTACAAAAATGATGACTTTCATGACGATCATAATTTCTGATAAATATTTCAAAACTACTAAAATATCTAACATGCAGAAGAGAACTAATAAACCCTAGACAACAATCAAACACAGGGATAGTAAAAGTAGGACAACCAATTATTACAAACCACACTTTATAAACAAACCGAGTTAGTCCTACAAGCTAATGTACAAAAGGTCTATCTCAAAAAAAGAGACTACTAAGCCACCTACTCTCTAGACCTTTCAGCCTCTGGCTTCGAATCCTCCATGACACCATCCAGGATGTTGATGTCCATGGGGTCAGCCACCTCCCTATTCTCGGTTTCGACAGTAGGTCCGTCAAAACCCTACAAAGGACTCTTCTGGGCCCCGTTAATCGCATTAAGGAACCATGCCTTGAAGCAATGAGGTACCAAGTGAAGGAGGCCCTCATTGACCCAAACCGTGGTCATCACTAACTCACGAGTCAAAGCGGTCCCAATAATAGGGAAAAAGTGGACTCATAGTCCATATCCAATGGAACCCCAAAACGGACCGGTCGCCTCTCCATACTAAGGATGTGAAAATATTTAACTACAATGGGGTGAGATAAAATCTCAGTGAGTTAAAATCCAAAACTTCGATAAGGACGCAAATCCATCTAGATGTAGCCAAAATAGGCATCACACAAGACTTACCTCACCTCAAAGACGTTTTTGCACATTAGTACATCACATATATATTTATCGACGCAAAAGGCGTAATCAATAACTGGAATACATCATTTTCATATATCAATCAATCATAGGGGTTCCGATTATAAGGTAAAATCGTCATGACATGTCTCATTCCATACCACATAATTTTATCTCATAATAAGGCGCAGCTATCTCAATCACTCAAGCATATCCCAATTATTATGACCCATCGACCACAGCCAACTCAACAGTTGGCAGTCATCCGACATAACCGGGTGTTGTCCCACTCCGCCAGGCACAGCAACGTCTACACCTATACAGTATTCCATAAAGGACCATTAGCCTAGCCTCCACTACGATCGGCATCTGTTGATGTGGGGCATCCTGAGATAGCTAGTATAAGTACCTAGAGGGGGCTGAATAGGTGTAAAAATAATTTCTCGAGATAAGAGAGCAATACTAAGCAGACAATAGAAAGGAAGTTCTCCTTTGGTTAACAAAATGAATTATGATCAAAGTAAAACAGAGAGTAGGGAAGAGAAAATTGAACACAAGTTTTACAGTGGTTCGGCTTATTCTAAGCCTACGTCCACTCTTCCGCACTGATAGCCCACCGGCTGGATTTCACTATGAACAAAAGAGATGTTACAGGGGCGCCATATTCTAGGAGCCCAAACTATGTGATTGAATAAGTCCTCCTCTATCTTTGCGGGTCGAGGACTTCAACAGTGTAGATATTCTACTACACTTCCTCAAGGTTTCTCACGAATATAGACTCTCTTTTGCGTACAAGATTTCGCTTAGCAAAGGAATTGACTAAGAACAAGGAGCTTCAGACTTTGAAATTCTTCTATCGCGCACCCTCTCGAACAACTGGAACGTCTTTCTTATATACTTCTTTATGCCATCATACCCGTTGGCACTTACCAAAGGAATTCCTCCAATCTACCCGTTGGACGGAATCAATTAGAAAGATCATTCGAGCTATTAAAGGAACATGTCGATAGCCCATTAATCCTGCTCGCCTATACAATCAGGATCTCGGTTTCCATAAGTAGAACCTTCCAAATATACTTCGCCAATCATTGAATCCTTAATCAATCTTGATTCGAATAAAGGAATCTGTTATGTCATATCCAGCCAAGAGATCTTCTCCAGTCGATAAGGTCAAATCCTTAATGAAACACCCAATTCTGATAGTCCTTTTTCAACGGATTAGAAACTGTCAATGATAATAGACTTTGAGTCTTGAGTTTGGTAGTCCGAAGGTCTTCGGACTTTAAATAGCGAGTCCGCAAATCTTCAGACTAGACTAATGGAAACGTTTTGTCGGCTTCAAAATACTCCGGAAGATTTCTCCAGCAATCTCCCCCTTTTTGATGGTGACAAAACTTTCCTGCAGATTTGGATAACTTTGACCTGCAAAACATTACTCAAGCAAATATGGATATCTCATAAAGATAAATGGCTTAATGATGACACTAGAATCTGCAACCACAGAAAATAGGTTAGTCTTTCATGTGAGTAAAGCCATTCATAAGATATCAATAGCACTTAATATAAGCAGTCAAACCCAAATCCAAATTCAGTTCACATCCAGACACAAAAGTCAAGTCAAACAAAACAAACATCAAAATAAATCAAAAGTTCAAGTTCAAAGTTTTCAAATCTTGCATCTCTCCCCTTTTTGTCATCATAAAAAACGGTTGAGATGGAAAGAGAATGGATTCAGGAATGCTTGGGAACACGAACAAGCTGAAAATCTCCCATTGACTGGACAATGCCTTCTAGCTTTTTCAACTCTTCCTTCAGGTTGAGCGACCTCTTCACCCTTAGCATTTGCTTGAATCAAGAGAAAGGGCTTGGATCGATCATTCAAAGAAACTGAAGAAGCTTGACTTGTATTCTGCAAATTCTGAACTTCGCATCTCAGAGCATATATCTGACCCCGCATTTCTAAGAGAACATCAAGAATTCTGCGAAAATCTGCTGAATTATCAGTCTGCGTACTGGCTTCTGCACGATCAGATGGAGTAAAGGCAAACGATGGCAAATCAGCATAGTCACGCAGATTGGGCGATGAAACATCATGTCCCTCCTCGGGAAAGTGAGAGGCGTATATGTCATCTGAATCTGCTGGAGAGCGACTGACTCCCTCACTGGTAGCAGGATATGAGGACATTCCTCTTTTCTCAAGGTCTCCCCCTGTTTCCATGCCTCCAAGTGGAGAAGAGTGTTCCTCATGCTCTCCTTCTTCTTGATTTCCTCTTTCCTCCTCTCGCATCTCTTTCTTCAGCTTCTCTCTCCTTTGTTTCTTTCTCCTCTGCTTCTTTCTCTTCATCTTATCTTTCTCCAGTCTTTTGTTCTAAGTCTTTCTCTTGCTGTTTCGTTGATTCTGGAACAGAACGACTCAGGTTCTTCAATGCCATTGCAAAAATGGTGATGTCTTCCTCATCATCTTCATCCTCAACGATGAGAGCTCTTCTTTTCTTGGATGGAGCAACCATGGGCTCCTTCCCTTTTCTCTTTGCAGCTGAAGAGGTTTGATGAGTTTTGATAAAGGTTTTCTCCTTGAATTTCTCCAACGCCTTGTTGAGTTCATTTAGTCACCATTTTCAGTCCCACCACCATTTGATCACAAGATCAAGTACAGAGAATTCATAGAGGCTGAATATTCAGATGTCTAAATAACTTTGTCACAAGAGCTGGATAAGGAAGTTGACCATTGTCCTTCACCACTGCTCTATACATGTGGAGCATAATAGTGTGAGGAAGAGAAAACTTTTTCCCAGCAATGATGGCATACATCAACTTTGCCTCTGAGTTTGAAACATTAGTCTTTGAAGTAGATTTTGGTCCGAGGCAATTAATGACAATCTTGTGAAGCGAGAATGTTAACTGCACTCATCCTCAAGTAGGAAATCTTTTCCTCTATTCTTCTATCCTTAACAAGTTCCAACGTAGCACGAGCAATAGAGACATTGATAGGTTGATATCTCCCTCTCTCAACCCCAATGACATCAGCCAACATATCTACATCCACCACAAAGTCTTGATCTCGGACACTAAAAGAGAATCTATTCGCATCCAAGAAATTGATATTCGAATAGAAATATGCAGTGAATTCAGCATAGGCTTTTGTAGAATCAAAACAAAACTGCTCAAGTTGAAGAAGACTGAATTTTTCCTCAAATTGACATTCACAGCATCAAGGAAATCAAAATCCACACTTTTAGGGTTTATCACCCCACGCTTCAACAACTTAGAGTATAAAAGCTTTTGTTCCTCCGATCGAAACAAGTTTGTCCTTTTTCCCTGAATTTTTGCCGCAACACCCATTCTCGGTTGAAACTGACTGTACATCTTATCATCATCATTCCCATTTGGCTGATTCAGCCCTCCAACACGCGAATCACTTGGGATATTAGCAAGGGTTTCTTCTGCCAACCCCGCATGGGCAATTCCCAAACGCTCCATATTTCGTAAAAAGATGTACTCATTTTCATACCCTTTGTCCTTAAGAAACTCATCGATGTAGTTCAATGGAGTTCCACCTCTTTTCAAAGCACGATAAAGCTTGTAAATAAAAGAGGGCTTTTGAATTCTTACAGGATCTGCACCTTCGATGATTTCTTCATTTTCTCGATGAACATCATCATGTGGACTAGATGGAGGAGAATGACGCTGCTGAGAATGTTGTGGGCTCTGCTGCTGACTGGGAGACTCTTCTTCCTCGGTGAGATCAAAGTGCGTAGGCCCTTCACGCATTTGCGGTCCCCTGCTTGCAATCCTCGAAGACTTCCTTTGAGACGACATCTTTCACAGTCTTTGAAAGATTCCAAGCTTGACTTTCCCAAGAAAGATGACAACTTTTTCGAAGATTAAACAAGAGAAGAAAACAGGAGTGGAAGATCGATGCTTTTTAGGGTTTTTGGAGTAAAATGGAGAAGAAACAACAATATATAAGATAGTCGAAGAGAGACATACGAAGCGTCGTAATGGAAAGTAAAAAGATGCCCTTTAAAAATAACTGCCTTTTTTAAAAATGAATAGATAACTGCCATTTTAAAAATTAACTCCTTTTTGAAAAAGAAAGATTGCACTTATCACGGACATTTGAAAGTAGCAAAAATCAATTATAGATAGATGATTGTACCTTTCCGAGATTTAATATGAGAGAGAATAATTTACAGTCAAAATCTTGTTTGTCTGAGTTTGAGAGTCTCTAGACTTTAACTTCTTCAAACCTCAAAATGTTGAGTCTGGAACGGATGATTTCAAATTGATTTTTCTCCAAAGGCTTTGTGAATATATTCGCCAGTTGGTTCTTTGAGTCAACAAACTGAATCGAAACTTCTCCATTTTGAACATGATCTCTAATGAAGTGATGTCGAATCTCTATATGCTTTGCTCTTGAGTGAAGAATTGGATTTTTGGTGAGATTGATTGCGCTGGTGTTGTCACAGTTAATCTCCATGCATGAATCTTCAATTCCAAAGTCTCTTAGCTATTGTTTTATCCACAGAATTTGTGAACAACAACTTCCAAGAGCTACATACTCTGCTTCTGTATTTTGCTTCCTTGAAAACCATGACATTGTCCTGCTTCCAAGTAGTTGACAGGTACCCGAGGTGCTATTTCTATCAACTCTACAACCAGCTAGATCTGCGTCTGAGTATCCAATAAGAGTAAAGTCTCCCTTTTTAGGATACCAAAGACCAAGACTTGAATTTGAAGCAATGTATTTGATAATACGCTTTGCAGCACTTAGATGAGATTCTTTAGGGTTTGCTTGAAATCTAGCACAAATGAAAACACTAAACAAAATGTCAGGTCTAGAAGCAGTAAGATAAAGAAGTGAACCAATGATACTCCTGTATAACTTCTGGTCAACTTTCTTTCCTCCTTCATCTTTGTCTATCTTCAAAGAACTTGAGATTGGTATGTCAATCTTTTTGCAATTTTCCAGTCCAAACTTTTTGACAAGATCATTAGCATATTTTTCTTGATGAATAAAAGTCCCTTCCTTCAATTGTTTCACTTGAAGTCCAAGAAAGAAGGTTAGTTCACCCATCATGCTCATTTCAAATTCATCCTGCATAGACTTAGAAAATTTCTTGCACAAACTTTCATTAGAGGATCCAAAAATAATATCATCTACATATATTTGAACAAGTAGAAAACTTTTGTTTTCTCTTTTAATAAATAGAGGAATGTCTACTTTACCTTTAACAAAGCCATTTTGAATTAAAAACTTACTCAGCCTATCATACCAAGCTCGAGGTGCTTGCTTTAAACCATATAAGGCATTTTTCAGTCTGAATACTGAGTTTGGTTTCCTTGGGTCTTCAAACCTAGGTGGTTGTTCCACATAGACTTCCTCATGGATAAATCCATTCAGGAAAGCACTTTTGACGTCCATTTAGAATAACCTGAAATTCTTATAACAAGCAAAAGCAAGTAATAATTGAATTGCTTCTAACCTTGCTACTGGTGCGTAAGTCTCGTCATAGTCTATCCCTTCTTCTTGCGTATATCCCTTGACCACGAGTCTTGCTTTGTTTCTTACGACCTTTCATTTCTCGTCCATCTTGTTCCTGAAAACCCATTTAGCTCCAATAATAGATTTACCTTTTGGTTTAGGAGTCAACTCCCAAACATCATTAATGCTGAATTGCCTGAGTTCTTCTTGTATAGCTTCAATCCAGCTTTCATCAGATAAAACTTCTTCTATGCTTTTGGGTTCTATTTCAGAAATAAGAGCCACAGCACTAGACTCTTCACGCCTTTTGGATCTTATGCGAATTCCTTCATTAATGTCGCCAATAATGAGATCTTTGAGATGACTGAACTTATGCTTCCAGTTACTGGTTGATTTGTCAGGTTGATGATCACTTTCTTCATTTGAATCTTCAATAATCACTTGTTGCTGATCTTTTAAAGTCTGAGCTACTTCTCGAGATTTAGATTTTGTAGAGTCTGGAGCAAGCTCAGATTCTATAAGATGAGTCTGAATAGATTCATTTTGCATAGAATCTTGGAATTTGACATTCATTGATTCCTCCACAGATTGAGTCTTTTTGTTGTAGACTCTGTAGGCTTTGCTTGAAGTTGAATATCCAAGGAAGATGCCTTCATCTGACTTTTCTTCAAACTTGCCAACTCGATCATTTGCATTTTTCAATATAAAGCATTTGCATCCAAACACATGAAAATATGAAACAATAGGCTTCTTTTCTTTGAATAACTCATAGGGGTTTTTTCCAGAATAGGCCTTAGAAAAACTCTATTAATGATATAACATGCTTTAGAAACTGTTTCAGCCCAAAAACGTGAAGAGATGTTACTTTCAATTAAAAGAGTTCTAGCCATTTCTTGAAGCAACCTATTCTTTATTTCCACAACTCCGTTTTGCTCTGGAGTATATGGAGAGGAGAACAAGTGCTGAAAACCAGATTCATCACAAAATTTTGTACAATCTTGATTTTCAAATTCACCTCCATGGTATGTTTTTATACTTGAAATAACATACCCTTTTTCATTTTGAACCTTTTTAGCAAACTTTTCAAAGTAAGAAAATGTTTCAGACTTACTTGCCAGGAAATATACCCAGGTAAATCGTGAGTAGTCATCCACAACTACTAGGCAATATTTCTTACCTCCAATGGTTTGAGTTTTGGTTGGTCCAAAAAGATCCATATACAGAAGCTGCAGTACACGATTAGTGGAAACTTGATTTATTGGTTTAAAGGAATTTCTTAACTACTTTCCCAATATGCATGGTGTACATAGATCAGACTTTTGGTATGATAGATTGGGTAAACCACGAACAAGCTTCTTTGCTGAAATTTTGGCTATCTGCTTCATATTGATGTGCCCAAGCTTTCTATGCCATAAGTTTGCTTCATCTTGAATTGAGATTAGAGATTGCGATTCATCTGGTTTCACATCCAAGAGGTAGATATTACCATGTCTTCAACCCATGAATGACTGAGTGGAATCTTTACTAGTTCCTGAACATATTCCCTCTTGAAAGTTGATTTTGAAACCGGTATCACACAGCTAACTGATACTGAGTAGATTGTAGTTGAGTCCTTCAACTAAGGAAACATTGCTGATTGTAAGATTTCCATTCTTTACAGTTCCAAATCCCACAATTCTTCCTTTGTTGTTTACTCCAAATGAGACTTTTCCACCATTTACTTGAACGAGCTTTATGAAACAATTTGAATCTCCTATCATATGTCTTGAGCATCCACTATCCAGATACCATTTTACCTTTTTTCTTGATAGTGACCTGCAATTAAAAAGAGACTCAAACTTTCTTTGGTACCCATATTTTCTTGGGTCCATTGGTATTAGTATGATATGCGGTTTTTGCCCATACTTTCTTAACAGGTTTCCAAACCATAGGACATTCTTTTTCAAAATGATATGCACTATTGCATTTTGAACATCTGAGAGCATTGCGACCTACTGGTTTTACAAAGATCTTTTTAAAATGATTTTTGTAAGCATCTCTTGTGGGTCTTTACTTAATTCTTTCCTTCACTTTAGGGAAATCAATTAAAGGAATTGTTTCCGTAGTCATTCCCAAACCAGATTTATTGAAATAAGGTCTTTGAACAGAAAGAATTTTTTCCAGTTTCTCAGATCCTATAGAAAATCTTTTAGAAATATTTGAAATATCATTTTTCAAGAATGCATTTTCTTTTGAAAGATTGCCTTCATTTTCTTTTAAGGTAGAAATATTTTTGTCTAAAACTTTGACCTTTTCTTTTAAAACATTTTCTTGTTGTTTTAGTGCAGAATTTTCTCTTTTGAGTTCGGAAATCCTTTTAAGAGAAGTCTTAAGACTAAAATACAACTCATCAATGTATTTAGAAACTTTAATAGGGATTTTATAGTTACTCACCTCAAATTCACTGTCTAAATCTGATTCAGTATCGGAGTTTGAATCTGAATCCAATTGTGCCATCAGACATATATCGGCATAATCATCATCACTTTCTTCACACTCTGTATCACTCTAGGTTTCTACTTTAAGAGCCTTTCGATACTTTTCAGCTTTTCCTTTTTTCTTCCTCAGAAGAGGACAGTTGGGTCTGATGTGTCCCTTTTTCTTACATTCAAAGCAGACTACATCTTTGTTCGATTCATCATCCTCAACAGACTTAGTCTGTTGCTTTTGAAAACTCTGTTTCTTTGGATTGAATCTTCTTCCTTTTCTGTTCAGCTTTCTGAATCTTCTTATCATGAGAGCAAGCTTCTCATCATCCATATCGTCTTCAGAATCTATAACATCATAATCATCATTGGATTTTAATGCAATGGATTTCTTATCTTTAGGATCTTCATCTTCATTGATTCGTTCCACTTCATAAGACTGAAGAGTTCCAACCAACTCATTAACAGATAGTGGCATGATTCTTTGTGTCTCTCTTATTGAGGTCTTTATGTGATTCTAATCCTTGGAGAGTCCACGCATAAGCTTATTTACCTTCATGGGATCAGAAATTGGTTAACCTTGATTTTCAAGACCATTCACGATTTCTGTAAAACAACTAAACATGTCAGTTATAGATTCTCCTGATTTCATTTTGAAGGCTTCGTATTGACCAAGGAGAATATTGATTCTGGTCTCTTTCACTCGATCAGTTCCTTCATAGGTAATATGTAATCTATCCCAGACTTCTTTTGCTGTAACACAAGAAGATATTCTGTTATATTCAGTAGGTGACAAAGTACAATATAAAGAATAAATTGATTTTGCATCAAGAGCTTGTCTCTTGATTATTTCTTCCTAAGTCATTTCACTAAACTCAACAGCTTCTTTTCCTCTCTCTGAGACAGATGCAGCTTTAGGAATGATTCCTTTTTCTACAACGTCCCATTCCAGAGGATCCTTTGATCTTAAAAACGCCTTCATCGTATTTTTCCATATGTTGTAATCCTTTCCATCAAAGTAAGGCGGTTTGGTATTGCTTTGCTCTTCTACCAGCCCTGGAGCTAACATACTAGCCATGGATCTTTAACTCTGAAGTAAAACACTTCAAACAAAGTGAGTACACAAGCTCTAATACCAATTGAGATAGCTAGTATAAGTACCTAGAGGGGGTGAATAGGTGTAAAAATAATTTCTCGAGATAAGAGAGCAATACTAAGCAGACAATAGAAAGGAAGTTCTCCTTTGGTTAACAAAACGAATTATGATCAAAGTAAAACAGAGAGTAGGGAAGAGAAAATTGAACACAAGTTTTATAGTGGTTCGACTTATTCTAAGCCTACGTCCACTCTTCAGCACTGACAGCCCACCGGCTGGATTTCACTATGAACAAAAGAGATGTTACAGCAAAGCTCTCCCTTGATTCCACAGTGTAGATATTCTACTACACTTCCTCAAGATTTCTCACGAATATAGATTCTCTTTTGCGTACAAGATTTCGCTAAGCAAATGAATTGACTAAGAACAAGGAGCTTCAGACTTTGAAATTCTTCTATCGCGCACCCTCTCGAACAACTGGAACGTCTTTCTTATATACTCCTTTATGCCATCATACCCGTTGGCACTTACCAAAGGAATTCCTCTAATCTACCCGTTGGACGGAATCAATTAGAAAGATCATTCGAGCTATTAAAGGAACATGTCGATAGCCCATCAATCCTGCTCGCCCATACAATCAGGATCTCGGTTTCCATAAGTAGAACCTTCCAAGTATACTTCGCCAATCATCGGATCCTTAATCAATCTTGATTCGAATAAAGGAATCCGTTATGTCATATCCAGCCAAGAGATCTTCTCTAGTCGATAAGGTCAAATCCTTAATGAAACACCCAGTTCTGGATAGTCCTTCTTCAACGAATTAGAAACTATCAATGAGAATAAATTTTGAGTCTTGAGTCTGGCAGTCCGGAGGTCTTCAGACTTTAAATAGCAGAGTCTGCAAATCTTCAGACTAGACTGATGGAAACATGTTATCAGCTTCAAAATACTCTAGGAAGATTTCTCCAGCGCATCCGAAGTTAATCATGCATCGCCTCCCCAACTCCCGTTGGGTGATGGGTTCCAATAGTGATCACACACACATCTATACTTAGCTAAGAACATCATGTTTTGCACTTAAATACCTCAATTTCAAATAATGACTTGGCCAATTTTCTTCGTATAAAAAATTCCCGATAAAATAATTGCGCGTGGTCACATATTTAAATCGAACAAATAAGCATGGTACACTCCCATTTCAAAATTCCACAATTTTATATAATACATAAAATTTTGGTGTCAAAAACCGATGTCCGGTATTTTTCCTATTTAAATACCATAAAATTGGATTTTTGCAATAATAATCAATCACCATCACCAAACACTATATTGCACAATTAAGCAGTCAATTTCACATATAAATGCAACCATGAAGATCTACGTAAAATTTCACTAAATGGCTATTCCGTCACAATTTACGCTAATTAAACTTAATTAATTAAATTACCATTAATTAAATAAATTACATATTATTTAAACTAATCAACTCAATTAATCTAAATAAGCTAACCGAACTAACCTAATTGAGCTAACTAAACTAATCTAACTAGGCTAACTACATCAACCTAACTAAGCTAACCAACTAACCTAACTAACCACCCTAATGGTGGACGTGCAGCAAGGAAAATGGAGGATGAACTTGAAAAAGGAAGTGAAGAAGAAGAAGAAAGGAAGAAGAAGCAGAAGTAGAAGCAGGGGTTCGGCTAGGGGGATGCGCACGCACAAGGAGGGAGAGAAGAGAGGGAATGATGGAAAATTGAAGTCAAAGCTTTGGCCAATTGGAAGCCTAATGAAATATCTAAACACTCAAGTGCTTTTGCCCCAAAAGTCTTTAGCTATAGTTGTCAAAGGGTCCTTCAATGGCTGAATTTCTTTCATTTCCTCGCCAAAATAAGTCATTTGGGCAACCAAAAATCACACCAAACCAGTCCATACGAATTTCCACTTAATTTCCAATTTGTCTCAAATTCATTTTTCCATAAATTTCCGAGCTCAACGAAAATTCTTCGAAAAATGAGATGATGTCCTAAAAATAAATCGTGACACGCTCGAACGTTCGATTCCCGAAAACAAATTCAATTTTGTGGTTAAAATCGACCAAATGCAATTTTAGTATAACATAACCTATCGGGTAGCTTTTAGAGATTTTAATGCGTTTGACCCGTGATCGATAATTTTCGATCCACGTTTGTGCATCTCCGACCCGTAGACAACTCTCGGTTATTGTAAAAATCACAAGATTTCAATTACGTGTACCGAGTATAAAATCAATAGAAAATCAGGCTAGTGTCATTTGACGTGTATTTCACAATCCCATGCAATCACCCGCAATTCAATTACGTGATTCTATCAAATCAATCTATATCCGATCATAATTCAATTATAACTATGTCGTATTGACCCTTGCTGATTATTATGGTCGAGCAGTCGATTTCCAATTGAATTCTCAAGTCTGCCACGTTTATATCCCTTAACGGCTTAACTTGATAGGTTAGTTAACTCATGAGTGGCCAACTCAGAGAGAAAAAGACCATAGGCGCGTCGACGAAATGCCCATTTCATATTATCGGGACGAGATCAAATTTCAGAATGTCACAACTCTTCCTTTGTTATAACAATTTCATCCTTGAAATTTAAACCATTACAATTCTTCTTCAAAAAAGTGGGGATATTGACGTCTCATCAATTTTTCGCTTTCTCACATAGCTCATTCTGTTCTGTGATATTGCTAGACCACTTTAACCAAAGAGATCATCTTTTTGCGCAGCATTTGCTTTTTCCGATCCACTATCCAAAACGGTCTCTCCACATACAACACTCTCTCGTCCACGTCTAATTCCTTAAAATTCAGCACGTGGGTTGGATCATGTTCATACCTCCTCAACATTGACACGTGAAAGACATCATGCACTTGAGCAAATCTTGACGACAATGCGAGACGATACGCCAAAGTCCCAATTCGCTCTAGAATTTCAAAGGGACCGATGTACCTCGGACTTAACTTGCTTTTCTTGCCGAAGCACAAAGTACCCCTCATTGACAACACTTTAAGGAATAAATGTTCACCAACTTGGAATTCCAATGGTATTCGCCGCTTATCATCTTCTTCAACGGCCTCACTAGGCTCACAAATACTTCCAATGACATGACGCCAAAGCTTACATCCCTTTAGAAAACTTGATATTTCTTGAGCCCATAATATGTAGTTTGATCCATTCAGGATGGTCTGAATGGGCATTGAGACTTCTAATTTCTCCATGATATGTAATATACTAGTAAACTCAACAAATTCTATAAAAAATTTGCAGAAAACTGATATCACTAAAGCTAATATGGAGAAAATAAGGTAGAAAATAGATTGAGGATGTCGAAATACCACAAGAACTAGTCTGGAAATGCCAAGAACCGATTGGAATCAGGCCGAATTTGTTAGAAAAGCTTGAGAACAGGTCGAAGGCCAAACCAGTTTGAAAACCCTAAGAACCGGTTGGAATTGGACTGAACCGATCATAAAACCCTGAGAACTAATTGAAATCTAGTTGAACCAGTCAAAAATCCTTGGAACCGATCGGAATATGGCCGAACTAGTCGGAAAACCAAGCAAACCAATCGGAATATGGTCGAACTGGTCGAAAAACCAAGCAAACCGGTTGGAATCTGGTCGAATCGGTCATAAAACTAAGCGAATCAGTCGAAATCAAGCCGAATCGGTTAGGTCAACGTCAGTCAGCAATGCTCGACGGTGGTCAGCGACAGAGGATGACGTGGTGCTGACGCATGATGAAGTGGATAATGACGTCACTACTCGACTGACATGATGGATCATGTGCAAGGCTAGGGCTTGTGGATCTCCTGCACAGAAGATATGGGCGGCGCGTGAGGGCGTGTGGGAGACCTTCTGATGACGTTTGTTACTGTTTTGGACTCGTCGGAGAATGTAGAACCTGTTTATGGTGGTTTTAGCTGAAATATTTAAGGATTGGCTTCGAAAGTTTCACTTATAGTTTATGGCGTTGATGGTCCCGTAGAGCAGCCAAGCGTGGTGGCACATGCGGCTTTTCTCCAAATCAATTGGTGATGAATTTTTAAGGTCTAACTCATTCGAGACGGACGAATCTAATGGTTGTGTTATAATTTCGAAATAAGCAACGAAACTATCTGGGTAGCGATCACAAGCAACAATTTGGTGAGGGATACCGGCACAGCTGCAATAATATTGCCATTATTCGGTAAACTGACTCTAATATCATGTTAGAATTATGACAAAATAAAGCGAAAAAAAGAATTTATGTATATTTTGGTATGTTTAATACTGATGATACAAGATCCTATTTATATGCTGCTCTAGACAACTATTTAAAGTAATAAAATATTACAATATTAAAAAGAATCAATTATAATCAATTATGAAAGATAAATATCTCTAACAATTATGATGCGGTTTAATTTTAAAGAGAAAGCCCAAAAGGTGGCAAAAGAAAAAGGATAAAAAAGTAAAAGAAAAAAGTTGTACCCATGACCCTCTAAAAACTACATTTTCTGGAATTATTTGATTGTTCTTACAGTGTAATAACGAACTTTGTCCTTCTCTAATTTCTTTTTCTACGTTTTGAATGAACTTTAGATTTCAATTATTGAAAGAATAGCAAAATATTTATTTGAATTATGGAAAAGAATCGGTATACGTAAAAACGAAAGTAATCTTGAATATTTAGTTTCCCCGTCCTACTAGAGGGGCTGATATTCTTTTAATTAATTCATTATGAAAATGTACAGGGAAAAAAAGTAGCTTAGCAGTACAAGGGAAACATGCACGAGTTTAAAATTATTCCTCCAAGAAAGAATTAATTAAAAGTGTTCATTTCTAATTCCCTCAAAAAGATGACTTAAGTTTGACGTGGAAGAAAACCTAGACAAACAGTTAAGTACATGGACGTAAGGCAAAGATACTGACACATTTAAATTGGCTTTAGCCACGGCAAGTATAGAGGAAAATCCTACCTAAAATTCTATAAGTATTTTCCTGCGGACACTATTTTGCCAAACTTTTTTCCATCTAAACAATACCATAAATTTGTATCAATGCTAAAAAAATACTCTAGAATCACTATTTGAGCCATAATATCCATTTAAAATCCTCCGTGACGCTGACAACACATGCCTATCAAAAGGAACCTTGAGGTACTTTTTAGATCATTAGTACAAATTTTGGGTTTTGATAAGATAAAATAAATTTTGAGATAGCTATATCCCACGGAATAAAGTTCAAGTTTTTTTGTTCAATTTAACCCAAAATAATGATAACGAAAATATCCTTGTGGAACCCACTATATTTACCCTCACCCCGCACCCGCCCCGCCCCCGGGGGCCTTTTTTCTCCCCCCTCAAAAGACATTCAAGGAGTTTTGACAACCTCAAAAGCTATCTTACTTTGCTTCTTTTTTTTTGAAAATATTATCTCCAAAATTTTTAGTCACAAAATCAGAATAAGTAATAAAAAAAAGTCCTAAACATATTGTATTTATACAAATTCAATTATAAACATTATATTAATTGAATCATAAATCTTTTGATAATTTGCTAATATAGTCCATCTAACCAATTTTGGTAGTAATTACTAATGTGGACACTAGTCATCCTACATGATGTGACCAATATAATTTTACAAATATTTTTATATTTTTCTGAAATTTTTCTTATTTTATTATTCTTTTCTTTTCTTTCTTTGTTCTTTTTACAACTCTAGGCCACGCAATGGTTATGGCTCTCTCCTAAATCTAGGCAAGGATCTTACACCCTTCCTTATGGCCAACGAGGGCACGGAGGCCCTCACCTTTGGGGCGGATGCCCTCACTTAGACCTTGTCAGCCCACAATTGCCAAAAAAAAAAAAAAAAGTAATAAAAATTCAACAAATTGTAAATTGTCCACGTTATTTGTAGTCATGCTACATGAGATGGCCAACAATGATGTTGGCAAATCATCAAAAGTTTTAGGACTCAATTGACACAATAGTTTAACAAAAAAATTATCACATTTAAAAAATTTAAGACTGAATTAATATAAATGTAATAGGTTTAGAACTTTTTTTAATACTTGGCCCAACAAAATCAGTTGTTATAAAAGGACAAACTCACGTAATTGTGGTTCTGAAAGCTACGGAATTAGTCTTTTAGGAGAGAAATGTTGAATGATAAAAAAACTCAGGATGATTCAGGCCTCATCCTTCAATTAAATAAACTAATCGGAGATCCCGTGCTTCTCCATCCCTGTCACCATCTCTTTTAAACAACATGGTCATAACGGAGGGGCGCAACAAGACTAGGACCAAATTAGGAATCAAATTGGGATGCGCATGCTTTGCTCAAGTTGTGTGGTTTTATATATTTGCACATGAGTCATGTGTTTTGCTGCACAAGTTCTAAAAATCACAAGAATTATTAATTGTATGGTTGGCGGCCGTGGGTTGACCTAATTATAATAAGTGTAATTATTTACATTCACTCTTTGGTGTTTACTCCATATAGTGATAAACAAACCCAAGTGATGGTCACGGATGAAACATAACTCGTATAATATCACATATCTTACGTGCAATGAGAGAGATTGTTAACTACTCCTTAAATTTGCTGATCTCATGTGGATACGGGTACTTGCTACTTTGAAAGCTTAAGAAATTAGCTCACTTACATTATTGCATAACTCGTATATAATGGATGATTACTTTTTCTTTTTTGTAAATTTTCTTTTGAAACAGAATACTTTTTTATAATACTTAGGGAAAATTTCAAAAAGGACCCAAAATGGAGTGACCACTTAATCTCAAATATGGCCTGAATGAGCACATGCATCTCAAGTGCCCCTTTCCAAGGGCACCATGGCAGCATTTTCGGATTTTTATGTTTTACTTTTTCTTTTTTACTTTTTCTTTCTTTCTTTTTCTTTCCCAGTCACCTTCTTCTTCGTGACGTCTTTCTTTTCCTTTTTCTTCTCTTATCTCTCAGTTTTTTTTTTTCAACTGTTGTGCCAGCGAGCTACTGGGCAAGACCATTGCGGCTCCTCGCCCTCGGCCAGCGGGCCCGGCCTTGCCCAGATATGGCTGGCCACCGACAATAACCATCAGATATCGAGAATCCTCTGGTGCCGACCGCGTTGCACTGCCACAGGAACACGGATGCCAAAGCGACAATCCACATCACAGAGAGAAGCGTTTTGTGCGAGGAGACGAACCCAACATTTGGAATTGAGCGTGTTGCGGTTGAATCTGGCTAGGCCTACGGTTTCCACCATAGCTAGACAAGCAGGAGTTGATTTTGCGCCCAAAACTCGATTCAACTTCACAAGGCGAGATTGATTCAAAAAGAGAGAGCATCTGCGAATTGGGAGGAGTAATTAAGTGAGCTTTAACATGGGAGATCGGTTGCGGACATGACAATGGACGAAGGTGAGGCACTGCGATGGTCTGAGTGAGGCCACCTTACCCTAATCTGAGCCAGCCTCGCCCTCGGCCACAATGACCTCAATTGGATCTAGGTGAGGACCTCGCCAGCCACAGTAAAAAGAAAAAAACAAAAGGAAGAAAAGGAGAAAACAATGAACAAAGAACAAGATGAAAGGAAAAAAAAAACAAAAAGACAAGAAATGGAAATACCAAGAATACCCCATCATGCCTTTTATAAGTGACACAGGATATGCACATATTCAATTAGACCCTTATTTGAAATTAAAGGACAACTTCAAATCCTTATTTAAAATAAAATTCACTTAAGACTCCCTTTCGAGAAAATGGATCTAATTCATGCATTTTCTTTTTGGTTGAAAATTTCTCTAATAATTGAGGATATGATGGATATGTTTTTTTTCTCATTCCCTGTTTAAAGTTAATAAGACTTGAAGATCATAAATGACCATTTATTTCCCCCATTTGCTTTTGTAGCAACGCGGCCACAGCCACAACTAGATTTGTGGCTGGAACTACGCGACCACAACGGTACCAGACAACCAGGACAATCAAATTTTGATGTCATATCTCCATCGACATGGGGTAGATGATGCGGGAGCATCAAATTTTCATTGAAGACAATCAATTCACAAACCCAACTCAAGTCTCGTCAATTAACCAAGCCTAAATTTGATTTTACGCAAGCAAAGGCAGATTTCGGCCATAATAAATTGTAAAGGCTTATTTGGCGGGGCCAAGTTGGAGAGATGTTTCCCAACTCGAATGAATTTCTCGGTTTAAAGTTGATTTCCTACCTTAAGTAATTGTCTTAATTTGAGGTAGTTTTTAAGACTCAATTATATTTTCATAACAACTTTTAAAATTTGATTGCACTTTTTAAAAGTTTAAGATTTATTTGCATTTTCATTATCAATGTTAGGATTTTTAATACACCTATCCCGTGTTTAAAAGGTTGTTGCTAAAGTCAGTTTAGATGTGACAATAGCATCACCGGAAGTCCAACTTGACCAGTTGAAAGAGTCCAAGTTCTATCTCCAAGGCAAATTAATTATGTTTCTCTATCTCAAAAGATCGTATCTCTCTAGAAATCATTGTCTAATATTACTCCGACAATTATCACGAATGTTGCGTTATTTTCTAATGTGGCAGCACATAATTTTCCGCACGTACATAGACTATTCTTGGCATCCATTATAGATCATCCTTTTTTTTTCTGAAGTTATCTTTCAACAACAGTCAATAAACATACTTCAAAATCTTCGCACAAGTCTTCACATTTCCAGTGATTGAAAGTGAAATGCATACTTGTCAGTTGCCACTAGGGACCGTTACTCTCGTTGGAGACTTCCGACCATGAACAGGCTAACAGTTGCCACTAGGGACCGTTACTCTCGTTGGAGACTTCCGACCATGAACAGGCTAACAGTTGCCACTAGGGACCGTTACTCTCGTTGGAGACTTCCGACCATGAACAGGCTCGTTAACCGAAACCCACTTATAAATGTCGGCCATCTGGTTAAAATAAATGAATCGCCCCTCTTTTTTTTTTGTCAGTCATACTCTATTCCTACTCTACACTCACTCTCAGACTTTTGCCATGTCTCTTGCAGGATGTGGGAGTTGAAACCCACTCTTAAAACTTACGTGTCCCCACCCCATCCCCCTGAGAATGTGGGGATTTGAACCCCTCACCTCCCCCTTCCATGTTGGAAGGGTGGCCACTGGGGCGAATCCCAGTGGTTTAATGAGCCGCCCCTCTAGCTGAAACCTACTCTCCACTCTTGTTGGCAACTCATCTTATAATCAAGAATCAGAGGAAACATATCATCTGTCTCCGCGACTCATCCTCTTGATTGTCATAATGGAGACACAGGTGGACATACGAGGGAGATCGCTCCTCGTGCCTGGTGTTCACGACATACTGAAGGCCAACCCAACCACGGTCCCGAAGAGATACATTTGCGACGATCAAGAGCCTCCTGTGATCATGGACGATTGTTTTGGCTTGCCTCAAGTTCTTGTGATCGACTTAGGGAGGTTGGTTTCGGAGGACAGTGCCAAGCCGGAGCTCGAGAAGCTGCACCAGGCTGCAAGGACTGGGGTTTCTTTCAGTACGAAACAACTTCTGCATTTCAAATACAAAGCATTCAACGAAGTGTCAGAGAAAAATGGAAATTCACTGATTGAAAGAGACTGAAATACATGACTCCATTTAGGCTCTCAACGTCTAATTTCCAGAAAATAAATAATTAATCAAATAATTACGGAAAATAATTAATAAATGCCAAGTCCATTCAATTTGGTCAAACCGAAATTCCATTCGTTTTCCGAATCGTTTAAATCGATTTTCCGTAAAAATCTTGAACTCGCCAAAATTTCCTCGAAAAGTGAGTTGACGTTCCTAAAATGACTCATGACATAACAGAACTTTCAATTTTTGAAATCGAATTCAAATTCGTGGTTAATTTCAATCAGATGCAATTTTAGTGTGACCTAACATACCGAGTAGCTTTTAGAAATTTTTGGTGCAATTAACTAGTAGTCAATTTTTTTCGAGCCACGTGTACCTCTTCAACACATTGGCGACTCTCGGTGGTCGTGAAAATCTCAAGGTTTCAAATACAAACATAGGATACCCAAAACTACAAAAAATCGGTCTAGTGCCGATCGACAATAAATTTGCAACAAGGTGGAATCACCCACACTTTAATCACACATCTTAGTTGAATCAACATATCTCTGATCTCTAATCGATTTTTTTTATTGTGCCGTAATTGACCCTTGCAAACTAGCACGGTCGAGTAGTCAATTCATAGTCGAATTCTCAAGTCTTTGCATTAAAATCCCTTAACGGCTTCACCTAATAAACTAGTTATCTCATGAATGGCCATATTAGAGAAAAACACTAGAGGCGAGTCGATGAAAAGCCCAACTTATCCAATCGAAATCGGAACTACATTTTTAGGATGTCACAATTATTTCCCTCTTAAAAAAAATTTCGCCCTCAAAGGTGGGGTATCGTCGTCTCTTTAGTTTTCACTTTTCCACGTTGCTTCTTCAGTCCCGTGGT
The DNA here is from genome assembly GCF_016545825.1 of Eucalyptus grandis. Taxonomy (NCBI): domain Eukaryota; kingdom Viridiplantae; phylum Streptophyta; class Magnoliopsida; order Myrtales; family Myrtaceae; genus Eucalyptus; species Eucalyptus grandis. Next base: position 35,385,366 of record NC_052616.1, read on the forward strand.
GTTGTCAAGCCACTTTGACCAAGGGGCCATCTTGGTACACAGAATCCGCTTTTCTGATTCACAATCTGAACCGGGCCTTCCATGTGCGACACTCTATCGTCCACGTCTAATTCTTCAAGATTCGGCACATGGGTCGATTCAGGTTCATATGTCCCCAACCTCGACACATAAAAGACGTCATGCATTCACGCCTACTTCAACAGCAATGCAAGATGATACGTTAGGATCCTGATCCTCTCTCTAGAATCTCAAAGAGACCTACGTACCTCGGTTTCGGTTTTCCCTCCTTGCCGAAGCGCAAGGTATCCCTCATTGGTAACACATTCAGAAAGATGTAATCACCAATTTGAAACTCTAAGGCCTTCAATGCTCAACGATACATGTTTTTTGGCGACTCTGAGCGGTCTTTATCTGTCTCTGATCACGACAACTGCAATTACTGGCTTCTGAACTAACTCTAGCTTGTGATCTTTCTTTCCCTGACTTCATCCCAACACACTGGCGTTCTGCACACTCTACAATGCAATGCTTTGGTCCCGTGGTGTTGTCAGGCCACTTTGACCAAGGAGCCCATCTTGGTACACAAAATCCGCTTTTCTTATTCACAATCTGAATCGGGCTTTCCATGTACGACACTCTATCGTCTATGTCTAATTCTTCAAGATTCGGCACGTGGGTTGATTCAGGCTCATATGTCTCCAACCTCGACACATGAAAGACGTCATGCATTCACGCCTACTTCGACAGCAATGCAAGACGATATGTTAGGATCCTGATCCAAACTCTAGAATCTCATAGGGACCTACATACCTCGGTATCAGTTTTCCCTCCTTGCCGAAGCGCAAGGTATCCCTCATTGGTGACACCTTCAGAAAGATGTAATCACCAATTTGGAACTCTAAGGCCTTCAATGCTCAACAATACATCTTTTTTGGCGACTCTGAGCGGTCTTTATCTGTCTCTAATCACGACAATTACAATTACTGGCTGCTGAACTAAATCTAGCCTGTGATCTTTTTTTCCCTGACTTCATCCCAACACACTGGCGCTCTACACACTCTACACACTCTACAATGCAATGCTTCAGAAGGAACCATCTGACTATTTTGCTAAAACTAGGAACCTCGGGTCTAGATCTAATATAAATTCGTCACTGGCACTATATGTAGACGAACTATTTGACGCACATACAACTCTGCATGTATGTCTAAGTCCAGATCCTTTCGTACTACCAAGAAGTGAGCCGACTTCGTTAGTTTGTCGACCACAACCTCAAATGGAATCATTACTCATCTGACTCTTTGGTAAGCCTTGTTGGAGAAATCTTCTTGAAGTGTTTTGAAGTTGACAAAACGTTTCTATCAGTCTAGTCTGAAGGCTTGCAGACTCTGCTGTTTAAAGTCGAAGACCTCCGGACAGCCGGACTCAAGACTCAAAGTCTATCCTCATTGAACAGTCTCTAATCCGTTGAAGAAAGGTTATCCCGAACTGGATATTTTGTTAAAGATTTAACTTTATCAACTAGAGAAGATCTCGTGGCTGGAGAAGACATAACGGAGTCCTTTGATTGATCGAAGATTGACTCGATAATTGAAGATCCGGTGATTGCCTAAATATTATTTGAAGGTTCTGCTTATGGAAACCGATATCTTGATTGTATGGGCGAACAGGATTGATGGGCTATCAACACGTTCCTTTAATAGCTTGAACAATCTTCCTAATTGATTCTGTCCAACGGGTAGATTGTAGGAATTCCTTTGGTAAGTGCCAACGGGTATGATGGCATAAAGGAGTATATAAGGAAGATGATCTTAGTTGTTCAAGGTGTGCGCGATAGAAGAATTCCAAAGTCTGAAGCTCCTTTTTGTTTAGACAAATCCTTTGAGCGAATACTTGTATACAAAAGAGAGTCTATATTTGTGAGAAATCTTGAGGAGGTGTGGTAGAACATCTACACTTTGTGGAATCAAGGCAAAGCTGTGCTGTAACTTCTCTTTTGTTCATAGTGGAATCCAGCCAATAGGCTGTCGGTGAAGAAGAGTGGACGTAGGCTTGATATAAGCCGAACCACTATAAACCGCGTGTTCAATTTTCTCTTCTCTCAGTCTTACTTTGATTAACGTTTCCTTCTACTGTCTAGTATTGTGCAATTGTTGAAGAAAAATCTTTTATATACCTATTCCCCCTCTCTAGGTACTCATACTAGTAATATCAATTGGTATCAGAGCCGGTGTACTTACTTTATTTGAAGTGTTTTACTTCGTAGTAAAATATCCATGGCTAGTATGCTAGCACTAGGGCTGATGGAAGGGCAAAGCAATACCAGACCACCCTACTTTGATGGAAAGGATTACAACATCTGGAAGAACAAGATGAAAGCTTTCCTTCGATCAAAGGATCCTCGGAATGGGACGTTGTAGAAAAAGGAATTACTCCTACCACTTTGCATCAATCTCCGAAAGAGGAAAAGAAACCGATGAGACCAAATGGAATGACTCGGGAAGAGATAATCAAGAGACAAGCACTCGATGCAAAAGCAATTTATTCCTTATATTGTGCTTTGTCACCAACTGAATATAATAGAATATCTTCTTGTGTTACAGCAAAAGAAGTTTGGGACAGATTGCATATCACCTATGAAGGAACAGATCGAGTGAAGGAAACAAGAATCAACATTCTTCTCGGTCAATACAAAGCCTTCATAATGAAACCAGGAGAATCTATATCTGACATGTTTAGTCGTTTTACAAATATTGTGAATGGTCTTGAAAATCAAGGTCAACCAACTTCTGATCCCATGAAGGTAAACAAGCTACTGCGTGGACTCTCCGAGGATTGGAATCACATAAAGACTTCGATAAGAGAGACGCAAAGAATTATGCCACTATCTCGTCGACGAGCTAATTGGAACTCTTCAGTCTTATGAAGTGGAACGGATCAATGAAGATGAAGATCCAAAAGGTAAGAAATCCATTGCATTAAAATCAAATGATGATTTTGATGATACAGATTCTGAAGAAGATATGGACGATGAGGAGCTTGCTCTCTTGATAAGAAGATTCAGAAAACTGAATAGAAAATGAAGAAGGTTCAACTCAAAGAAACAAAGCTTTCAAAGACAGCAGACCAAGTATGTTGATGATGAGGAACCAAACAAAGACGTAGTCTGCTTTGAATGTAAGAAAAAGGGACACATCAGACCCAACTGTCCTCTTCTGAAGAAGAAGAAAGGAAAAGCTGAAAAATTTCGAAAAGCTCTCAAAGTTGAAACCTAGAGTGATACAGGGTGTGAAGAAAGTGATAATGAATATGACAATCTATGTCCGATGGCACAATCGACTCGGACTGGGATCGACTCGGACGGTGAATTTGAGGCAAGTAATTTTAAAATTCCTGTCAAAGTTTCTAAATACATTGATGAACTATGTTTTAGTCTTAAGACTTCTCTCAAAAGAATTTCCGAATTGAAAAAGGAAAACTCAGCTCTAAAACAAAAGGAAAAATTTTTAGTAGAAAGAGTTAAAAGTCTAGACTTGACTATTTCCACTCTTAAAGAAAATGAAGATAATCTTTTAAAAGAAAATGCTCTTTTAAAAACAGACTTATCAAATATTTCAAAGAAATTTTCAATAGGGTCTGAAAAACTTGAGAAAATTCTTTCAGCTCAAAGACCTTACTTCAATAAGTCCGGTCTAGGTATGACAGCAGAAATAATACCCTTGATTGATTTTCCTAAAGTAAAAGAAAAAATTAAGAAAAGACTCTCGAGAGAGGCTTACAAAAATCACTTCAAGAAAGTTTTTGTAAAATCTGTAGGTAGAAATGCTCTCAGATGTTCAAAATGCAACAGTCCGGATCACTTTGAAAAAGAGTGTCCTATGGTTTGGAAACCTGTTAAGAAAATATGGGCTAATACTGCTTATGTTACTAACACCAAAGGACCCAAGAAAGTTTGGGTACCAAAGAAAGCTTGAGACTCTATTTTAAATGCAGGTCACCGTCAAGAAAAATGTAAAGTGGTATCTTGACAGTGGATGCTCAAGACACATGACAAGAGACTCAAATTGTTTTATAAAGCTTGCTCAAGTAAATGGTGGAAAAGTTTCATTTGGAGGAAACAGCAAAGGAAGTATTGTGGGATTTGGAACTGTGAAAATCGGAAATCTCACAATAAGTAATGTTTCCTTAGTGGAAGGACTCAATTACAATCTTCTCAGCATTAGTCAATTGTGTGATACTGGTTTCAAGATCTTCTTTCAAGAAGGAATATGTTCGGAATCGGTAAAGACTCTACTCAATCTTTCATGGGTCGAAGACATGGAAACATCTATCTTCTGAATGTGAAACCAAATGAATCGCAATGTTTTATCTCAATTCAAGACGAAGCAAGCTTATGGCACGAAAAAGCTTGGTCATGTCAACATGAAGCAATTAGCCAAAATCTCATCAAAACAGCTTGTTCGAGGACTACCCAAATTACCTTATCAAAAGACTGATCCATGCACTCCATGTATTCGGGAAAGCAGGTAAGAAATTCATTTAAGCCAATAAATCATGTCTCTACTAATCATGTACTACAGTTGCTGCATATGGATCTCTTCGGACCAACCAGAACACAGAGTATTGGAGGTAAGAAATATTGCCTAGTAATACTAGGATGACTACTCCCGTTTTACTTGGGTATATTTCCTTGCAAGTAAGTCCGAAACCTTCTCGTATTTTGAAAAATTTGCTAAAAAGGTTCAAAATGAAAAAGGATGTGTCATCTCAAGTATAAGAACAGATCATGGAGGTGAATTTGAAAATCAAGATTTTATAAAATTTTGTGATGAATCTGGATTTAATCATGTGTTCTCCTCTCCATATACTCCTCAGCAAAATGGAGTTGTGGAAAGAAAGAATAGATCTCTTCAAGAAATGGCAAGAACTCTTTTAATTGAAAGCAAGATTTCTTCACGATTTTGGGCTGAAGCTGTGTCAACAGCATGCTATATAATCAATAGAGTCTTCTTAAGACCTATTCTAGAGAAAACCCCTTATGAGTTATTCAAAGATAAGAAGCCTATTGTTTCATACTTTCATGTATTCGGTTGCAAATGTTTTATATTGAAAAATGCAAAAGATCGAGTTGGTAAGTTTGAAGAAAGATCAGATGAAGGTATCTTCCTTGGATATTCTACATCAAGCAAAGCCTTCCGAGTCTATAACAAGAAGAGCTAGTCTGTAGAGGAGTCAATGAATGTCAAATTTCAAGACTCAACGCAAGATGAATCAAGTCAGACTCATCAAGAAGAGTCTGAACCTGCTCTAGACCTTCCAAAGCTTACAACTCAAGAAGCATCTCAGACTCTGGAAAACCAACATCAGGATGTTCGTGAAGATCCAAACAAAGAGAGAAATCATCAACCAAACAAATCAACAAGTAACTGGAAGCATAAGTCCAGTCATCCCAAAGATCTTATAATCGGCGAAATTAATGAAGGAATTCGCACCATATCCAAAAGGCAAGAAGAGTCTAGTCTTTGTGGCTCTCGTTTCTGAAATTGAACCAAAGAGCATAGAAGAAGCTTTATCGATGAAAGCTGGATTGAAGCTATGCAAGAAGAGCTCGGAGTTCAACATTAATGATGTCTGGGAATTGACATCCAAACCAAAAGGTAAAACTGTTATTGGAGCTAAATGGGTATTCAGAAACAAGATGAATGAAAAAGGAAAAGTCGTACGAAACAAAGCAAGACTCGTAGCCAAGGGATATACGCAAGAAGAAGGAATAGACTATGATGAGACTTACACTCCAGTAGCAAGGTTAGAAGCTATTCGACTATTACTTGCATTTGCTTGTTATAAGAATTTCAGGTTATTCCAAATGGACGTCAAAAGCGCCTTCCTAAATGGATTTATCCATGAGGAAGTTTATGTGGAACAACCACCAGGGTTTGAAGACCCAAAGAAGCCGGACTCGGTCTTGGAGGCGAAAAGGCTTTGTATGGTTTAAAGCAAGCACCTCGAGCTTGGTACGACAGATTGAGTAAGTTTTTAATACAAAATGGTTTTGTCAAAGGTAAAGTAGATACGACTTTATTTATCAAAAAGGAAAACAAAAGTTTCTTATTTGTTCAAATATATGTGGATGACATTATTTTCGGATCCTCTAATGAAAATCGTGCAAGAAATTTTCTAAGTCTATGCGGGATGAGTTTGAAATGAGTATGATGGGAGAGTTAACATTCTTTCTTGGTCTTCAAGTAAAACAATTGAAGGAAGGAACTTTTATTTATCAAGAAAAATATGTTAATGATCTTGTCAAAAGATTTGGACTGGAAAAGTGCAAAAAGACCGACATACCGATGTCAAGTTCTTTGAAGATAGACAAAGATGAAGAATGGAAGAAAGTTGATCAAAAGCATGCAGGAGCATCATTGGTTCACTCATTTATCTTACGCTTCTAGACCCGACATCTTGTTGAGTGTTTGCATATGTGCTAGGTTTCAATCGGATCCTAGAGAATCCCATCTCAAAGTCTTTGTGAAACGCATCATTAAATACGTTGCTTCATCATCAAGCATCGATCTTTGGTATCCTAAGAAGGGAGACTTTAATCTTCTGGGATATTCAGACGCAAATCTGGCCGGTTGCAGAGTTGATAGAAAGAGCACTTCAGGAACTTGCCAGTTGCTTGGAAGCAGGACAGTGTCTTGGTTTTCAAGGAAACAAAGCACTGTGTCCCTTTCAACAACAAAAGCAGAGTATGTAGCCTTGGGAAGCTGCTGTTCGCAAATTCTATGGATAAAACAACAGCTAAGAGACTTTGAAATTGAAGACTCATGCACGGAGATTAATTGCGACAACACCAGCGCTATCAACCTCACCAAAAATCCAATTCTCCACTCAAGAGCAAAGCATATAGAGATTCGACATCACTTTATTAGAGACCATGTTCAAAATGGAGATATTTCAATTCAATTTGTTGACTCAAAGAATCAACTGGCAGATATATTCACAAAGCCTTTGGAGAAAAATCAATTTGAGTCTATACGTTCCCGGACTCAACATTTTGAGGTATGAGGATATCAAAGTCTAAAGACTTTCGGACTCGGTCTTACAAGACTTTATCTCGAAAGATAGTCTTGGTACGACCGTCAGACTGTAAGTCTTTCTCTCTTGAATCTCATCTTGAAAAGGTACGATCGTCAGACTATGTTTAAATTGTTGCTATATTTAATTGACGTAAATATTGCATCGTTTCATTTTCAAAAAGGAAGTTATTTTTTAAATGGCTATTTTTGCGGAAAAAGACAGTTATTTTGAAAAGGCATTTTTTTATTTCCTTTGTGACGGTTCGTTTATCCCTCTTTTTAACCGATCGTGCACTGTCGATTCCTCTTCACTTTTCTCTCAAAAACCCTAGAAAGCATCGATCCTCCATTCCCGTTTGTCTTCTTCATTTAATCCTCAAAAGTTGTCATCTTTCTTGGGAAAGTCAAGCAAGGAATCTTCCAAAACGAGAAAGATGTCATCTTCAAGAAAGTCTTCGAGAATTGCAAGCGGGGGACCACGGCGAATGAGTGAGGGGCCTAGGCACTTCGATCTTGCGAAGAAGAAGTGACTCCCGGAACAGCAAGCGAGCCCACAACATTCTCAACAGCATCATTCTCCTCCATCTAGTTCTCAAGGCGTTGATCATCAACAACAGGAAGAAATCATCGAGGATGCAGACCCTGTAAGAGTTCAAAAGCCCGCTTATATTTACCAGTTATATCGTGCCTTAAAAGAAATTCGTACTCCTTTGAACTACCTTGATGATTTTCTTAAAGACAAAGGACATAGGAACAAATATATCTTTCTGCGAAAAATGGAAAGTTTGGGAATTGCTCGAAAAGGGGTGGTGAGGAAACCCTTGCAAATATCCCAAGTGATCCTCGTGGATCAGGGCCGAATCTTGTAGATGGGAATGATGATGATAAATTATACAATCAATTTCAACCGAAAATGGGTGTTGCGGTTGAAAATCAAGAAAAAATGGGAGATTTGTTCAGATCAAAGGAGCAAAAGGATCTGTACTCGAAATTGCTTAAGCGTGGGGTAATAAACCCTAAGAGTGTGGATTTTGATTTTCTGGATGCTGTGAATGTGAACTTGAGGGAAAAGTTCAGTTATCTTCAACTTGAAAAGTTCTGCTCTGACTCTACAGAGGCCTATGCTGAATTAACTGCATATTTCTATTCAAATCTAAGCTTTTTGGATGCGAATAGATTCTCTTTCAGCGTTAAAGACCAAGACTATGTTGTGGATATCAAATATGCTGGCAGATGTGTTAGAAGTCGAAAGAGGAAGATATCAACCAATCAAAAAGTTTCCATTGCTCGGGCCACACTTAAACTGGTGAAGGACAGGAGAACAGATGAAAAGATCACCTACTTAAGGATGGGTGCATTCAACATCTTGCTTCACAAGATTGTGATTAATTGCCTCCGACCGAAATCAACTTCCAAGACTGATGTTTCAAGTTCAAAGGCCAAGCTGATGTATGCCATTCTCTTTGGAAAAAGGTTTTCTCTCCCTCACACTGTGATGTTTCACATGTATAGAGCAATGATGAAGGACAGAGGTCAACTCCCTTACCCAAGCCTTGTTACAAAGTTATTCAGACATCTGAATATTCAGCCTCCACAAATCTTTTGTGTTCGACCATGCGATCATATGGTGGTAGGACTGAAAATGGTGACCAAAATGCGTCTGAAGGAACTGAGCAAGGAGTTGGAGAAATTCAAGGAGAAGACTCCTACAAAATCTCATCAAATCTCTTCTGCAGCTAAAAGAAAAGGGAAGGAGCCCATGGTTGCTCCATCCAAGAGAATAAGAGCTCTCCTCGTTGAGGATGAAGATGATGAGGAAGACATCACCATCTCTGCATTGGCTTTGAAGAATTTAAGTCGTCCTGTTCCACAGAAAGAATCGGAACAAATGACGAAAGAAGCAGAGGAGAAGGAAGAAGAAGAAATAGAAGCTGAAAAAGAAACAGAGGAGGAAAGACCTGAAGAAGAAAGAAGAGAAGAAGGAGAACCTAAAGAACACTCTTCTCCACCTGTAGGCATGGAAACAGGGGGAGATCAGGAGAAAGGAGTGAAGTCTTCATATCCTAATGTAAGTGAAGGAGTCAGTCGCTCACCAGCAGACCCAGAGGATGTTTATGCATCTCAGTTTCCAGAGGAAGGTCATGAAGTTTCATCGCCAAACCTGCGAGATTATGCTGATCTACCATCGTCTGCATTTACTCCATCGAGATCGAGCGAAGCAAGTACTCGGGACCGATAATGGAGCAGATTTTCGCGAAATCATGGATATTCTCTTGGAGATGCGAGGTCAAATTTATGCCTTGGGATGCGAAGTTCAAAGCTTGAAGAATGAAGGTCAAGCTTCTTCCTGTTCATTGAATGATAAAATGCAAGCCCTCTCTGTTCAGAATCAGGCCAATGCCAAGAGTGAGGAGATTGCACATCTAAAGGAAGACTTTAAAAGGCTGGAAGGCATCGTTCAGTCTATGGAAGATTTCTAGCTTGTCCATGTTCCCAAGCAATCTTGACTGCATCTCATCCTTTTTAATGAGACAAAAAGGGGGAGAGATGCAAGATTTGAACAAAAACTTTTCATTCATTAAACTTTTAATTGCTTGTTGGATTGTTTTGTGGTTTGAACTCTGTTTGACTTTGTTTTGTGTTTGGATGAGAACTGAACTAGACTTGGACTTGACTGCTTCTATTAATTAATATTGATATCTTATGGATGGCTTCATCATATACTGGACTAACCTATTTTCTGTGGTTGCAGATTCTAGTGTTATTCTCATTAGCCATTTATCTCTATAAGATATGCATATGTGTTTGAGAAATGTTTTGCGGGTCAAAGATATCCAAATCTGCGGAAAGTTTTGTCACCATCAAAAAGGGGGAGATTGTTGGAGAAATCTTCTTGAAGTGTTTTGAAGTTGACAAAACGTTTCTATCGATCTAGTCTGAAGGCTTGCGGACTCTGCTTTGTTTAAAGTCTCGAAGACCTCCCGGACAGCCAGACTCAAGACTCAAAGTCTATCCTCATTGACAGTCTCTAATCCGTTGAAGAAAGGTTATCCAGAACTGGATGTTTTGTTAAAGATTTAACTTTATCAACTAGAGAAGATCTCGTGGCTGGAGAAGACATAACAGAGTCCTTTGATTGATCGAAGATTGACTCGATAATTGAAGATCCGGTGATTGCCTAAATATTATTGGAAGGTTCTGCTTATGGAAACCGAGATCCTGATTGTATGGGCGAACAGGATTGATGGGCTATCAACACGTTCCTTTAATAGCTTGAACAATCTTCCTAATTGATTCTGTCCAACGGGTAGATTAGAGGAATTCCTTTGGTAAGTGCCAACGGATATGATGGCATAAAGGAGTATATAAGGAAGATGGTCTTAGTTGTTCAAGGTGTGCGCGATAGAAGAATTCCAAAGTCCGAAGCTCCTTTTTGTTTAGACAAATCCTTTGAGCGAATACTTGTATACAAAAGATAGTCTATATTTGTGAGAAATCTTAAGGAGGTGTGATAAAACATCTACACTGTGGAATCAAGGCAAAGCTGTGCTGTAACTTCTCTTTTGTTCATAGTGGAATCCAGCCAATAGGCTGTCAGTGAAGAAGAGTGGACGTAGGCTTGATATAAGCCGAATCACTATAAACCGCGTGTTCAATTTTCTCTTCTCTTAGTCTTACTTTGATTAACGTTTCCTTCTACTGTCTAGTATTGTGCAATTGTTGAAGAAAAATCTTTTATATACCTATCCCCCCCTCTAGGTACTCATACTAGTAATATCAAGCCTGTGACAACGTTTCATCGTGATATACTTCAATTCTCACTCGGGACTCTCGAGTGATTGTAAAAACCCTCCCGGCTTGCATTATTGAACTTCTACTTACTTCCATTTTCATGATGCAAGTGCATGCGGTGTTTTGCTCTAGTTTATGTGACAACTACATGTTCCCAATTTTCTAGTGAGATAATTTGACCCCTATAGTTTAATTCGACAGTCATTAACGAAATAGGTGACTATCCCATCCATGTATTGGCCCCCAAACCTACAAGTGCCTACCAATCTAATCATGCTTGGATGATTCCAATATTGCTTATATGGATCTTTTGTCCATAAGGAAACACTTTAATCAAAAAAATAATGAGAAGCAATTAATACAATAATTAATTAAGCGTGCACAAGACACGGCTGTTTTGTAGTTAGACATTATCTCTCTAATTAATTGTCAGACTGATTTTACGCATCATACTACCGCCCGCCCTGGAATCTCCATGCGGTTTTGTCGTTTTTTATTTTCTCAAAAAAAGGTGATACATAGATAACGGATTGACTGTTCAAGGGTGAGAGGCCTCAACTGCCGGTCAAATGTTCTTTAAAATATTCAGTTAAAGAGGGATACTCTGAGCACCTCATCTGTTCAAAGATACTTTATTGTAATGCAATATAATTTTATATGATATGATATGAAGTTTACATATTTCTCCAATAATTCGATAGGAGAAAGAACAGTTTCTGATGGGTCATTATACTCGCTGGATCCTTTCTAGTACGAACGGACTCGTTAACAAAAAAGACTGAGACATCCCTGTAGCTGAAACACAACTGTGTCACCTACTCTCTCTCTTGTTAGCGTACTTAGCTTTCCTTCAGAACAACCTATGATCAGTTTCTGAGATTTCTCAACCTCTGGGTTGTTGTCAATGGAGACGCAGTTGAACATACCAGGGAGGTTGCTCCACATGCCATGTGTTCAGGACGTAATGAAGGAGAACCCGACCACGGTCCCGGAGAGATATGTCAGCAGCGATCTAGAGCCTCCCATGATCATGGACGCTTGTTCTGGCTTGCAGGTCCCCGTGATTGACTTGGGGAGGTTGGTTTCGGAGGACTGCTCGAAGCTAGAGCTCAAGAAGCTGCACCATGCGTGCAAAGACTGGGGCTTCTTTCAGGTACGAAACAACTTCTGCATTTGGAACATGAAGGCTTTGAGAAAGTATCAGAGAAAAATGGGTTCATTGATTGAAAGAGATTAAAATCCACTTAATTCTCAACTTCTGCGAGGGCCACTAAGGAGACTTAGATGTACAATTCTTAGCCACAATTATGTGTAGCCTATGAGATTTCATCGGAAATTTCCTTGTTTTGCTTCCTGGACTCGCTTTTTGCCTCCTAACCAAATCTAACTTTTCGCTTTTATTTTACACTTAGATGTACTATTCTGTGCCATCTTGCCCTGTTTCACCAGAACACTAAATTGGTCGTTCAAGATTTCCAACGGAAAAAGAAAGGTGGGAACTTAGATGAATTTGGAGATTTGAGTTCCTCGATTGTCTCTTTTCTAGAGAATGCTAATAAGACAAATTTATCTATTGAAACTTTCTTGATATATGTTGAAATAAAGGTCTCTTGATTACTCAGCAATCAGGAGATCAGAGCTTTATCTGTCTTGATCTCAAAGGAATGCCTGTTTCTGGGAGAATCAAGAGTGATAGCGGTGTGTTAATAATTTTCAGCTGATAAATCATGAAGTGAGCCCTAAGTTGATAGAGGAAGTGAAGAAGGGGACCGAAGAGCTGTTCAACATGCCAATGGAAGAGAAGAAGAAGTTTTGGCAGAGAGACGGCGAATCGGGCGGCTTCGGACAGGCCTTTGTGTTCTCGGAAGACCAAAAGCTTGATTGGGCTGACATCTTCCGCATGTTCACTCTCCCTGCTTCTATGAGGAAGCCTCACTTATTTCCCAAACTCCCCCTTCCCTTCAGGTTCTTTCTCTCGGGCCGAAACATGCATAGACACCATAAAACTTTCATGTGAGACTTGTAACATGTAAGCGAACATGCATAAAATACAAAATCGCTTGATTAGAAAAGTGAAACCACATTAGTATGACACATGATATAATGCTACGTGAATAACTTTTTTGTTGTTGAGGGTTTACTTTGTGGCGTGTTCCAAAATATCCCTTTTATCGCCTAAAGAATGAAATTGTCTACATGGTAGAGACGATCTGGACGCCTACTCGAAGGAAACAAAAGCCCTAGCAATAAAGCTCCTCTACCTCATGGCGAAGGCCTTAGGAATGGAAGCAAAGGACCTTGAGGGGTGTTCGAAGATGGGATGCAATCGATGAGGATGAATTATTACCCGCCGTGTCCGCAACCCGAGCTCGTGATGGGCCTAAACTCTCACTCTGATGGCGACGCGGTTACCATCCTCCTCCAGGTCAACGAAATGGAGGGCCTCCAGATAAGGAAAGATGGGAAGTGGGTTCCTGTGAAACCTCTCCCCGGTGCTTTCATCATCAATGTTGGAGACGTTGTTGAGGTAATAGTATTGCAACATCAACTTCCACATTTGACCATACTGATAATTTATTGTCTCACACTCAAAGCCTTCCCTTCATTGGCCGACAGCAGATTATAACAAATGGGATTTACCAGAGCATCGAGCATCGAGCAACAGTGAATGCAGTGAAGGAGAGGATCTCCATTGCAACGTTCTTCAGTCCGAGAATGGATGCTGAGATCGGTCCTGCGTCGAGCCTCATCACCTCAGAGACCCCGCCAATGTTCAGGAGGATAACAGCGGCAGAACATCTGAAGGGCTATCTATCAAGGGAGCTCAACGGAAAAGCTTATCTCGACGCCATGAGGGTTCAGAACAACGAAACCTAGAAGAGACGAGTTCTATCTATTGAGTATGAATGTGAAAATGGTGATACGTATAATGGTGATGCAACCTGATTATATGATATCGGTTTGATATTTAGGGAGGTCCTTTTTGAGAAAGACAATAATGACTTGAAAAAACTTATTTTGAATCTCATCTATTGCTTGTCTGAACTATCAAACAGTCTTCTAAAATCCAAGGCATTAATTTTTTGCTCCGCCCTTCTGTCTTTTTTGTCCTTTTAGTAGAGCGATGAATATTCATCCTCCTGGTCCCGAACTAGCGCGAAATCGAAATTCATGAGACTATCGCTTGCATCTTACCTTATTGGATTTATATGGTGTACTGGGTATTTTTTAAGTTTGGACTAACTTATTTAAGGGGCCTTGTCATTGAAAGACTAAAGAAGATAGTAATAGACTAGGCCAAATTTAATACTCAAAACAGCTAGGACGAGTGCGACCTGACAAGTGGCGGACTGCAAAGACTTCGTGTGGCAAAACTATTGGATTTCACAATTACCCCACTTTTTCTACAAGTAAGCCCCCTTGATAAATAAACAATAGATTCATTAAATTACTGAATCACGAGTATCATGCAAGCCAGACTCGTACCCCACTTTTTCCACAAGTAAGCCCCCTTGATAAATAAACAATAGATTCTTTAAATTAATGAATCACGAGTATCATGCGAGCCAGACTCGTATCAGAAAAATGTCCACATTTAATGGCGTGGATAACTGAAGTAATGTCATCGATCAGAAAAAAAAAAAACTAAAGAAATGTCGTGCAAGTTAAAATATACATTTATTTATTAATCATTAAGAAAACCCACCGGGACCACAATTCTACCTATATGCTCTCCTTTGTTAAATTAATTTTTTTCTTTTTTAGAAAAAAAAAAGGCAAGATTTAACTGCAGCAAGGTTGCAGCGTTAACGTTGCTACCAAACACATGGTGTGTGTTCGCATAACCTTTAAATTATCCGCAAGCAGATCGAACCTTAGTAATCCACTCTATCAAAAAATCTGTAATCTTTGTTCTACTCACCCCAGTCACTCTCTTCTCTGCCTACTGTCTGTCGCGGCCGCCGTCCGCCACGCCAGTCTTGGCCCCCCTGAGCTCCACTTCATCGCCAAGATCATCTCTATTGGCGTTGCTGATGAAGGCTCTCCACTGTCTCACGACCCTCTCTCCCGTGCACAAGGGCAGCATCTCACCGTAGGTAGCTTCGTACATGGTGAAGCAACAGCGATTTCACCGTCTTTTGTCAACGAATTTGTGGCTAGGAGATAGGGAGGGTTTCTTGAGAAGGTGTCTGTTGACACTTTTGGTGACTCAATTGGTTATTAACTGCATAAAAAAGTTAGGGATCAATCCCGACCCCCAAACAAAAATTTTAGTTAAAACTACACATAAATTTTAAAAGCAATGATAGTAATAAGCCCACCTAATTGCATTTCCATTGGACCAGCGATGGATTGATTTGAATAGAAGGTTTCGTTTCGATTGGACTAAGCTGGTAAAATTGAAAATTTGGAAGTTCATTAATCATTTAATATGATTTTTGGATATGCAAAGAGGGTGCACGTCGGCATATATTGAAACCTAGGACCTTAATATCCTTAACTACCACATCTGAGAGGGATGTAAAATTTGGGGTATTACACTGGGGAGGGAAAAAATGTTTCTTCGATTAGGCTGAGGTGTATGGGTATCGACACGTTAAAATTATAAAATTAAGCTAAGACGTGTGCGTATCGACACGTTAAAATAAGGAACATAATCTTATCAGCCCATCTACTGACATGTGGGGCAACCCTTAGTGGAGTTTTCGAGCTCCTACGTTGTGGTGAGGTACGCATTAACCACCAAAGATCCACAACTTAAGAAGAGGCTCAACATACGTGGTTCAAGATTCAGAGCAAAGGGTCTTCACGTTCTCCACACACAGAGAAGCCAGAGGAGAAGACGACAAAAAAAGGAGAAAAACAAAAGAGAGGGAAATAGAGACCCACTTCCGTTGCTGCAACATCCGCGATTCGCACGGAGAGAACAAGTAACAACAGTGATACTCTTGCAGTTCTCGTACGTGTCTTGCATCTTCACATCCGCACACCTCGTCTCTCCATACGCCGGACCGGCAAGTCTCCGAGCATTCCTTAGGAACGCTGGCGACAAGCCTCAACGCACCAGTGATCGTTGACGCACCTGCACCTACTGGCCACGTCAGTGTCCTGTGTCCTCGCCGGTCACGCCCAGTAGCTGTTCCCTCTCAACTCCAGTCCACGACCTGCGATACTCAGCCACTACCAACATCCCATCGGTGAGTTTGAGTTCCTTTTGCTGGTTATCCAGCGATGTTCGGCAAGCCTGTCCTCGGCCGATCATTACTAAGGCCACATCGAGTCCGTGAGCCGAGAATCAAGAATCCGCCAGTATTCTACCATGAGCCATGCTGTGAACAACCGTGAGCACCACTGCTGGCCGAGCCTCATTCGCAAGCCGTGATCTTCCATTCGATATCGTGCTCTTCAAATTAGGTAACGATCCGAATCCAATTTGTTTGAGTATATTACTGCTTGATTTAAATTGGATTCCTTACTTGATTTGATTGCATGAGATTTAGGCGTATCCAATTAAGATTTATTGCTAAAAAGTCAATTAAATTACTAATTTGATCGGAAAGACTTACTTTGATTTTATTTTGAGTATTTTGGTGTGGTTTAAAGATTGTGATAATCTTTAATTTAACCTGCGCAACAATGATTTTTTTTTATTATGTAATCTTTCATCTTTGTGGATCTCGTGTGAGGATTAGGTAAGTTTTTTTCCTTAATGAAAATTATTGCCATGTCTTAATAATATCAAAAAGCCAAAAAGATTGCATTGCATATCATATGTATTAGGTTTTACTCTCTAAATTAATGCATGATAGGTTAATTTAGATATTTTCTTATTAGATTGAATGCATGTTTAGATAAAATCTAGGGTAGATAATATTTTAGAATGAATTGCATGTCGAGATAAGTATCCAAGATAAGATAGGATTTAAATTTGTCACGCCCCGATCCTCGAGCGCGCGCTCATCCCGACCCGGTTGATTAAATAGCAACGTCTCAAGATGCATCGCTGACCCATTCATTTTAATACGCATGCGAAGAATATAAATAATCCCCAAACAATTAAACAATGGGATAGAAAAGTAAGACTCCAAATTTCAAACTTTAAAAACAATCCACACTTATAAACATTGCAAATCATAGTGCAAATATATACAAAGTGAAGTACTAAGTCAAGTCTTAATTAACAAGTTCAAAAAACAAGTCTGTAGATAAGGGGTGGGGATCTCAAGGTTCCTCCTCTAGATCCTCCTCTGGGTCCTCCTCCTCAACGATCTCTCCTTCTTCCTTGCTCCAACTGGAGCCCACGGCTGAGTACACTGAAAAGTCAGAATCGCCCTCGAGCTTGGGATCCTTTGCATTTATCACTGATCCATCCTTAGGATCTACTGTACCCTTCCCCAATGCAACCTCAAACGCATATAGAGGTACATCGGATTTCGGTACAGGGCCCACCCTTTGTCCATCACTATAATGGTGATACCACGCCTAGTACTCATGGGGCACCTTTTGGGGTTCACCCACATCAACCTAAAATGTGGACTTTTATCAGCACATACTTAAGTCCCTCGGGGTGGTGGTGTATCGGAATGTGATAACCTATTTCTATGAACTTCTTAGGTCGTTCAAAATATTCAGGAGGGTTTCAAGGGGCTGCCATCTAGGGACCTAAAATATTATTCCACAACGGGGTGAGACAACATCTCAGCGAGTTCTACTCCCTAAGACCCAATTAGGAAGAAAATACGCCCTAAGAGCTACCTAAACACAATCACGAGGTATAGGACTTACCTGGGCCTCCACTTCTTCCTGCAAATCAGTTTAATTCATAAACTCGCAATCATAACATCCAATAAATTCGGATCAATTCATCGATCAATCGACTCAGTCGATTACATGTCATCACGACCCTTTCTTGGTCGGCTCATCTCATACTATCTATAAAGTCTGCTCAGATCAGGACTGTTCACTGCTAAGCTAGTAAATAGATAGTATAGCTCGCTTCTGAGATAATCGAGTATTCTCTATCTAAGCTGTCATATCGCCCATAGGTCGATATAGTATACCAACATTGCTCAATCTAAGCTAATAAAGTATATTGCTCTATGCTAAGCTGCCATATCACCTGTAGGCTAATATAGTATACCATCTCAATCATACAACCAATTGAACTTTTTTATTATTCCCGATAAAAATAACCGTGTGTGGGTACACGGTCGGCCTTAACTAAAATATAAAGTTTTCACTTTTGAACTTCCCACTATTTTCAACAGTCCCAAAATAGATTTTTGGCGTTGTAGACCGATGCCCAATAATTTTCCATCCACTTACCAAAATTAAATAATTTATGAATAAAATCATAAAATTACAATTATGCAAAATTAACACAAATTAAAGCTCAATTAAATAAACAGATTGCACCACAATAACCAACATAAAATTTTGATCACCGGTTATCCCGATCTAATTTTCGGAAAATAATTAATTAATTATGAAAATTATGAAAATTATGAAAATTATTAAATAAATGGAAATAAATCAACTTAGACCCGGAAAAGCCTAACTAAACACCGAGACAGACTCGGAAAATTTTCGAGTCAATCTAGATAAATACTAGAGCTCGTCTATGCCCTAATTGCACTAACTATCCACCTAACATGCATCGACAATTAATTAAATTTCACTAATCAAATCTAACTATCCACCTAATCATACTTAACTTAATCTAATTAACCTATAAGCGTAATTAACCTACTAATTGAGAATTAGTGACTTAAACTCACTTGTTTTGTGATCCAATCGGCTCAAATCATCGGGGACGCAATGGGGCTCACTTCTCTCCAAAGCGGACCTAACTTTCAGAGCCGAGAATGACCTTAAAATGGGCCCAACAAGCTATTGGAAACCCACTTTGTTTGCTGCTATTTTGGGCTGAAACATAGGGCAACAAGCTCGGTTTAAGGCGAGGATGAACCGAGGAAGGTTGAAAGGGCCAAACTGAGTTCAAGAAGGGACTCACGGCAGCTCCTACGGCCACACACAGTGGCTGGACAACCTCCTAGAATGGCGAGTTGAGCGGAGCATCGCCACTGGAGCGGCGTGAGGGCGAGAAGGGCAAACGCACGCGTGAGGCGAGGACGGCGCTACTTGGGCGGTCCGGCGGTCTTGGCGGCGTGTAGCATGGACGGGGGCTTCGAAAGGCTTCTGTCCAAGTCTCCTCTGCAAGTTGAAGTCTTCAAAGCACAATAAGGAAGGGGAACAAACTGGTCGACGGCTAGGTGAAGGGAAAGGGAGAGATGGGGGCTAAAGGGGGCCACTTAGTCTCTTATCCTCATCTTCTTGTCCCCCTTTTGCCCACCAAGCTTGGCTGTCTTCCATGGACCAAAATCAGCCACCAAGCTTCTTCAATAAGCTAGGGAAATGGTCCATAAGTCATGGTGGTGGGGGGCCATACGAATTTGCTTGATTTCTTCTTCAATTGGACACTTATTCTCCCTCAATTCAATCCAATTCGGCCTCAATAAATTCAATCGATGCCTCATCAATCCAATTGGTATTTTTCCTCACCAATTGATCCCACTTGCACCCCAATTGCGCGATAAAAAACTATGCCTAACTTTTTCTGGACAAAAACGGCCCTACCTCGACTTTTTCCCAAAAAGTTTCGGTTTGCAAAAAAAACTTCTGAGACTAAGTCAACGTTCCTAAAATGACTCGTGACATGACAGAACTTTCAAATTCGCGGTTAATTTCAATTTGGCACAATTTTAGCGTGACCTAGGCTACTGGGGAGTTTTCATAAATTTTTAGTGCAAATGACCCGTGGTCGATTTTCTTCGAGCCACAATGAACCCACTCGACACATTGGCGACTCTCAGTTGTCATGAAAATCTCAATAATTCAATTATGAACATAGGGTACCAAAACAACAGAAAAATCAATCTAGTGCCAGCCGACAAGAATTTTCCAATTTAGTGGAGTCACCCACGTTTAGCCACACATCTCAGTCGAATCGACTTATCTCTGATCCCTAATCGATTTTTAACTGTGCCGTAATGACCTCTAAAGATGAACACAGCCGAATAGCCGATTCATGGTCAAATTCTCAAGTCTATTGCGTTAAAATTTCTTAATGGCTTCCCTAGATAGTCTAATTATCTCGAGAGTGATCAGCTCTGAGAATAGTCCTATAGGCTCATCGATGAAATGTCCGATTAATTTAATTGAAAGCAGAAGTGAAAAATCCAAGATGTCACAAAATTAGCCAATTTCCTTACTTAAATTAGATAACATCTCAGTTTAGATGGATTCTCATTTTCATTTATTTTTAATAACGAATTTAATAGGAATTAAAAATATATATATCATCATGAGCATGTCATATAGATTAATTGCAATACATCCATGTCATATGCTAGGTCATATAGTTTAGCTCATGTCATTGATGCATGTCATATATGCACATCATTTAATGATTGCATAGTTAAAGCTGTGTAATTGAAGTTGCATGTCATGTTAGAATTGGGTCATGAAGACATAACTTAGGATAAAATTTGCATGTCTTGCTTTGCATACGATTTAATCTTTCATAAATTAAAGATCATGATATATTGGTCATTGCATGCATTTTTAAAAAATAATTTGCAGAGTTGAAAATTAAGATATATGCTTAACTTTTCACTAAGGTATTTAATCCTATACTTATCTTAGCAATTTATTTATTGATTTCTTTATTAAGTGTTATGTATAATGTTTATGCACCCATATAAACACCTCACATGCTAGCAAATAGATTAAAATTAATCCAAGCTACTAGAGAAAACATTTTTCTAGAATAAAAGAGAAAATGTATTGGAAAAACGTCATAGTAATTTAGTGTAATCAAGTCCAAGAATTCTCCATCCTTGGTTCGTAGAATTGTAAATTTCCCACACAATTAATTAGTGGTGACTCCTAAATGAAATTAATTTATAAGTTAATAACTTGAATCTAATTTGCAAAATTGGTATAGTTTTGGGAAAGCCCAAGTTAAGTTTAGACTTAGTAATTCATTAGCAAACTCTTAGGTAGTTCACCGGATGATAGGTCACAACAGTGTTGTGAGAGGGGGAGAGGGGAGAAAGAAAAGAAGGATGGAGTGGAGAATTTCAAAGGTACAAATAAGTACTATGCTTTTTTACACCTAGTTCCATCGTAAATCAATTTTACCATTTGTTATGACAATCATATACTTAATTACAATTACAACCATACATTGTAATCTTGTATGGTCGGAAGGATTTGGAACTCTAAAGTTGATCAAGAAAAGTGATGGGTAGAGAGATGAGACCACGTTTGACTTGATTGGGACAAGAGAAAAAGGATTCATGGGGCATTGAATGGAATGGAGAGAGGATAAAATATTAGATATCACAATTGTGTCATGTCACGAATACATGAGTTAATTCATCATGTCACATGTGTTGCTAATGAGCACACCGTTTATAAAAATTTCAAACATTTGCGGGCATATCTCTCTCCCTCCATTCCACAGTCTCTTTCTCTCCACTCCTCACACTCTACTTTCTCTCCATCTCAACTCATGCAACAACTTTGCTCGTTCTCACCCTTTCGACTCATGATCAACTTTTACTCTCTCATTCAACTAACCACGCTAACGTCGCCGTCATCAAATTGATGCTCATCTTTATCTCTCTAAAACCTTCTTGTTGACACCTAAATTTTGGCTAGGTATTTTAAATTAAATTGTATAAGAAAATTAAGGGCCAATTTGGCCCTAACAAAAATGATTTTCGCATCAATTAGGTCTTAGCTTTTATTTGCGTCCCTTTCCAATTTTAGTTCCTTCTTTTTTTCGCTTTTTTGGATAACTTATTAAATATATAAAAAATAAAAATAACAAATAAAAAAGGGGGTCCTTATGGGGCTGGGCGTGAAAGCCTAGCCCCTTCTTTTTGTTTTTCTTCCCGTGTGGGCCCCTAGGGCCCAGCCCTTCCCCTCCGACCCGACCTCTTTGCCCTTGTCTTCTTCCTCGGTTGGATATGTAGCATGTGCAAAAGGAGACAGACGCATTCGACGTTAGACAGAAAGGCAGACAACGACGCACGTGGAGCAGCTGGCAACGATAGGACACGCCTTCAAAGCGAAGCAAGTGGGCGACTGAGGAGACGCCGATTCGACCGCCCAAGGTCGGTCAGTGTGCGAGGACTGGCGACCGAAGCTCTATCGACCAGACCTCCCCCTCACCTATAAATAGATTCGTCAGAGGGGAAGGCAAAGGGCATGATGCGAGTGAGATCGAAGGCATGCGAGCTTCGAAAGCCTCCCCCAAGAGACTTCAAGGGAGGCTCGAACGCTCACAAGCCAAGATATGAGAGTTCGCAAGCAGAAGAGGGTCAGAGCTGGAGGAGAGGGGCTAAGTGGGAGAAATCAAGGCTAAGCGAGAGAGATCTAGGGGTTTGAAAAGAGAGAGGGTTAGTAGAGCGAGCCTCCTCGCTGTGTGCAGCACCAGATGCTTGGCCTGGCGCCTCCGCTGCTCCGCCACTGATGATGCCCATTGCTTTGCATCGTCGCCCCCATTTTTGGATCCGGTAAGTAGGGCTCCATTTTCACTCCATCTCGCATAGACCACACCAAAACTTGCGGCCGTCCATCTCCAGTGCTCTTCGGCCCCGTCTGTTCATTGTCCGGCTGCCTTGATATTGAGCCTCTTCACTTTTTAGCCAACGAACTCCAGGCGTTCGACGATTTGCTCGAGAGAGTTGGTGGTCACGGTCGGAGCCTCAGTGATCGGCGACGATGGTTTGCGACAATAGCTAGCTAGACTAAGGCCGGGTCGGTCTGTGTAGGTTAGGGTGGCGTCAGTCGAGTCTTACGGCGAGGCAAAGGCTAATGACATAGTCGCGGCCATTGAGCTACAGAAGGGCAGCAGCGGCTGTAAACCGGTTCGGCCAAGTTGGCCATGTGACTCAATTGTCCCTAGGGTTTGGGCATAGTGGGCTATGTTTGGAACTCGGGCCAAGCATTCCATTTTAATTAAAAACGGGCCCAATTTTGTCTTGTGGGCTAAGTGTTTCTTTTTTTTTTTTAAGTGAGGCCCGGTTTGGGCCCATGCTTCAGAGCCCATTCAAGCCAACCACTGGCGACTCGGGTCATTTTTTATAATATTATATTTTAATAAAAATAATATTTTAATTAAAAATAATTAATAAATAAAAAAATCATTTTCAGAAATAAAAAAATCCAAAATATCTTACAATTTTCCAAAAAATCAGAAAAAGCCTAATATATTTTCAAAAAAAAAATGATCAAAAATCCAAAAAATGATTTTTAAGTTAAAAAATAGAAAAAGACCAAAAATGTTTTTCTCCACAAATACATGAAAAATCCCTTGAAGAATCCAAAGATTGGGTACCGAAGGGCATTAGTGATTAACTAGTGTAATCAAGTCCCCAATCCTAGTTTTTCTAGTTGCGTAGGAGTAAATATTTCTCACAATATTTCACTTAAGTTTCTAATCGACCCACCCCAAATTGATTAATGGCGGCTCTTTTTAAAAATTAACTTATAAGTAAAAAAAACCAAATCATTAAGTCGTGAATCGGTTGGTTTGGGAGAGCCTGGGCTAAGCCTAATAAACCTAGCCAAGCCATTAGCCTCCATAGGTGCCCCTACTAATCGAGCGCCGAAAAAAGAGGTCACAACAGCTTGGCAACTTCGCTTGGGACATTTTTAGGACTTAGGCCGTTTTTTTATCTTGTTTAAACACTTCACTAACTTGGGTATTTTGCTTTTTCTTTTCTTTTCATGCAAGTTATTAGCTTAGAGATTAATTTTAATTTTGTTAAAATAAAATGTTTTGTGATTATAAATTGTTATGTATGTTTTAATGTTTTAGCACTACATGTGACACACACAACTCAGCCGCTAAGCCTAGGCCACCATAGGATATTTAGGATAGTGTTAAGAAAGATATGGCCTTGAACGTGAGACTGCGATGTAGATGTTGTCTTTCCTTTTTCCGAATTTCTTTAGGTAGAGTCGAGGTTAAGAGGGTATGATACCCACACGAGACTGCAACAAGCAGACACCCTTTTACTTTCAACAAGCTTTCCTAGTTAGACATCAAGCTGCACATATCATGCGTATGTCTCTATGTTTGCCATTTTTTTTTTAAACTAAAGTGATTTCTTTACCTTTTTTACTCAGTCTTTTTTATTGGCCCATGGCAATTTAGGTCGGTTTTTTGAGTCATAGTTCATATGCGATGGGAGGAGACAATATCTAGTTTATTCCCACCCCCAAAGCAGAGCACTTCATATGATGGAATCAATTGGACCAATTTGCCCAAGAGCGCGTGAAAGCCAAAGTCGGTCATCTCTTATCGTTGTTCCAAATTGTTGTTCATCCTGAAGTCTTACAAGCCATAGCATATTTTCAGTGCCCTAGGACATCCACTTTTATGTTTAGTGGGTTTGAGCTAACCCCAACTCTAGAAGAATACAACATCATCATTGGAATGCCTCTCGAGAGTAAGCTTGTTAGACCACTAATAGATATGAACCCACTGCATAGATTTGCATGACTTTTAAGAACCAAAGTTTATGGTATGAGGCAAATTCTTGAAACCAATCATAATACCTGCCCACTAGCGTTTTTGACTACTTGTTTTGAAAATCAACCCATGACCCAAAAAAGTGAGATTTTTCTCCTTGCCTTTTTTGGGTTCATCATTTTCCCCTATTAAAAGGATGCCATAAGTCCCTTAATGGCATGGGTGGTTGATAAGGTCTCAAGGGGGAAAAATTATGTTAACATGATCTTAGCCGAAACATTCTTGTCCCTTAATCGTTTTAAAGAAAACACGGAAAAAATCATGCAGGCCTCCCCGGAAATTTTATAGGTATGATTCTTTTCTCACCTAAGCAAATTTCGATACCTCATGCAATCATCTGAAATAAATGATTTCGAAAATTCATTATAGAAATTTGTGATCCTAAGACCATACGTTCCCAACCAAAGCTATTTTAATTAGATAAATTTTCTAAGGGACCCCACTCTTGAGGCATTCCTATGGTGTGCTGGTTGGTTCCATGAAAAGAGAGCTCACTTTGCTTACAAACATTGCAATCCAATCCCGTTGCTCGGCTTCACCGGAGCCACTCCCTATTACCCATATCAAGTGGCCCGACAATATGGAGCTCTTCAGGAGATCCTATCGCCCTTCAAGACGAAGATCTCTCCACTCTTGTTCACCCATCAAAGCCATGACTACGAATTCGAGATTTCCATCAACAAGGAAACATGATGCAAGTGTCATCACAAAAGGATCGTGGTACCTGAAGGGCTTGAGAGACAAGGAAAAGGCCCATCACGTCTCTGAGTCCTACATCCACAACCATTGTATCCCGACAATACTGCGGCCATCGATCTCTCACCCAACTAGCGAGATTAGTCAACACGAGCAAGCAAAGCATATGCAAAGGGATTTGGGAATAAGTTGGATACACATCTCAAAGCTAGTCCAAGGAAGCAAACATCTTCGTAAGAACAAGACTCCCCATCGCATATAAAATAATAGTCATGTCCCCCTAGTATTAATATTATGAAAATTTTGTCTTAGTTCCATTGTTTAGGGACTTCTGTTTAAAAGTATGTTGTCTGTGAAATCCTCTTTTGATAAATAAAAAATAGCTAGATCATTGCCATGGAACAATCCTTGTTTATTCTTGTGCTAATTTATTATTTTTGTGATGGCAGATAATTATGAATCGCCAACCCCCAGTTGCCTATGAATGGCCTCAAGCAATAGAGTTTGATTAGAATAATATACAAAATCGCCTCGCTAACGTTGAAGACGGCATAGGACAAATGTCCATTGTCCTTCAACAACTCTCAAGGCAAATAGAGTCCACTCAAGACAAGTCTAACTCCATAGCTGCTTTAAACACACTCTTGACACCTGTGAAGTTGTCGAAGGATAACAACTTCGCAGGATAACAAACAGGATAGACAGTTTGTAAAGATCATGAAGAAGCTAAGCCAGCTGCAAGGACAAGATCCCATGGACCTATCTAATTATACCAGTGTTAAGATCCCTGAAGAGCTCAAAGTGCCTGAATGTGAGGGGTATGCTAATACCACTCGCCTAGAGGCCTACTTGCAAGCTTACCTGGTCCGAAGGATGATTCAATCGTACCAATCAAACCTGACTAACCCCGCCTTGCGTTGGTACATTGTAAGGAGGATTAGTCTCCTTAAAACCTGGGGGGAACTAACTGATACTTTCCGCCAAGAATATAGTGTTGACATCAATGCCAACATTGCCCTGCCCTACGAAGAGCCAATAGTCGCGAAGTATGAAGAGCCGAAGGTCTTAAAGACAAGGGGTAATATGTTTTTAAGAACACATGTTGCGTTAGGGAGGAGCCCAATCGCCCAATCTAACCTGCAACTCACAGAAGAAGATATCGATGTAGCCTTGCACAATAAATGGATGACTAAGCAATATCCTATCACTGAGAAGCTTCCCACTAGGAAAGGCAAGGAGCCCGTAGACGAGGTCAACACCATAAAACCTATTCAGAACCCAAGCACAACAAAGCAGCTGCCTAAGCTCACCGCAAGAGCTAGGGTCCAAAGAATGCCGACCCCCATCAACCTAGGAAGCGAAACACCACCATCTCCCAATCCCCTTGACAAAATCCAGCTAGCAAAACGAAGGGCTTTACTCAAAAGATCAAGACCAAGAGTCAAGAAAAGAAAGTCTAAACAATTCAAGCCAACGTCTGCCACTAAACATAGGCAAAATCTGACAGCCAATGGGCCGCTACACCAAGACTTCGAACATCCCCTAAGGTATCATCTCAAGAATTACCAGTATTATACAGATAAAATTAGTCATTCATCAAATGACTGCCTCCCACCCACACACAAGATCCAAAGCCTGTTAGAAGAAGGGACATTCATCCGTCATAACTTGTCTCCCAATGAGTTGCTAAATTTGTCACCCGACCAAGAGGATGACGTAAACGCCTCATCCTCAGTTGGAAATTTCGACCCGAAAGAAAGCAATGAAATGATCTCGATAGAGCCCATCTTTCCTAAAGTAGCAGAATTCATCACTACAATGAATATGCAATGGGAAAACCAGTCATCTAACCAAGACTCGGCGGGTCCGTCTTGCCTCCATAGGATTATGACTCCTACAGAAATAAGGGTACCTCATCTCCATAAGTATAACAGCACAACCTAACTCATAGGTCCTGCATTGCAATGGTTCTTCATGGTAAGGATCTACCTCGTGAGGGATTGGAATAAGCTACCTTCCGCATTCCTGCATCAATACCAAAGCAAGATTGGAGTCGAACTGCCCTACAAGGATTTGGTTCCCATCAGAAGAAGACCAGTGGAGGATTTTCGAGCATATGCAGAAAGGTGGGAGGCTATTATATTGCAAACCTACCCTCAACTGGCCGAAGAAAACATGATGAAGTTATTCATAAAAGCTTTACCCTGCAAGCATCGCTATTGGTTGCATGGATTACACTTCTGTAGCTTCAATGAAGTGGTCCTCTCATGCGAATACTTCGAGTCTACTGGAGGTGAAGAACTCAAAGGCACTTGATTTCAAGACCAACACTATCAAAGTGCTCCTTTTCATAGGAGTTCTCATGGGTTTTGATTGTTTTTATAATCTCATGTTTTCTATCATGTCTAGTGTGTTATTGTTGCATTTTCCATTCCAGTAATCTAATGTATAGTACTAATATTTTGTTTCGAGAGCATGAGGCAGTATTTTAAACCAGCCCGGTGATGCTATCCAACCATGACAAGAAAATATCATCCAAGAAGAATACTGAAGGTTGGGCTTCATCATGCTTCATCATGCTTCCTCTCAAAGCAAGATGTTAAATTTAATTCTATTTATTTTTCTAAAAAATTTACTTCGTGTCTCAAAATATCATCCCCATCCCCTTTGAATTAGCGTGATAAGGGGCATTTGAAATCGGCACATCATGCGAACTTGTTAGATTCTAAAACACTCTTTTCAAGAAAGCAGGGACAAATAGAAAAAATCATCTCGTTTCAAAAAAGGTAAGTCTTATTCCCTAAACATAATTTTGGAAATGATGTCATCTCTCTTCTATTTACAAGAGATGAAAGATTGGACGTAATAGGCACAAGCATACGATTGAACTCGAAGCATGCATACCATGGTAGCTTAGGGCAGAGTAACATTTTCTGTGCTGCTCTCAACCTTCCCATTTTGTGAGCCATCCTCGGAAATCTATGCCCTCCACTTTGCTCCTACACAACTCTATCTCAAGTCTGAGCAATATCTTCTTTGCGCAATGTGCCCGACCAACTAGATGTTGTGGTTTCACTAATATGATTTCTAGCTTCAACAAACCAAGAAGTATAGGGAAGGAATTTCTTCTCTTCCTTTTAATTGGCTACTGTCAACAGGGAGAAAATCCAGACAGTTGAGGCGATCTCTATCCCCTATTCTAGATGATGACTTTAGAACCTGGAAACCTCACTTCTTGTTCTAAACGAAATGATTGCCATCAAAAAACTGGAGATTTCAATTGTCCATCTCAAATTCCATAGAAGCTTGAGGAAGCATCAGGATTCAAGAACCAAACTCAATGGTTAATTTAGGCAAATCAATATTGGCAAAGCTAGTACATGAAAGCAACCCGCAGCGGATTCACCTAACTTTGTGTAAAAAGACATGTCATCCAAGAACCAGTTCGAAAAAGAAGCCTCCTACAAACACCACTAGTCCCTCGCCCTAGTGGTATGGGGAGTGAAGTGGTCCAGACGCGACCGGGGCTCGATCCTCGGAAATGGCAACTAGTTGCATATGTACAAACTAATAAATAATTTTGCTTCTCTTGCCTCTACAGAAATGGGAGAGTAGTTGACCTAACAATACAAAGGATGTAGGAATTCATGTCTTTCTCATGCTTTAGGCCTATTCAATCATCTGCAAACCAGTGAAGGGTAATATTGTACCGCTTCTAGTTGTTCGACTCCTGAGAGAGTTCGTGACTAAAACGCTCCTTCCAATCTGTTGTAGGATCGCTTGACCGTAAAAAAGAATGCGGATAACAAATCAATGAGAGGCGTGTCAAACTCTAATCCACTCTCCCAAGCGAAATGTCGCTTCAAATATCGCCAAAGCAAATGACAAGAAATTCTTTAGGCCTCCACTCATGTTTGATTTTGGCCCTATTGATTGATCCATTTGTATCTTCTCTTCTACAGAGGCAAAAGGGAAAGTGCCCATCAAATCAATAATCAGATTCTTAACCCCGGCTAATCATTCTTGTGTCATCTCCCTATTCAATGGGGACATTTCATCGGCAACCATTTGTGAATAACTCCTTTGATGTTTAAAATTTAAAATATTTGTAAAATAAATACCTCAAAAGCTATTAAGAAAGCATTTTTGAGTAAATTCAATTATTTGTTTTAGGAACATAAAATCTCTCGTATTTAAAATATTGCATGCCTTTTCCAAATGGATTTTGCATGATGTTTTTGTATGTCTAAATCACTGATTCCACTAAGGATTATCAAAATAAACAATTGAATGAAAAATATAAAATTGATCGAGCATACTAAATGAGGAGCATCAGGATGATGAAGGAAGCCACATCCCACACACAGTCCCCTATCTATACACTTGTGAGATAAATGTAGAAAATTCCATATCTGTAGGGTAAAAGGTTCTCTCACGAATGGTACGATAACCAAAGTAGTAAGAGGCATTTCATTTCTCTACCCTAAATACTACAGATTATCCATTATTTACCCCCTTTGAGCCCTATATACTTGTGAAGTTCCTTTCATACCCCTGTCAAGAACCACCCCATACTAGGGTAGATCGGAGGCGAGGCAGCATCACAAGGTGAGAAAAGGAATAGAAATTTTCTTGCTCTCACTTGCATCAATCTTCGGGTGTTTCTATTGCACACTCACGATAATCTAAGTGCCCTAGAATGATGAAGAGCAATTTTGTCTCTATGCACTTGTATTCATTGTACAACCCAATTAAGTTTGTAATTTCACCCTCACATTGAGGCAAAGCAGAAGTTATTACCATTCAAGTAGCATAACCCAGAGCACCGGTGAAAGATGAAGACCCCATGAGTCTAATAATAGTGCTTTGCTTGAACTTGCCTAGGTTAGTTCCTCAAGCAACAAGAATAAAAACTAAAGGCATGAAAAAATAGTGTATCTGGTAAAAGTAAGGTCAATGCGCATAGATGAGTAAATTGAAATTAAAATAACTAAATGTATGAAAAAGCAGTGTGCCTGGTAAAAGTATGGCCGATGCCCTTAAACAAAAATAAAGCCATTTGTATTCCCAAGTAAAGCTGCTGTTGCGGTTCAAATAATGGAGCCTCCATGGAGATAATTTCGGTTGTAAGAAGAAAGACCAGTGACAATGCCAAAACAATCACCAACTCTCACCCTTTTACACGTGAGCCAAACTTACATTGCATCCCTCTTGTAAAAGTCTCTTCAAACTATGGCACTTCAATTAACGTATGATTTCATATGTTTATAAGCATCGCTCGAAGAAATACAAGCAAGATTATTCTATCTCTTTTTGCAGGGTTCTTGACTTGTAAACCTGGAAATGATCATGTAGCATTTCTTTCATAAGCCTTGACCTTGATGGTCCCCTTTGATAAACCGTTGACCAAGCTTACATCACAATCTCGACAAAGACCTCTCATAAAGTCATACCACTTGCGAGAATATTCGGACCCCTGCTAACATGATGACGGTGAGATAGTGTGGTCCTTATAAATTTGCATTAATGGTCAAGATAAAACAAACTTTTCCATGAGAGTGAGTGAAAAGTCCTTTTAAACTGAAAGTCCCTCATTTGGCACTTTCAAGACGTCTACATTCTGAATGAAAATTGTCTTTCAAAATTTTCCTCAATGAAACTCAGATGATGCAAAACAGACAAAATTGTCATGCATGAACCACATTTAATTTCATGAATTTACAGCATGTACACTCATGTATGCATATTGGGCAAATGGTAGACATACTTTCAGAGATCAAAGATATCATCAAGTAAGCATATCTCTACCCTTATTTCCAAAAATCTTATCTTTAAGTACCGGTCACTGTTCAAATACTCTCTATTATCGACACTCGACCTATCTAAGTTTGGGTGCTTGCAAATATCCAAGTATTCCATTGTTTTTTAGTACCTACCACTGTATAAGTACTCTCTCTTTTTGACACTCAACCTATACGAGTTGTCTTTCGTCTTTAGGGTGGTTCCAACTGTCCAAGTATCCCTTTGTCTTTGAGTACCGACCACTGTCTGGGTACTCCCTCTTCTGGACACTCGACCTATTCAAGTTGTCTTTAGAGTTTGGATGCTAATGACTATCCATGTATTCCTTTGTATTTAAGTACCTACCCCTGTCTAGGTACTCTCTTATCGACACTCGACCTGTTCGAGTTGTCTTCAGAGTTTGGATACCTATGACTATCCAAGTATCCCCTTGTCTTCAAGTATCTACCGCTATTCAGGTATCCCTTTGTCCTTGAGTACGTACCATTGTTCGGGTACTCTCTTATTGACACTCAATATGTTCGAGTTATCCCCAGAATATGGATACTGATGATTGTCCAAGTATCAAATTATCGTTAAGTACCTACCATTGTCCGAGTACTCTCTCTTATCGACACTCAATCTATTCAAGTTGTCCTCATAGTTAGGATGCTTGCAATTGACCAAGTATGCCATTATCTTTGGGTACCTATCACTGTCCAGGTACCCCCCCTCTTATCGACACTCAACCTATTCGAGTTGTCTTCTGAGTTCGGGTGCTTGCAAACTATCCAAGTATCCCTTTGTCTTTAAGTACCTACCGTCGCTTGGGTACTCCCTCTTATTGACACTCAACCTATTCAAGTTGTCTTCTTAGTTTAGATGCTTGCAATTGTCCAAGTATCTCATTGTCTTTGAGTACCTACCATTGTCTAGGTACTCTCTTCTTGACACTCGACCTATTCGAGTTGTCTTCATAATTTGGATATATGCGATTATCCAAGTGTCTCATTGTCTTTGAGTACCTACTACTGTCTAGGTACCATCTCTTATTGACACTCGACCTATTCAAGTTGTCTTCTTAGTATGGATACTAGTGATTGCAAGTATCCCATTGTTTTCAAGTACTTGACATTGTCCAGGTACTCCATCCCCGTGACGCTAAATATGTCCGAGTTGTCCTCAAATTATATCATTGAATACTAGTAGCTGTTCAAGTATTCCACTGCTTTGTGTGTCTATGGTTACCTAGGTATTTTTTTTTTTATCATCATGACATTTGGACCTTGCCTAAGTGGATTCATATCGTATCATCAAATACTTGTGACTACCCTGGTGTTCCAACCCTTTGAGTGCCTACGGCCGTCCAAGTAAGCCTTGTGTTACATTCAAATTTATGTTACCAGGAGGTGAGAGACCTTCACGAATAGCCGAGGCACATCCTCGATATTCACCATTTACTAGGAAGTGAGAAACCTTCACGAATAGCCGAGGCGCATCCCCGATATTCCGATTACCAGGAAGTGGGAGACCTTCACAAATAGTCGAGACGCATCCCCGATATTCCAATTACCAAGAGGTGGAAGACCTTCACGAATAGCCGAGGCACATCCTTGATATTCATCATTTACCAAGAGGTGAGAGACCTTCGCGAATAGCCGAAGCGCCTCCTCGATATTCCGATTACCAGGAGGTAGGAGACCTTCACAAAAAGTTGAGGCAAATCCTTAATATTCCAATTACCAAGAGGTGGGAAACCTTCAGGAATAGCCAAGGCACGTCCTTGATATTCACCATTTACCAGGGGGTGAGAGACCTTCACGAATAGACGAGGCGCATCCTTGATATTCCGATTACCAGGAGGTGGGAGATCTTTATGAATAGCCAAGGCGCATCCTCGATATTCCAATTACCAGGAAGTGGGAGACCTTCAAGAATAGCTGAAGCACATCCTCGATATTCACTATTTACCATGAGGTGAGAGACCTTCACAAATAGCCGAGGCACGTCTCGATATTCTAATTATTAGGAGGTGAGAGACCTTCATGAATAGCTCAGGCACGTCCTTGATATTTCAATTATCAGAAGGTGAGAGACATTCACGAATAGCCGAGGCGCTTCCTCGATATTCCAATTATCAGGAGGTGAGAGACCTTTATGAATAGCCAAAGCGCGTCTCAATATTCCAATTATTGAGAAGTGGGAGACCTTCACGAATAGCCGAGGCGCATCCTCGACATTCCAATTATCAAGAGGTGGGAGACTTTCACAAATAGCCGAGGCGCGTCCTCGACATTCCAATTATCAAGAGGTGGGAGACCTTTACGAATATCCGAGGTGCGTCCTCGATATTCCAACTACTAGAGGTAAGAAACCTTCATGAATATCTGAGGCGCGTCCTCGATATTCCAACTACCAAGAGGTGGGAGACCTTCACAAATATCCAAGGCTCATCCTCGATATTCCAACTACCAAGACCTTCGCCAATCACCAAGAGGTGGGAGACCTTCACGAATATTCGAGATACGTTCTCAATATTCCATTTACCAGAAGGTAGGAGACCTTCAAAAATGTTTAATGAGATGGAAGACTTTCACGAAGGTATCTCCTCGATATTACAACTTCTTTCCCCCCGGAGGTGAAAGACCTTCACGGATATCACAGGTTCATCCCAAATATTGCCCAAATTCTCTTTACCATAAGATGAGAGACCTTCCCAAGGTTTAGTACTTGTGATCATCCAAGTACTCCTTCAATGCCTACAAAGGTCAAAATATCCTCTAGGTTAGTACTTGTGAATACCCAGATATTCTTTCAATGCCTACGAATGTCCAGGTATCCTCCGAGATAAATGCCCTATAAAAGGTCGGTGCATCCTCCGAGAAAGGTCAAGTAATCAATTGGTGTTCTTGACAAAGATCAAGCGCCCAACAAACAGATGCCTTGAGAAAGGTCGGCACATCCCTTGAGAAAGGTCAGATAATCAACTAGTGTCCTTGGCAAAGATCAAGCACCCAACAAACAAATGCCCTAAGAAAGGTCAGCACATCCCCAAGAAAGGTCAGATAATCAACAAGTGTCCTTGACAAAAATCAGGCACCCAACAAACAGATGCCCAGGTCAGCACATCCCCCGAGAAAGGTCGGGAAATCAACCGGTGTCCTTGACAAAGATTAGGCACCCAACAAATAGATGCCCTAAGAAAGGTCGATACATCCCCCAAGAAAGGTCGGGTAATCAACTGGTGTCCTTGAAAATATCAGGCGCCTAACAAACAGATGCATTGAGAAAGGTCGGCCCATCCCCCCAGAAAGGTTGAGTAATCAACCAATGTCCTTAAAAAGATTAGGCACCCAATAAACATATGCCTTGAGAAGGGTCGATGCATCCTTCAAGAAATGTCAGGTAATCAACCGGTATCCTTGACAAAGATCGGGCATACAATAAACAGATGCCTTGAGAAAGGTCGACGCATCCCCCGAGAAAGGTCGGGTAAAGAACTTAGTGCTCTAACAAGCGACTGAAGAATGGTTTGGGTCCTAGAAAAGCAATTTCCCATCAAGGCAACTGAATAAAGGTTCGGGTCCTAAACAAACAATTTATTGCTCTAACGAGTGATCGAAGAATGGTTCAAGTCTTGAAAAAATAATTTCACATCAAGATGATCGAAGAAAGGTTTAGGTCTGGCAAAAGCAATTTCCTTACATCATCAGGTAAGATAGTACCCTGATACTTGCCAAACTCAGGGTTTGCACCCTATCTCACTCATTCTCGGTAAGTAACTATAGGTATTTTCTTACCTGCC
Source organism: Eucalyptus grandis (assembly GCF_016545825.1). Classification (NCBI taxonomy): domain Eukaryota; kingdom Viridiplantae; phylum Streptophyta; class Magnoliopsida; order Myrtales; family Myrtaceae; genus Eucalyptus; species Eucalyptus grandis. The sequence goes on from NC_052616.1 coordinate 35,420,125, forward strand.
TTAGCATGTATAATGTTATATTACTCTTTTTTCTGCATAAGGACACCTAATCCCAAATAAGATATAATATACTGCGTATGCATGGACAAAATTTAGGTATCAGTTCGTTTTTTAATGCAACCTTTGCAAGTTCATCTTCAAAGAGGGGCGACACAGCTGTTGATACATAAATTTTAGTTAGGTATTTAAATTAAATTGCATAAGAAATTAGGGACCAATTCGGCCCTAACAAAAATGATTTTTGCATCAATTAGGTCTTAGCTTTTATTTGCGTCCCTTTCCAAATTTAGTTCCTTTTTTTCGCTTTTTGGATATTTTATTAAATAAAACCAAGGCCGGCGACCAACCAAAAGGAAGAAGAAGAAGAAGAAGAAGAAGAAGAAGAAGAAGAAGAAGAAAAAAAAAAAAAAAAGAGAGAAAAAAATTGATTCTAAAAATTATTCCCAAGAACAATAAGCTACTTTTTTTTACTTCTTGTTTCTGTTCCAAATCTACTTCCGGGAACAAAAAGATAGAGTTTTTTTGTTCCCAAAAATAAAAGTTTTACTAAACACATTTCTATTTTTTTCTCGATCCCCGGAACAAAAAAAAATTGTTCCGAGGAATAAAAGAATTTTAACAAACAGGGCCTAATAGGCATGCAACCTTGCTAGTAAAAAGCTTGTGGTGAGACTAAAGACTACTAGGTCTAGAGTTCGACTTTTGTGAGCATCTATTAATAATAGAAGAGTGAGAAAAAAAATTACCCTAAGTTTGCTAGGGGTGTGCATGGTCCGAGCGGGTGATTTTCGGCCTAGAACCAAGAATCACCCACTAAGTACTGGTTCCGAAAAATTGAAATCGGGAACCGTCCGTTAGTTGTATGATCCACCCAGGAACCGATCTTTAATAGTAAATGGAGCAATAACCACCCAAAGTCGGAATAGGAGCTAGCAACCTTTTTTTTTTCCATTTTCCCTTTCGTTTTCCTGGAAAAAAACCCTATCCACTTGCGGGTTCTACAAGGGTTTATGCAAAGCTCTGTCGCTGCGAAGCCCAGCTTGCATGTTGCCATGCTTTGCTAATTACATGTTAAAGAGGTTTAGTGATAGTTTGGGGTATTTGAATAGATCTAATGGGATGTTGGCTGAGCTAGAGGATGAGGGGACTAGACTCCAGATTCTAGAGTGAAGGACATTAGACCCGTGCAGCACGCGGTGCTTCTTGCGTTGGCGAATGTGAAGACGGTGATGGCAAGAAGAGGGGAAGCTATTAGGGATCTTAGGAAGGGTCCAAAAATTTCTATAATATTAAAAATTAATACATTATTATAATATAATCAGTCCGATCCGAATGGACAGATCCACCCATGAAATCAGGAATCGGACTTGTATCAATTAATTTTCATAAATTGGAATCGAAAACCAAGCTAATTTCCTTAAGAATCACCGATTTCAAGCGGTTTCAATCCGGTTGGGTCCCGGTTCCTTTTATCGCACCCCTAAAGTCTGCCACTAATTATGGGTAAGAATTTGCGGTCCGTAAATTTTTATTCCAATCAAGCAAATCACCAGGTGACTGTCGTTGCTCGCACGTGATCGGGGCAGACGGTCTATTTGTGTTCTTCCCGCCTGGGCAGCTTTCCATTTAGAAAATTCAACCTTCCACTTTCTTTCTCTCTTTTTTATTCATTTTCCTTGTGGAATATCGATACAAAAAATGAAATTAATGTAAGCCCTATAAAAGAAATTTAAAAAAAAAAAAAAAAAAAAAACCCCACCGATTCAAGAACTCCCGTCTCTCTCGTCTCCCAAACCATCCTATCTTCTCCTTCTCTCCGCCGGCAGTTCCGCCGGCCGCGACGTTGGAGCCACCGCAAGCTGAGCTCGCTGGCGGCGACCCACCTGCCCACACCGTTAACCAAGGCTCGTCGCGGCTCTCCCTTGACGCCTCGGCCGCTGCAACTGCTCGTCATCGTGGGTCCGCTCGTGCTTGTCGACTCCTGCTCCGGCGTAACTTCAAGTATCGATCGATTTGTTCTTTTTTTTTCTTCAGTTCTTTTACGGGTTGAAATCTTTTTCGCTGATTTCTAGCTGCTGTTTTGTGGGTCACGTTTCTTGCCGTCGCTCCTATCTGATGTGCCGAGGTATTCTTGGTTTGCGCATACGTTGTTCTTTAGCATTTCGGCGGTTGCCCATATTTTCGTTGTCCCCATGGAGGTCGAGAAGTTTGGAAAATCGTAAAGAGCAGGCTTTAGATTGATACAATCTCTTCAGATTATGAGGGGACAGAACTTGATGCTGTGAAAAACAGAGCGGATTGTGAAAGACAAGTAGAAATGTTAATGTTGTTTTTCACTCAAATGTTGTAACGATGACAAATATTTTTCCTTTATATTTGGTGCGAAAGAGAAGAAAGAGTATAATAGTGTTCAGAGTCCACCCATTATTCTCACCACTCAATGCGTTGTCGATTTATCGGAAAGTTCGTACTTTGATCTTGAATTTAAAGGAAGCCTGCCAAACGTGCAGGTCTATTTTGGAGTTCTATGATCATGTTTGGCTTTGACTACTACTGCAGGATAATGGAGTTTTTTTTTTTTTTTTTTTTTTTTTTTTTTTGTGCAACAGGATAATGGAGTTCGAGGACGGGTATTCGGCGCAGAAGCTGTTCCATCAAGGTTACTCCTACACATATGATGACATCATCTTCCTCCAGGGGTATATAGGATTCCCAGTGGAGCAGGTTGACCTCTCCACCAAGCTCGCCCTCAACATCTCCCTCAACATCCCATGCGTCTCCTCACCGATGGACACTGTCACGAATTTTTTTTGATATTATTCAAATATATTTTATGCATTTTTATTATATTTTATTTTCTTCTATTTTTCTTTTTTGATTTTCTTTTTTCCTTCCCTCCATTGACCATTGCTAGATCTTGTTGATGGCTGGCAAAGATCGTCAGGACGGTTATTGTTAGCCTAGGTGTGGACTTCCCTTGCTTGAGGCTAGTGACCTCCGTTGGCTATCAATAAGGCTCACAATGGCTAGTGGAGGGAAAAAGGGAAAAAGGGAAAAATAAAATAAACAAAAGAATAGATGAGAAAGGAAAAAGTAAAGAAGGAAATGAAAATAAATATATATATGAAAAATATTTAAATATTATTATAAATTATCCATGTCTATGTTGGTTGTGCCACCTAAGATGGCATCCACATCGACGATTTTTTGCCAAAATTGGCCAAATAGACTCTGTTGGCGGAACATAAAAATGTGTAGTACTCAATTGACGCAATTAAAATGTTTAGGATTGAATTGAACGGGAATGCAATATGTTTTGGACTTTTTGGACAACATTCCTATAATTTTGTTTGAGCTATTTATGATATTTTATTTTATTTTTCAATTCACCAACTATTCTATTAAGTTACTGCTTTTATCTGCCTTGCAACTTCTTGACACATAAATTTTCACCAAGAGAATTCATGCCCTTTCAGTCAAATTTCGTGATAAAAATTCTCAAGGTTGGTTACCCAACCAAAAATATCTTTTGTATATATCTTCTTCTTCTTCTTTTTCTTTTTTTTGCGTGTTCTAGCAAACCAAGTCCAAACAATGCTAACATGACATGGTTCTTGCCGACCACAAGTGACCCTTGCCTAGATCTAGCAAGGGCCTTCATGTCCCTAATAACTCGTGTCAACCAAAATGAAGAAAATATAATAATAAAAAAGCAAAGAAAAAAATTTTAAAAAATTGTAAAAACTTCAAAATATTATTAAAAATGTCAATTTAACATCAATCAGACCACGTAGGATGACTGACACCTACATTAGCAATTTTTAGCCTAAATTGTTGGATGGATTGAGTTGCTACTAATGTAAAAAGGTTTAGGATTAAATTGTTTTAGTTGAAAGGTTTAAGATTGAATTGTTATCAATGCAATAGGTTTGGGAATTTTTTTATACTTTTCCCTCAATCTTTGATGCATTACTCCACTATTATTGGCTCAAACTCCATATCCCTAATGTCTCTTTGATGGTGTCAATTACACATCCTAGATGTCAAGCCAAAAGGCATCGTTGTTAGGCAAGTCGAGCATTGGCTAATGCAACGTCATTTATGATGTCTACATGGACTTTTTTAAAATTAAAATGTGCCCACTCATATTAAAATTTTAATTGTAAAAGCCACGTAATCAGTTTGGTAGGAATTTATTGTTGGGGGCACTTAAGTAATCATTTTTTTCTTCGATTTGGCACTTAAGTGAGCCGGTGAAAACTTTCAGCACTAAAGCGAGTACCATACATAACTTTTGACACTTCAAATATACTTTCCTTGAGTTTTCGCAATCAATGCCTTCTGTTGATTGCTTACACAAATTTGATGATGTGGCACACCAGAATATGATGTGGCATTATATATGTATTTTTAGCACATGTATCGCTAACTTACCACTAATATGGTGCCACATTAGAAAAAGTCAAATTTTTCAAAAAGTGAAAGATAAAAAGTTCGAAGAAAAAAAAATCAGCCAAAGCATTGTTGGTCGCTCATTTTTGGGTGTTCAGAACTTTGGCTCGATTAATCTTGATGAGTGCATATTTTGTTCAGATACATTGGTTAATACTCCACTCATAGTGTGGCGGGTGTGACCTCAAAGATCATTGTAAGCAAGAGATGCTATGATTTGATAAATAAATAGGATAAACATCCAAAAAGTCCTAAATCTATTATATGATGACTAATTTAGTCATAAATCTTTCAATTGTGTTAATTTAGTTGTAAACCTTCTCATGATTTACTAATTTAGTCATAAACCTTACAATTGTATTATTCTAAATCTTTTGAATTTTTACCAATTTAATCATAAACCTTTGGTTTAGATTATAAGATAAAATGACTATATTGACAAATCGTTAAAAGGTTTAGCACTATTTAACAAATCTTCAAAAGGTTTAAGACTAAATGGCACAATTGAAAGATTTAGTACTAAACTGACCGTCATACAATAAGTTTTAAAAAATTTGGATAATTTTCTCATAAATCAATAGTTTCACCACTCAAATGAAGTCGTTGGAGATAAGTTAAAGATAGAATGCTCTCTTAGAATCCCTATCGTTTTAAGCTATATAGACCAACACTGGTCTAAGTCAATGATATTTTATGGTACTCAGAGGTGTGCTAATCAGTTGTTGTTCTCTCCCAATAATGTCCAAACTTGAGTCATAAGCTCTATTGACTTATTATGCTGACAAGGTCTTCACTTGCAGCGAGATGTATTGACTTAGAATAGACCCGTCACCTTTTCTTTTGTCTAATCTCAAATATTTAAACCAAGCTCATCTCAAGAAATTACTTCTTTTTAATACTCAATAAATGTTCGACAACCCATGACTTTTAGTTAAGTATTTGCCAAACGGTATTATCATAAGTTTGTGCTTAATCATTCCACGCATACAGAAGGTGATAGATATCTAATTAGTTTGCGATTTATCATGTGTTTTGGCTTATTTTAAGCAAAAAAAAATTACTGAATGACTTTTCTATTGAAATGTAAAAATTAAAATCCATCTTTTGAATTATGAAAAAAATTATGAACAAATCTAGTTGTTGATATTTGTATGTCTTGTTCGCGCATTGATCTTTAGATAAATATCAATTTACGTGAATAACAAGTTGAAAAAAAATAAAAGTTAAAAATGAAAGTCGGTTCCACACCTAAAACTTTCGATCATATTGTGCATTTACAGCTCTATCGAGCAGAGAAAGAGTGAGCGACGGTGAACAGTGTGAATGGGGGGAGAGACCCTGCTGTTTGATTTGGGGCTTTTCTTTAATTTTACCGCATTCTAGCATTTTCGTTGCGTTTTTGTGAGAAATGATGGAAGGCCTGCTACCTTTTTTATCTACTTTTAGCAAGCCTAAGGCCGCCTCAAAAATAAATTCCATCTACAAATTTTTATGAAAATATCGTAAAAACATGTCTCTCTTTGAAATAAGCTGTGACTATGTGCCAAGGCCCATGGGATGCGCCCGCACGACAATGGGAGATTACATATAAAGAAAAAGAAAATGTATTTAGAGAAATAAACGATTATCTGATGGAATGGATATAGCGTTAGATGGAAAATTGTTAGACATATGTACAACGGATAGTTACTTTTAAAATTGACATTTAGCGAGTAGCAATGTTGATGTTTGAATAACCGAAAGTGAGGCAAACACAACCGTCCCTCTAAGAATATACTTAGAATGAACAAGCGTTAAAGATGAATACCTAAGTCAGGTTGGGTTTAAATCCGATCCAATTCAAATTGACCCATTAACCCGTTTACAATCCATTTATTCATAATAACCCAATCCAATGGTTCAACCCAAATTAACTAAGTCCTATTTACAATTAATTTATTTGTATTGTAAATTTCTCGAAGAATACCCAACTCAACTCATACCCGACCTAACTCATATTGGTAAAAACTTCCATACTTCCATATTTACTCTCTCTCTCTCTCTCTCTCTCTCTCTCTCTCTCTCTCTCTCTCTCTCTCTCTCTCTCTCTCTCTCTCTAGTCCGAATGAGGATTCTCATTATGAATTACTAGCCCAATTTGCTAATCCGATACGGAAGCATGGATATCTTCCTTTATAGTCCGAATGAGGATTCTCATTATAAATTACTGGCCCAATTTGCTAATCCGGTATGGAAGCATGGATATCTTCCTTTATAGTCCGAATGAGGATTCTCATTATAAATTACTGGCCCAATTTGCTAATCTGGTACGGAAGCATGGAATTATGTTATCTCAAAAGAAGATGATCATCATGTAAAAAAAGAAAAATAATAATAATAAATTTTTGGGATGCTCTCAAAGATGGAACATATTATCTAGGTCATCATATTGCTGAGAAATTGCAAAAGTTTCTCATTCATCAAAAAATGGCTTTTAGACTTGTAAAAAATTTCTCCATATGCTCGATATTTGTCTTATGTGCTTATCATGTGCATCAAATGCCACCTCTCGTACCTACAACGTGTTGTCCATGACTAAAAAGTTCATGGAGTGGATGACTCGACACAATCGTGACTACACAGACGTGGGCGAGAAGGTGAAGTGTCTGATCTTTTCATGGAAAATCTGCACTTCGTTGAGGATTTCGATGGTGCTACGAATCGGACTTACAAGGTTGGATTAAACAAGTTCTCGGATTTAACCAACGATGAATTTGTGGCAACATATACAGGATACGAATTGCCATCATCAACAGGCATTAACTCCTCACGAGACCATCCTTTTGAGTTCTAAGGTTTAAATAACATTCGGGAGATCATCGATTGGGTCAAACAAGGTGCTGTCAGCCCTATAAAGAGCCAAGGCCAATGTGGTGAGAAATTTACTGCTGGATGGACAACGGCTTCGAGGACATCATCAACAACCAAGGCATCAGCTCCACAACGAACTAACCGCATGTCGGGGTCGATGGCACCTGCGACTTGCAGGCCTCATCTGTCGCCAAGGCCAAAATAACGGACTTCAGGAACATCCCCCCGAACGAGGACGACATGCTGGAGGCCTTTGGGGACTTGCCTCGAAATTTTCCTATCGTGTTGCCTAAGTATCTATCCAAGAGATTATGGCTTCAAGTTCATGTCAATCTCTTTGCTGAGTTTCTTATGCTGAAGTACTTGAGTGTTTAATGACAATGAGAATGGAAAGGATTTGGATATAGTCATTGGATTTGAAGTTTATGTGAATGGGATGTCCTTGATAAGTGTTTAGCGATTTCACTGTTCCGTATTCTAAAAAAAAAAAAGATTTTTTCTATGCCATAAATTTTTAAAAGAGCCAATAAATGTAAAAACAAATATTGGTAAAAAGAAAATCAGCTACAAGATTTTCTTTAACTTTTTGGTAACTTACGGACACTTTTTTTCACCAACTACTTTTGACGGTATGCAAATTACTAATTTATTTATTTTTATCTTTTAATCAACTTTCATTTGTTTTTCTTACAAATGCTTTAGAATCATTGAATTTTACATGATTTTAACAATCTTTATTTGAGTGACTTGTCAATTATTTTTTGTCTAATTGAACTACTGACCAATTTTAGGTTGCTAACTCTCGTTTGAAGTACTTGTCAATGTTTACATGATTCTTTTAAATTTATCAACTTTAGTTATTGACCAATTGTTATTTGTCATTCTGATAACCACCTTAGCTATTTTATCTCTTATACAAATTTACCAATCTTTATTTGTGTCATTTACCAAGTTTTCTCCCACTAGGTTATCAACCTATTTTGATCTACCAAATCTCACTTCAATTGCTTACCAAATTTTAAACTTTTCAATTTTCAAACATCTTTATTGATTTACTTATTCTTATTTGTCGTATTGATCAATATGTAATATTTACCGACTCCTTTTAAAAATTATCAACTCAAGTTTTTTTGAGGGGGGTCAAAAATCAACCCAATTAAAGTAAGGGACAATTACCCTAGCCAATCGCCATCGAAAATCATTGACATGACATCTAGTCATTGCTGATATCTTAGGTGGACAACTTTTGAATTGCCACATCAACAATTTATAGTGGAAATTATCGGAAGGACTATATTAAAATTTCATATATAGGTTTAAGACTACATAAGTTAAATTTAAAAAGTTTGAAATTGAATTAATATCCGTTTAATAGGTTTAAGATTAAATTGATAATTTTCTTATTAAGGTAAGTATAAATAAGAGTGATCATTTTTTGAAAAATATTTTCTAAATTATTCATTTTTCATGAAACAACGGAATGTTAATTTCATGTGCAGGATCCTTGCTCTTTCATTTGAAATTCGTGATCGAAATTCTGGAGATCTGATTCACAGCCAAAAATATATTATTTTATTATTATCATTTTTGTTTGTTTGTGGGGCGTGGTCTGAGCAACTCAGGTCGAGTGGGGCCTGGCTGCCATGACTAGGTCCGAATCATTCCAAGCAAACCAGGCCCAAATGGGCCTGATGCAGCAAGTCAGGACCGATTCAAGCCTGGAGCAGCCGTCATGCCTGATTCTTCTTTAAAAATTGCCGAGATTTCCCCTTGAGCTTTACCAAGATTTGCCAGATTGGCTTTTCGTTCTCCATCTGCAAAACCACACCTTATTTCCTTAAATTCAACGAGATAAAATCAATTTGTTAATTGGTTAGAAAACCCAAGTGGTTAGAGTGATTTAGGGGTTAGTTCATAGAGTTTTTTTTTGGGGGGGGGGGGGAATTCAGATTCAGTTTTGAGAAGGAAATTTAAAGGGTCAAGGCCTGTAATTAGGGAGTCTTAGGGGACTCTAAGGGAACGCAAAACGAAGAAACGAAAGAGAACAAAAAGACGGAAAATAAATGTTGCTGAGAAAAAGAAAAATTGAGAGAATAGTATAGTGAATCAATGTTGTTTGCCATGGGGTTGGTGGTTCTTTACGTTGTCCCAAACTCTCATTCTTGTCCAACCAAGCCTCGAGTGGCTTTCTTCATTCTCGCACAACCTTCTATTTGAGGTAAGTTGTTCGAGTTTCAAAGTTTTCTGTTTGGTTTGCTATATCCGATTAGGCACTTTTCCACTCAATTTCCGACATACCATTTTCATTTAGGTTTCCATCTATTTTGCTTATTGGTATGTTTTAGTAATTTTACCATTAGAAAAGTAAAAATCACATTGCATCAAAATAGAATAGGATTTTGCATAATAAAAAGAAAATCATGTAGAAATTTAGGGGTTTTCATAAATAAATCCTCCGATGCTTATTGATGATCATTTACATTTTTTATTACTATTTTTACGTTTGCACGTCTTTCAGTTTCTTCTTTATCGTTTTTCTTTTGGCCACCTCTCTGTTTCTTCTTTATTGCTTTTTGAAACTTTGTCGATCTTTAACCAATTTAGAGTAACAATAAAAACATAGAAGAAAAAAGTAAAAAAAAAAATTCATCTCTCTCTTCATTAGTGATGAGCTTAAAATCATTTAGTTTATTTATTACTATTTTCACATTTAGGTTATTTATTTATTTATCTTATTACTATATTTCACAAGTCAAGTCTGTATTTGAACAGCATTAAAGAAAAAGGAAATAAAAATCATACGCATCATTTAGTTTATTTATTACTATTTTCACGTTTAGGTTATTTATTTATCTCATCACTATATTTCACATTAGTCAAGTCTATGTTTGAATTGCATTAGAGAAAAAAGAAATAAAAATCATATGCATGCACATGCTAATATAATATTTTTTTCAGCCACTTTAGAGTGACGACATATTGTAAGATACAAATTCTTAAAGAAGTAGACCCCACAATAATTTCTAATTGTTTGTTATTTGTTTTGTTTTTTCTTAGAATAGGCTATCAATCTCACAATGGATTAAGAACAATCACATAAGCACCGTTTTTTTATAAAGCATCTTCATAAAAAAAAATTAAAAATCTCTGGAAATGCAAATATTTCACACATCTTTTATCATTTAGAATGGATCGTCTTTTACATATGAAATATAAGAAGTGCATCTATTGCATTAGATTTAGGTTTGCCATACACAGAATATTTTTTGGTCACATTTCTTTTTTTTTTAAAAACCATTATTTGCCTTGCACATTGCATATGCATACTTATTATGATTACATCTCCCGTTACCATTAGTTTATTTTAAGAAAGGCTAATATTACAAAAAATCTCAAACTAGTTAATTTATGATAAATTTACTCAAAACTAATTTTTAGGTCATTAAAAACCTAAAATTGATACACCTGTAACAAATTTACCCCAAACTCATAGGGATATCAATGTGGACTTGGTATGTAAATTAAGCCGTTGCCTTGTATCATCAAGCTCAACAATTTCGTGTTAAAATTTGATGGAAGCTAACGGAGGGTATATAGATTACGCGTGTACTAGGTTTGGATTTTTGGTAATTCAAAATTAGTTTAAAATAAAGTTATCACATGTATATCAATTTAGGTTTTTTGTGGTATTAATCCTTTTAAGAAACTTATTTTGACACTATTCAATTTCACTTTGTTTGACGAATGGGGGTCTTGACCCGGTGCATTATAAGATGGCCTGGTATAATTTTAACCCGATATGGCTTGGGTTGTTTCTTTTACTTGTGTAAATAATTTATTCAATTATTTTTTATTGTTTTATTTTACCCGATACGGCTTTGGGTGTTATCAATGCCATGACCACTTTAAATTTTCATGTTTTGAGATTAAAAAAGTAGAAATATTTCATGAAAGAATTTGCATGTCTTATACTCCGCACCAGCATAGAACTAAGTTATTGGCAGCTCTAGTTTTATTTCAAGTAATGTTTGAGAAAACTAGGTTGTGATCAGCAGGTTTAAAAGAATCCGTGGGAGGCAAGTATCATTTCGCAATAGGTAAAGAAAAATCCGATGTGGCCATTATTACGTGATATGCCCTCATTCTCATATCTATGTTAAAAATCGCAGCATAAAAGTAACTCGATGGTGTGCTCAATGCTGACGACATGCTTGACATGGATTATTCAAAACTCTCTCTCTCTCTCTCTCTCTCTCTCTCTCTCTCTCTCTCTCTCTCTCTCTCTCGCTAAGTGGCGACAAAATGTGACAAAGCCTTGCATGTGGTGGCCTATGAACAAGATCCTCGTGCGCTCCACGGTTGTCCCTAAGTTTCGCCTGTCCCGACATGGACGGATTTGCCGCTCATATCTGCGTATAAAAAAACAATCATCATTTGCCTTGCACTTTGTATATGCACATTTATCATGACTAAGTCTCTCGTAGCATTAGTTCATTTGAAGATACCTATTTTAACACCGTTGAATTTCCTTGTGCTTTGCTCATGGGGGTCTTGTCCTGGCGCATTATAATATTACCTTGCATTAATTTTACCTGAGACGGCTCGGGTTGTTTCTTATACTTGTTCAAATAATTTATTTGATTATTATTCGTTGTTTTATTTTACCCGGTATGGCTCGGGCAGTCATCAATATAATTATGCATTGACCACTCTAGATTTGCATGTTTAGAGATAAAATTAAATAGAAATAAAAACATTGCATGGAAGAATTTCCCCACTAGAGAAGAAGCACCGTCAACAAGTATTAGCTAAAACTAGTGAAACATAGTCCCCAAAGTTGAAATCTCTACTTTGTAAAAGCAAGGTGGACTCTCGCACCTTACTTGACTCCCACTAGCATAGAAATACATTAGCCACGATTCTAGTTTTATTTCAATTAATGATATTTGAGAAATTAGATCGTAATCGGTAAGGTTTGGGAGAGTCCATTATTCCACTATGGAGGAAAGAAAAATCCGATGTAGGCATATATATAGAGAGAGAGAGAGAGAGGGGTTGTATATAGATACCATGTCAAATATAATGCTCTCTTTCGCATATCTATGTGAAAAATCAAACCTTTAAGGAATTCGGTGGCGTGCTCAAACCAGCAACGACACGCTTGGCATGGATTATTCAAAATCTCTCTCTCTCTCTCTCTCTCTCTCTCTCTCTCTCTCTCTCTGTAAATGACGACAAAATGCGACAACGCGTTGCCTGGGGTGGGTGGACTATGAAGAAGAATCACTCGTACCCTCCACGGTTGTCCCTACAGTTTCGCATGTCCGGACATGCACGGATTTATCGCTTATATCTCCGTATAGAACATGGAATTGGGAACCAAATTTTCCACCTTAAAATTCACGCAAGAGAATTTTCGTTTGGCTGATTATGAATCAGCCTATATATATTCATCTCTAGCGCCGCTATTTCATCACATCCACTTCAAAATATTACAGCGAGAAGAAGAAGAAAACACATTCACGCGAGAGAGTGCTCACGCTATGGCTTTTACGCTCAAGAGTGAACTCATCATCTCCCTTGTTCTAATTCTTGGCGCTTGGGCGTGGCATGCGATGTCGGTCCGCCCGTTGCACGATCCCACCGTTGCTGAGCAGCATGAGCAATGGATGGCCAATTACGGCCGGACCTACAATGATCTACAGGAGAAGGCGAAGCGCCAGGCGATTTTTGCAAAGAACTTGCAGTTCATTGAAGATTTCAACAAGTCCGGGAATCGGACCTTCCAGTTAGGTCTCAACCAATTCTCAGACTTGACCAACGAGGAGTTTGTCCGAAGCCATACTGGGTACTTGGCACCCAAGCAATCTAAGCCTGCCACGTCCTTTAGCCACCAAAATCTGACTGGAGATGTTCCTGATAACATCGATTGGGTAAAGAAAGGTGTCGTAAACGCGATTAAGGACCAAGGCAACTGTGGTAAGTACAAACGTTATGTATGCATCCACCATTTTTTTAGCCAATAAACAAGTAGGTATTTCACGGCCTATATATACTTCTCGAGAATTTAAGCATATGTGCACGTTAGAACCTATCTGAAATTTTCTCTAGGCATCTACAATTGTGAACAGAAGTGCTTCATCTTTTATAATGGGTTTGATAAACTCTTGATAACTGTAATAGTTTATAACAGCTTTTTGGATGTCGTTTCACCCAAATTTGAGGTGCTATAGTTAAAAATATGTGTAGCAACACATTATAGCACAACCACCGTGTAACACAACTAAAACACAGCCACAATTGTACCAAACAAATGCTTACCATATTGTAACGAAAGGTCAGGCACCGATTGTAACGAAATTATGGAAATAATGTAATTTCACATGCTTATAACGTGAACAAATATTATGTAGGATCCTGCTGGGCATTCTCAGTCGTTGCAGCAGTAGAAGGGATCGTGGGTATCACCAATGGTACACTGCCAGTACTCTCCGAGCAACAGCTAATAGACTGTGATACCACAAACTACGGCTGCAGTGGCGGTTACCCAGACAATTCTTTCAAGTACATTGTCGAAAACCAAGGAATTGCGTCCGAGGATAGCTATCCATATGAAGGAGTGGACGGGACCTGCGATGCAACAAAAGCAGCAGAACACGCGGCACAGATCAAGGGTTTCACGGATGTCCCATCTGGTGAGGACGAGCTCATGAAGGCAGTTGCGCAGCAGCCGGTCTCAGTCATAATCTCATCAGGCTGCCAAGAGTTCCAGAGCTATAGTGGAGGCGTGTTCAATAGCGAATGCGGCCAGCAGCTAGACCATGCAGTCGTCGTGGTTGGGTACGGGACAAGCGAGGAAGGAACCGACTTCTGGAAGATCAGGAACTCGTGGGGCGAGCAATGGGGTGAACGCGGTTACATGAGGATTCAAAGAGGCCGTGGTAGTTCTGAAGGAATATGCAGAGTCGCATCGAAAGCTTCTTATCCAACTGCTTGAGAGTACCAATTACAACATACATAAACCCATCACATGGGTCATGCGATTATGAGTTGCGGTTTGTGTTGTTACTTATATTTCATGTGCTTTTAGCAATCGTTGTGTGCTTGTACGAGGCTACTTTCTAGCCACTAAATTATATGGCGGACTACGAATTAATGTCCGTAAAATATTAATCAACTTCTTATTGAATGTTCGATTTTCTTTGTCTCAAGAATTCATACCCCGTATATAAAATATTTGCAATTTATTGGGCTTTGGACATGGGCCAACCATAATGGGCTTGACCCAAGCTTAACCCATTTCTATTTGAAAGTTGTCCTAGCTGAAACAAGTCAGGGAAATGAATCGAAAATCCTGAAACTTTTGAGACCATATCTTTTTCATACAATAACGTTCATGCAATGAATTCTATAACATTAGAAAATACATGACACAGCCATTCCAACGGCATATTATTTGTATTTTATAGAGATTTGTGCAATAATTCATGAATTTTGGAATTTTACATGACAAACTTTGTATAAGGATAATGATGTAACAGTGCCATCGTCACGTTAGCCGTCAAGTCAGTATAAATTAGATGCATGTCACCTATGAAAGTCCGACTTGGGTTGCCATGTGTTTGACATCGTACATGGGATAAGTTCGCCACATCATTGAAGTGTGGACCAATGAGACTTTGACACATGGTGGGAGATGCCGTGTCAGCAGTTAACTCGGATATGCAAGGTCCAAGTGCGGCTTGGGGTGGGCGTGGCTCACGTGATCTTTGTCTAACGTCCTATTGGATCTCGAAAATTTCTATAGACTCGTCTTGGTTTATAACAATTGTTGGACTAGTTATTGCTTAAAAAATTATTAAATTTTGTGTATCTGGTAAAATCAGAAAATCAGTAAAAAAAAAAAAACATGTAGATTGAATTGTAAATGCTTCTGATTATTTTCCAACACTCAAGGTGTGTTTGTTTCGTAGAAACTAAATTATTTGGAAAATATTTTCGTAAAATTATCTCTTGTATCACTTATAGAAATGAATGAATAAATTTTTTTTTCATCATCTAAAAAAGTATTTAGACATAAATTGTTGACAATGAAAACTTTTTCTATTGACTAATCATTTTAAGTGATTCAAGCAATTGTTTATAGAAAATTACTTTTCAAATAATTCATTATTCGTAAAATAAATTAAAATTGTAATTCTTTTTTTTTGCTTGTGGTCTGTATTTTAGATATTGCCTTATGAAAAATGCGTGAAATGCTCTTCGTGTATCGGAACATTGTAATTCTTGCTTTGGAGTTTTTCTAACTTTGTATTCCATCATGTTGTGTGGATAAACTACCATGATAAGATGGTAAGATGGTAAGATGGTACAAAGTAAGCTTAAGAAGTGTGCTAATATTTAAACATTAAACCTCACATTTATCTAAAAGCTTAAATTTTTAGAACAATTAGTAATGGTCGCAACAAATTTCACATGGTATTAGATCAAAATGGATGAAATTATCCAAAAAGTCTTAAACCAATTATATTTTTATCAATTCAGTTTTAAACATTTCAATTTTGCCAATTGAATGCTAAATATTTTCATTTTTCGCCAATTAAATCTATTCGACCAATTTTAGCTACAAATCTCTAATGTGGATGCTAGTCATACCATATAGGACGGTCGCCGCTGACGTGGACGATTATAATAATATTTTAATACATCTTTCGATTATTTATTTATTTATTTATTTTCTCTTTTGCTTCTTTATTTTGTTCCTTTTCTCTTTTTTTTCCTTTTCTTTTTCCCTTTAGTGATAATGAGTACAAAGTAATTTGTGGATTGCCTTGGATTAAATGCCGTGTGATGGAAGAACAATAAGTATATAGTGGTTTTGAACCACGTCGCTCGAGCTAAGGAGAGATCCAGATATAAATGTAAGAACCTCATTTTGATAACTATCTCCAAAATTTACAGCAAAAGAATGGAGCGCTTCAAACGGCACTTCATGCCATTTATGGATTCCAGAAAGGACCTCGCGGAGGTAATTAATGGAGGAGGATGACAATTTGTGAGTTGATTGAGGCAACATGACAACTAGTGCCCTCCACGGTTGTCCCTGGAGTTTCGCATGTCCGGACATGCACGGCTTTGTCACTCGTATCTCCGTATTGAACATGGAACTGGGAACCAAATTTTCCACCTTAAAAATTATGTAAGAAGAATACGAATGTGCATTGAATGATATTGCCTCATTAAAAACCTTAAGCCGGAAAAACCCAGTGGGATAAAAACCGGACAAAAGGGAAAAAGAGTGCAGAGCACAAATGTTATGATCTCTCCCTTTTATGGATGCATTAATTGCCTCGTTAAAAACTTTAAGCCGGAAAAACCCTATGGGAAAAAACCGGACATAAAGAAAAAAGAGTGCAATGCATATATAGCCACTCCTGGGGCTAATTATTATTGCATCTTGTGAACTAGCCACATATCAATGCTGCAATGTATAATTCATAATATCTCCCCCTCAATTGAGCCATATAGCCACTTCTGGGGCTAATCAATCTTACATCTTATGAACTCGCCTCATACCAATGCCATATACTAATTTCTCAAAACTTGATGTTGGCAATGATTTGGTAAAAAGATCTGCAAGATTATTTATGGATCGAATCTGTTTAACATCAATTTGTCGACTTTCTTGGAGTTCATGAGTATAGAAAAATTTCTGCGAGATATGCTTGGTCCTATCACCTTTAATATATCCTCCCCTGACTTGTGCAACACAAGCAGCATTATCTTCATAAATTATAGTGGGAGAATTTGTAACTGGTATTAAGTAACAAGAATTATGAATATGTGTTATAACGGATCTTAACCAAACACACTCTCTTCCAGCTTCATATAAAGCAATAATCTCAGAGTGGTTAGAAGATGTAGCTACTAGCGATTGCTTCGTAGAACGCCAAGAAATAGCGGTGCCGTTATAACAAAATAAATACCTGGTTCGAGAGCGAGCCTTATGTGGATCGGATCTATATCCAGCATCAGCATATCCAACTAAACCAGAGTTAGTGGAATCCTTGGAATAATATAATCCCAAATCTATGGTTCCTCGGAGATAACGAAAAATATGTTTAACTCCATTCCAATGTCTCCAAGTTGGCTCGTAACTAAAACGTGCCAATAAATTTACCGCAAAAGCGATATCTGGTCTTGTACATTGTGCCAAGTACATCAAAGCCCCAATTGCATTGAGATATGGTACTTCAGGACCAAGTATCTATTCATCAGATTCTTTAGGACGAAATGGGTCCTTTTGGGGATCTAGAGACCTTACAACCATAGGGGTGCTCAATGGGTGAGCTTTGTCCATGTTGAAACATTTAAGCAATCTTTCAACATATGCTGATTGATGGACGATTATTCCATTTGCTTTATGCTCAAGCTCTAGACCGAGACAAAGTTTGGTTTTACCCAAATCTTTAACTTCAAACTCCCTTTCAAATATTCAGCAGTTTCAGCTAACTCTTCTCGGAGTTCCAATTAAATTTATATCGTCGACATAAACTGCTATAATAGCAAACCCAGTTTCGATTTCTTAATAAACACGCATGGGCAGATAGGATCATTTTTGTACCTTTCCTTAATTAGGTACTCACTTAGGCGTTGATACCACATGCGACCGGATTGCTTTAACCCGTACAAGGATCTTTGCAATTTTATTGAGAATAAATTGCGGGGAGTGCATGCTTCAGGCATTTTGAATCCCTCATGAATTTTCATATAAATATCAGAGTCTAATGAGCCATATAGATATGCCGTCACAACGTCCATAAGACGCATTTCCAATCTTTCAAAGATTGCTAGGCTAATGAGAAAACGAAATGTAATCATATCCATCACAGGTGAATATGTCTCATTATAATCAATCCCAGGTCTCTGGGAGAATCATTAGGCAACGAGTCGGGCTTTATACCTAACAACCTCGTTTTTCTCATTTCTTTTTATGATAAATACCCATTTATATCCAACGGGCTTTACATTATCGGGGATACGAGTTACAGGTCCAAAAACCTCTCGTTTAGTTAGGGAAGCTAATTCAGCTTTAATTGCTTCCTCCCACTTATGCCAATCTTGCCTTTGACGACATTCAATAATAGATTGTGGTTCACAATCATCATCCATAATTTGATGAGCAACTGAGAATGCAAAAGCATCATCAATGATGATTTCATTTCGATCCCAAATTTCATTACAGTATGTAATGGAATTCTCGTATTCCGGGGCTAGTGCTCCTTTCATGGGTTTGTGCCTCTTCAGGGGCAATAAGCTCTTTGGGAGCGAGCACAACGCTAGGCTCTTCTGGAGCGGATTCCTGATTCTTTCCCCTTCGTTTTCGAGGAATAATATCTTTTAATCCTATTGGTATACCACACTTCAAGTGCACAAGTAAACGTGCAAATGTGACATTGCGCGTAGATAATAAGCAAACATTGGACCATCTACAGGATGCATCCACTAATACCATAAAATATCAAAATGGTCCACTTGGTGGTTGTATTGGTCCACAAATATCACCCTGAATTCTTTGCAAGAATAAAGGAGATTCAAAATTAACCTTTGTTATAGAAGGTTTAATAATGAGCTTTCCTTGTGAGCAAGCCTCACAATTATAATCTTTGGACAACAATACCTTTATATCCTTTAAAGGGTGCCCTTTTGTATTTTGAATTATCCTACGCATCATTGAAGCGCCAGGATGACCAAGACGATCATGCCACAGTCCAAACTGATCAGGGCTTACCAATCTCCAGGATGTGGTAGCGTAGGTTTCAATAGCTTTAATCATGACACAATACAAACCCATAGAAGAAGCTTCTAGCTTCTCATGGATGGTCTTCAGGCCCATCTTATAAGAGGAAATGCCAATGTATTCCTTATTTTGCTCATAAATAGTCTCAATATGGTACCCATTACAGCGTACATCTTTGAAACTGAGCAGATTCCTTTTTGATCGAATGCTTAGAAACGCATTCTCAATATGCAGGATTGTGCCATTTGGCAAAATAATTGCAGCATTCCCAAAACCATCAATAATCGGAACAGACCTGATATTGTATGGATTTGTGCCTTACGTAATGTCATACTCGAGAAAAAGTGTCTACTACAAAATATAGTATGTGTTGTTGCACTATCAAGCAAACAAACATCTTCCTTTTTCTCGGTATTTTCCATTTGCATTTATATTGACAACTTCAAAAAGTCAAGTATCATAAAAGTTGCATATTAGTTATATAGTCGAATAAAATTTCAAAGATAAATATTATATAAGGTTCATAAGTATTTCATAAAGAACAATAAAAAAAAAAAAAAAAAAGTAATACATTTAAAGCGAAACAACATAAATTTCAAAGTTCAAATTATTATCCACCAATCTGATTCATCAAAGTAATCGAGGTCCTCAAAAATCAGAGACATCCAATGATGCATTTGCTACTTCAGAGCAAGAGGAGTCCCACCAACGGAGATATTATTGGCCTCAACAGTGGTTATGGCAGTAGGATTGATTTCAATGGCATGAGATTCACCACGCTTGCCCGTATTCTTTAAAGATGCCTGGTATAGGTCAACAAAATGTTTTGGCGTACGACAGTACGTGACTGGGTCTTGGTCATGCCACAGCGATGACAAATACTTTCATTAATCACCTTCTTTTGCTTCTTTTCTTTGCCATGATTCAGGCCAAAGTTTGATTTCCTAGGGCGGTTAAATTTCTTGCCATCCCTTCTAGGATTATGTTCTTGCTCGCGCTTATAGCCCTTAAAATGGCTAGTATTTTCTCAAAGTTAGCATGTGCTTCAGCAATGCTTTTGAGCCAACGAGGTCTAAGATCATGATTTTTGAGCAGCAATTCATTAGTTTGCTCGGCAGTAAGAAGCACAGAAATTAATTCAGAATATGTGGCAAACTGACGTTGCCGGTATTGCTGTTGCAATACAATATTCGAAGCATGAAAGGTGGAGAAAGTTTTCTCAAGCAATTCTGCATCAGTGAGTTTGATACCGCATAACTCAAGTCGAGAAACGATATCAAATAAAGCAGAATTATAGTCAGACACTGATTTAAAATCTTGCAGTCTGAGATTTTGCCAATCATATTGTGCTTGAGGGAGGATAACAGTTTTGGTATGATCATACCTATCCTTCAACCTCCTCCACAAGATATGGATTTTTTCGTGGCTTGATTACAAAGTACTGCTATCGCAAGCAAGCCCATATAAAGCCAATAAATATATGTGTGTTTGTGTGGTCTAGTGTAGGTATTTCATCATTCACTTCTGAGTATCACACTGAGAAATACACCATCCAGCTTACACTAGTGCTGTGACAACCCCAACTCCATCTCCAAGGTCTTAAATGGCCAAGGTTATTTTCGCGTTGTCCTAGGCTCGTTTCTATGCCGATTCTTTTTATCTTATTATCATGCACATGCGAAAACGTGAACAAATAACTTCACGGACAAACAACAATTAGAAGACTAGGACATACATCACACAGAATACACTGACTTTTATTATAATAATACTTTTACAAGCCCTTTTCTCTATGGGCCCTCTTTTCTTTTTACATCACAGTACAAATTTTCCACATTGGCCAAAGAAAATCCTATCTCCTCTAGCGTGACTCCAGCTCCTAAAACTAACGTGAGACTTCCATCCTACAAGACTGAAAGATGATGGGGTGAGTTTTGGGAAAGTCAATAAGTAAAATTCATAATTCTCTACTAAGAAAGCATCTCATCATCGAAACCTAGTAAGTACAGCACTCGCAAACAATATCCATGGCAGATCAATAGCAAACTTGTTGTTACTTTCGACTACATGTGGATGTCCATTGCAACATGCTTCAATACATACTTACATTTGGCTTATCAATAAATATATCAACATATCATGCTTATGCATAACCGGCACCCATGCAAATTTATTTAGCGTCGTCTTGGTTCGACTAGGCCCTTCTGGCTCGACCAGGGCTTCCAACTTCGTGGAAAATAAATCCCATTTTAAATACAATTTATATGATGCATGGAAATGTTAATGCAAATGCATAATGCGAAAGAAAAGAATGTACCTACAGCTACTTACCAATCAATGCGCCAGAGTATCTTGAGGTACATAATAAATCCTCATTTGCTCCATAAGTACCCAACTTTCACTCAGGTTCCTTGAAGAGTCTAATAGGTAATAGATTAAAACATCTAGACTGAGAAGAACATTCACATCCCAAGTGAAATGTTCAACGAAAAGAATTAAGACATCCAGATTCAGACTAAGATGTCAAGATTTTTTTTACTTGAAATACCTAGATCTAAACTAAGGTATAACAAGAAAGATCGAAAAACATTCACATCCAAAGTGAAATGTTCAATGAAAAGAATTAAGACATCTAGATCCAGATTGAGATGTCAAAATTTCGGACTCGAAATACCTAGATCCAGACTAAGGTATAACAAAAAAGGTCGAAAAACATTCACATCCAGAGTGAAATGTTCAACGAAAAGAATTAAGACATCCAGATCTAAACTGAGATGTCAAGACTTTTGAAATCGATATACCTAGATCCAGACTAAGGTATAACGAGAAAGGTCGAAAAACATTCACATCTAGAGTGAAATGTTCAACGAAAAGAATTAAGACATCCAAATCCAAACTAAGATGTCAAGATTTTTGTACTCGAAATACCTAGATCCAGACTAAGGTATAACGAGATAGACCGAAAAACATTCATATTCAGAGTGAAATATTCAGAGTGAAATGTTTAACAAAAATAATTAAGACATCCAGATCCAGACTAAGATGTCAAAAACACCTACCTGAAATATCTTACCTTTAAGGAGAGTATAATGATTCAAGATAGTTGGTGTTACATGTCCACGACCCGTACCTTTCTACGATCGCCCAGTATGTCAATGTTTGGTCGTGTCTAGGACCCGTACATTTCTACGGTCGCCTAAACGGGGATTCACTTTCTAGAACTCGTACCTTTCTATGGTCGCTTGAATAAGAAATCACTTTCCAAGATCTGTACATTTCTACGGTCGCCTGAATGGGGAAATTGCTTTTCCAGAACTCGTACCATTCTACGGTCGCCTAAGTTGAGGTTTTGCTTGGCTAGGACCCGAACCTTCCTTTGGTCACCCAGCGTTGCAACATAGATGATCTGACCAGGACCCGAACCTTTCTCCAATCGCCTTAATCAAACTGAATATGGAGAAAAACCTTTGGGGGACAGCTCAATTGAGTGTTGGTATATTCAAAAGGAAATACTTGTGCAATGACAAGTATTTAAGGTATGGATAGAAATATACTTACCTGGTAACATCTCTGCTCTTGGGGGATATGTCACCTGTAAGGCCAAATTAATGAGGTAACTCTAGGTTACGAAAGCACACCATGACGATGAAGGGGAACTCACGCAATGTCAACGAAAGTGACTCTAGGCTATGCAAGCACGCCAGGTCGATAAAAGAAATATAGGCTATGGAAGCACGCTGGTTCGAAAAAAGGGACTATGGGCTTCAAAGCACGCCAGGTCAGGAACTCCTGTCACGCCCCGAACCCCGAGCGCGAGCACATCCCACTGCGGTCGATCAAATGCGACATTCCCAAGTAGTGTCGCCGACCCCATTGATTTATTATTGCGCAAGCAGAACGTATTATAAAACCCCTGACAATAAAATACGGGATAGAAAAGCATGAAACAATTTCACAACCAATCACTTAAACAAAACCAACAGAGTTACAGACAAAGGCCTACAGCCAAAAGTCTACAAAAGACCGACTCTAAAAAAAATGAACCGTCCTACGACCTACAAGTCGGACACGCTCTCAATCCTTATGACTTCACCTCGCAACTCCTCAAGGCCAACCAAAGCTATCTCGGCCGCTCCGTCCACCGGGGACCTGAAATTTTAATCCCACAACCGGAATGAGATGATGTCTCAGCAAGTTCAACCCCCTAAACCCCTATTAGAAAGAAAATACGCCCCGGGTGACCTAGCTACATCACACAGAAGACTTACCTCGCATTAGCCTTCATCTGTAGGTTAACACAATTTATATAATTCAACCACGTACAATTATGATAACCAAACAACCATGGCACAATAACATCATCAGAAAAATTCAACCACTTGGATCGTCTCAGCGATCAATCCACTTGGCCGATTACATGTCAATTCAGCAAATCAATCATTACTCTTAATCACGGCCCCACCCGGCAAAATTAGAATCAGTGGCATCACGGCCCCACTCGGCACGACCTTTAAAAAGGTGGTAGATTACGGCCCGGTTGGGCGCGACCTTTATCAGGTGGCAATTCACGGCCTCACTGGGCGCGACCTTTATCAGGTGGCATATCACGGCCCCACTGGGCGCAACCTCTAATAGGTAGCATATCACGGCCCCACTGGGCGCGACCTTTATCAGGTGGCATATCACGGCCCCACTGGGCACGACCTCTAATAGGTGGCATATCATGGCCCCACTGGGCGCGACCTTTATCAGGTGGCATATCACGGCCCCACTGGGCGCGACCTTTATCAGGTGGCATATCACGGCCCCATTGGGCGCGACCTCTAATAGGTGGCATATCACGGCCCCACTGGGTGCGACCTTTATCAGGTGGCATATCACGGCCCCATTGGGCGCAACCTCTAATAGGTGGCAATTCACGGCCCCACTAGGCACGACCTCTAATAGATGGTTAATCACGGCCAAATCTCCCATAAATTTCGACACTTGGGACTTTATAAAAAGAATCCCTATTTATCACAATCAAACTCAATTTGCCACAATCAATCATCAAATTCAAATTCTAAACACACAGCAGCGATCGGCACGAAATTTAGAGAGTTTAGGGTCCCGACGAAATTTTCGAATTTTAAATAAATACTTAAATTTATTCCGAAAATTAATTAAATAATAATATCCATATTTTCTGTCATCCACACTCAATTTATAATATCCAACCATCAATTTCAAAATCCGAACACATAGCAGCGATCGGCACGAAATTCTGAGCAATCGGGGTCAAAAATAATTTTTCCGTTTTTTTTTTTTTTAAGAATAATATTTTAATAATTTCGGAATATAATATAATATTATAAATTCCAGAATTTCGAAACAATTAAATAATTCAAAAATAAAACCCTATTATGTCCCATCAAGGCTTAACATTAAATAAACTCTCTTAGCCTTTAATTAAACATACTTTAGATTAAACAAACATCTTAATCTAAATCATAATTAAATAAACTAAATTAACCACCTAAGCTTAATTAACTTAAGCTAAGCACACCTAAAGCATAATTAACCCTCTAAGCGAGGTTTAGTGAGCTAAACTCACCGGATTAGCGAGCCGAGCGGACCAAAACGACGAGGACGACGCAAGGATCGACTCTCCTCAAGGCGGGCCAAGCATCCGGGCTCGGGAAGGCGGCCAAAACGGGCCAAAACCGAGCTTCCATACCCATTTTTGTTCACTGCTGTCCGCTGCGGTTCAAGGCCGAGAGAGGGTAGATCCGGCACCGGTTGGGGCGAGCAAGGGCGGCAAGGACGAGGCGGAGCTCCGGCGGGCTAAGGCGGGGGCGCACGGTGGCTCACGGCAGCGAAAACGACTTCGGCAGCTCCTGCACGAGCTGGACCGCTTGCTGAAACAATGAGCTGGGCGAGAGGGCGGCCAAGGAGCGCGGCCAGCAGCGGCGCACGAGGATAGCGGCACGGCGGCGAGGTGAGGACGGCGTGCGGCGCTGGCTGCTCAGGCGTCCACCCCAGATCTGCGAGGGCATCGAGCACAAGCCGGAGATGGCGGAGGCGGTGCGACGACGAGCGGGCACGGTGTGCGGGCGTGCGGACGAACGCCACCGCGACGGCGACGAATTGCGGACGACGAGCAGCGAAGGAGGCGGCGTCCGGTCGGCTGGCTGGTTCAAACGAGCAGCTCCCCCTCTTCTCTCTCTCTCTCTTCCCAAGTCCAAAGGAAGAAGATGATGTTGATAGGTGAGAGGGAAAAACCCCACTTTATGAGGGCCAATGGGCTCTTGCCACTTGTCAACACCCCATTTGCTCGGCTTCAATCAACATGACATCACCCGCGTGATGTCATCTTCCACTATCTCCTATCCCACAACATTCTTCAATGGGTCCAATTTCATTTTCCGCCGGGGCCTAAAACTTTGTGCAACAATTTCTTCAATTCCACTTCCAATTGAGTCTAAATTGAAGTCCATAAAATTAATCCAATGTCACCACACTTCAATTCACATCTTCACTTGTCCGTAGAACCAACTTAAGTCCTAAAAGCAAGACCAAAGGCGGGCCTACTAATTTCTCGAGCCAAAATAGCCATTATCTGATTTAATCGCTGAAAAATTCTGATTACAAGAAAAATCTTCTAAATATGAGTTAATATTCATAAAATGATTTGTGACACACCCAGACTTCCAATTTCTGAATTCGATCTCAATTCCACGATTAATTTCACTTTGGCACGATACTAGCGCGGCCCAACCTACCGAGTAGCCTTTAGGAATTTTCATGCATTTGACTTGTGGTTGATCATCTCAAGCCACAATGTACATCTTTGAAACATTGGCGATCTTCGGTTGTCGAGATAATCTCAAGGTTTCAAATACGAACACAGGGTACCCAATCGACAGAAAAGTCGGTCCAGTGCCGATCGACAAGAATTGTGCGATCTGGTGGAATCACCCACACCTGATCACATGCCTCTGCCGAGTCGACCTATCTCCGGTCTCTAATCGATTTTTAATTGTGCCGCAATGACCCTTGCAGATTAGCTCGGTCGAATGATCGCTTCCTGGTCAAATTCTCGAGTCTGATGCATTAGAATTTCTTAACGGTTTCACCTGATAGACTAGCTTTCACATGAGTGGCCGACTCAAGGAAAAGAACTATATGCGTGCCAACGAAATGCCCGTCTCAATTTATTGAAAATAGACTTGAAAAATTGGGATGTCACAACTCCGGGCTACGAAAGCACGACAATTCGATAAAATGGACTCTAGGCTACAAAAGCACGCCAAGTCAGGAACTTGAGACTATGGAAACACACCGGGTCTATTAAAAGGGACATCGGGCTACGGAAGCATGCAAAGTGAATGAAAAGGGCTCTAGATTACAGAAGCATGCCAAATTCGATAAAGAGGGACTCTAGGCTACAAAATTACACCAGGTCAATATAAATGGACACCGGGCTACGAAAGCACACCGGGTTGATAAAGAAGGACTTTGGGCTACGAAAGCACGCCAGGTTAATATGAAGGACACCGAGCTACAGAAGCACGCCGGGTCAATAAAAAGGGCTTTGAGGAGTAACTTGAACATCAAGTATTACTCGGTCTTCAAGGAAATATTACCTATCACACATGATTAGAGAAAAAACTAATATGCATTTATCAAAGAGGTAGACAATCTGAGCTACTTTAAAATGCACATTTCAAAATTCAGTGAGGTCTTCATGAATTCCATCAAGGTTTATACATAATGACTTTACCATGTGAAATTTGCATCACCCAAATTTTCACACGAGAGAATTGTTGGTCACGACAATGACATAAATTTCTTAACAATGCTAAATGAGAGACTTTTAGTTAGAAAGGGTTTTCTCACTCTCATTCAAAATGGTTATTTTGTGAGAATCGCTTAATCTCACCATCATCATATCGACAAGGGTTCAAGTATTCTTGCAAGTAGTACAACCTTACCAATTTAAGAGGTCATTCATGAGGACCGTAATGTGGGCTTGATCAATGGCTTAACAAAGGGGACTCTTTGAGTCAAGGCAATTGAAAGAACAAGTCAAGAACCCTATAAAATGAGAAAGAAATAATCTTGCTCGCACTTCTTCGAGCAATGCTTTAAACATGTAAACCCCTATGTTAATTCAAGTGCCCTAATCTGAAAAGACTTTGTAAGGGACGTAATATAGGCTGGGTTCATAGATTGAGAAACAAAATATTGTTAGGCTTAAAGATGTGTAAAGGGTGAGAGCTGATGATCATCTTGGCATTGCCACCAGTTTTCTTTTTCACCATCCGGGATTGCCTTCATGAAGTACCCCATTGATTGTAAAAACTTAGCATTTGAGTTCTTTGAGTATTGCTCAATTGGGATTCAATTCTTGCAATTGACAATCACCTATCTTGACTCTCTATTTTTATCCATGGGCATTGGCCTTACTTTTACTAAGCACACCGTTTTTTCATTTTTTCTTCACTTTTTTCATGGGCATTGGCCTTACTTTTACTAGGCACACTGCTTTTTCATGCCCCTTAATTCTATTTTGATTTCAATTCTTGTGCATATGCGTCAAGCAATTACACTTTGAATAACACTCCAACTTTCAAGGGTCTTAATCTGCATTTTGCCTTGCCCTAGTGTGGGGGATGATCACCATCTGGGTTTAAAGAAACGAAATTATAGGCTCAGGTGGGCTATGCAAAGGGTATGAGTGTATAGGATAGAGAAAGAAATGTTCTTTGTCATCCTAAGGCACATAAATTACCGCATGAATTCAATGTAATAGCATGACTTGAAGATTAATGCAAGTGAGAGCAAGAAATTTCTTTTCATTTTCCTCACCTCATGATGTTGTCTTACCTCCAACTTGCCCCAATGTGGGGTGGTTCTTAACAGGGGTAAAAAAAAATTTCTATAAGTGTATGAGGCTCAAAAGGGTTAAGCAATGGATCACTTGTTGTGTTTGGGATAGATAAATGAATAGCCCCTCATCATTTCAATCATCGTACATTTTGGGAGAAAACTCTTTACCTTGCAAATATGGAGCTTCCTACACTCATGTCACAAGTATATAAGTAGGGGACTGTGTATAGGATAAAGCTCGCATTTCATCATCCCGACATGTCTCATTTAACATGCTTGATCCATTCCACATCATTCATTGAATTAGTCCATCTTGATGTTCTTTAATGGAATTGGTGGACTAAACATGTAAGAGTCATCATGCAAAATCCTTAGTAGCTTTAAGCATGAAAAATTGCAAATTTCAGAACAAACAATTTACCACACTCAAAAAATGCTTTCATAAGTATGAAAAACATGATTTTGAGTGCTCATTCAAAGAATTGTCCCTAGGAGGGGATTATCTTAGGAATTGGTGTTCTTGGATTATCCCTGAAAATCCGCTTTTACCCCTGCACAAGAGAACATGCATGAATAGGATAACATGCAACATCAGAGTAAATTCAAATTGCATAACCATTTTGGCTCATATCGAGATTTTGTCTCAGTCATAACACTACTAGAATCTATAGTGCCCCAATTCGTCATCTATAAGAAAAAGAACAGAATGTCAATTCCAAAATTAATTATATTCATGAACACAATGTATCCATTTCATCCAAGACGAATGATCCTCTTTTGACCTATTCCATCATTTTCTCAAGGAAATGAGAAACTTCATTTGGCTTTCGAGAATGACATCTCACACAAATTGTAACGAGATATGTCACACATCACAGTTTGGAATCTAGATGATCTTCTTTCAACTTGCCCTCGGTTTCTTATTGATGTGCAAGTAAATCGTTCGGGACAAGTAAGATGATAAGTAGTACTTAATGTCTTATTCACTCTTAGGAGATGTCATCAAGATCAACTAGGAAATGATCCATTGCCCCCACGTCTATTTTTCCTTCGGATGTATGTTCCCAAATCAACGGGCCCACTATCACTGAAAATTGATGTGTTATTTTCAAACGTCTCTCTGTTATGCTCTGAGACATGAAGTAAATGAGTTAGAAAAACAAACAAGGACAACATAATGCATGCTTTTGGAAATGGCTTCAAAATGATTTTTTTTTTTAGGAAATATTTTGGATGAGGAAGCATGAAGAGGCCCAGTCCTCAGAATTTCTCCATGGATGATATTTTATTTTCATTGTTGGATATCATCACCGGGCTGGTTTGGTGTACCCCATCATATCCTCAAAACAAAACTTATAATTTTATTGATTATCATCAATCGAATTACATTTATTGGAATGTGATGTTTAAGCACAGAAGAAATTGAAATCAATCCCTAAAAAGCAATAAGAATTCCCATGCAGGGGAAGGTGCATGCCCCTAATTAAATGAGGAAATCGAACTACTTAGGACCATGAATCATGTGTACTTAAATTCTTCACCCTCCTTGATCTTGTGATGCGAACCTTTCAGGTCAGATATTCTTCCCCCTAGATATGTCACTAGTCTCTTCATGATGGCATCAAATTCAGCTACCTTAGGGAAAATGAGACGGTTCAAAAAGTCTTCTTGGCTCTCTCCTAGGAGTCGCAATTTCTCATCAAAAATAGATCACAACACTTTTGCTTGACGAGATTAGCTCTTTTTGATCCGTTATTTTAGCTCTTGATCGTGAACGGATGGGTGAACGGGATTGCTCCATAATCACCTAATTCAAATGAATGGGAACATGTAAGCATGAGGTGTAAATAGAAAGTTAATCCATGACAATGATCTAATCGACTTTCCCATTTTTTTTTCATTTTATTCATGAAAAGTTCATACAAGAAGGGCATTTCTTAAAAATGGACTAGGAAAATAAAGATAGACATCCTAGCAAGACCAAATTTCCTAGATATGAATTGAAAACAAATTCTCCAAAGTTTTTTGCAGATGATTCATTGCATGACAATTTCCTAATTCATTTCTAATTGAAAAATGAATTAGATCAAATGACTAACCTAGATTATCATGGATGGACCAAAAGTATGACAAAGTAAGTAAATTGCATAGTATAGGGATAGAAGATTTACTTCATCAAGGAAAAATTAATGGCAATCACATAGACATGCACATGAGATGTGAGACTCGATTTCTACTCTAGACAGCCTTAGCAAAGTAAAGCCACAAGGATGATTGGACTAGGGCGTGCGAACTAAGTCGAGTCCTCATGACTTCGGCTTGGTCAAAGAGCCAACTTGGGTCGTGGGCATGCAGACCGAGGTGGGTACTCTTGACACCAAAAAAGAAACTTTGGGATTAAGATGGGCGACTCGTACCGCGGACATACGGTCGAAGTGGTATCCGTCTCAATACCATCCTAGATGATCCTATGCGGGCCAAGTCCGGCGGCAAGTTGTGTGCAAAAGTGTAGTGTAAATGCATAAGCATGCACAACAGTTTATATCAAACAACACTTCATATGTGCAAATAAACCATACATTCCTACACATGCCTACAAAACAAAGATTAACAAACACTTCCCCTTATACGTCACATCATGCAAGAACATTTAACACCTTAAATGTTATGGACGAACCTAAGATCATCGCTGCCAAATAAAAATATTTTTCAAAAGAAAAGAAAAATTAGCCTAAGTCCACTAAGAGTTTTAACTCAAGTCCCCAGCAGAGTCGCCAAGGTGTCGCGATCAAATTTTCGGGTGTGAACCACCTAGGATTTGGTTAATGGATTGTTAAACTTAGACTTAACTTGGGCCCTCTCAAGCCCATACGAATTCGCGACTTAAGTTCAAATTTCTTAACATGCAAATGGATTTTATTTAGAAGTCACCACTAATCGGTTTACGGTAGGTCGATTAGACACTTAAGTAAAATAATATGAGGATTATTTTACTCCTACGAACTAGAAACTTTGGATACGGGGACTTGGTTACACTAGATTTCTCTAATGCCCTTTCGGTACCATTTCTTTTTATTTTCAAAAGAAAAAAACTGCAGGCAATTTCGATTGATTTTAAATCTATTTCCGTAACATGTGAAGTGATCATACGGGTGCACAAACCACCAATTTAACACCCAAATAAAAAGCAATGAATAAATTGCAAAACTAACCTCAGGACAACGAAAGTATCTGCGTTGTTAGATCAGAATTCAAATCAACAACTCTAGATATGATTTATAATTAACACGCAATTTCTTTTTTTTTCACTTATTTAATGAGAATCATGCAATGCATGCTACTAATCTAAGATGATATGGCATGGTAATATGACCTAAGCTATATGATATGAGTAAAGTAATTTCTAAATAAATGCAATAATTAAATGTGTAATCTAAATTAACGTAATGACTTAATTCTAATGACGAGCAATTTCTAATTAAATGAACCTAGCAACAATCACTAAATGATGTGCATTTCATGAATCTAATTATATATGACGTGCGCATGATTTTTCCTAACAAAAACATGGATCTATCGAGGATAAATTATCTAAACCTATATTATGCAATCCTAACATGCAATGACGTGCGAAGAATGTAGCGCGGCGGCACGGGCGCGATGGTCAACACCGGCGTTTGCAGTCGGAGACCGGTGGTGGATGAGAACGCCCTTGAAGAAGACGACTCGCCCCTCTCCTTTTACTTTTTCTCACCTGTCACTCTCTATGCAGTTCTCCCTGACACACTTTTAGCAGAGGCCAATAAGACTTTTTGACCTTTTCTCCATCGAAGGAGAAATTTCTTTTCATCAATTTCCTACCTTCACACTCGAGAAAAGACCCATTTTAAAGCACGAAAACCTTGTGATTTTTCTACGTTGAAAACCGAGAGAGCCCCCCTATATGTGGCTGTGCATTCAATACGTGTGGGCCCCCTAAAATCCTACAAGTTTTAACTTATTTATAGGCCACGGATTAAGGTTTTAATTTTTTCCAAATCAATATTTACGAAGATTTCCTTTCCAAATGCAATATTTATTTTTCAAAACGCAATATTTGCTTTTCCGAAATACTTACTTTGAATTAAAATCTCACAAAGATAAATCCGTAAAATCTCCCCGAGTATACGGGCTTGGGCTGATTCCCAACTCATCAAATTAAAGTTTTAAACCATCAATTCGAACCCATTTGTCACCAACCTACCGTAAATGTAAATTAAAAATAAATGTACATAAATCTATATGCTATGCAATTAATATTTTTTCATGGATAAAATTACCTCATAATTTTTAATGCGATAAATGGCTAAACGAATCACCAAAATTTAGGTGTCAACATTGTGTAAATAATTTATTCAATTATTATTATTGTTTTATTTTACCCGATACGACTTTGGGTGTTATCAATGCATTTATCCATGACCACTTTAAATTTTCATGTTTTGAGATTAAAAAAGTAAAAATATTTCATGAAAGAATTTTCATGTCTTATACTCTCGCACCTTACGTGGCTCCCACCAGCGTAGAACTAGGTTATTGGAAGCTCTAGTTTTATTTCAAGTAACGTTTGAGAAATTAGGTTGTGATCAGCAGGTTTAAAAGAGTCCGTGGAAGGTAAGCATCATCTCGCAATGGGGTAAAGGAAAGTCCGATGTAGCCATTATTACATATATTACGTGATATGCCCTCATTCTCATATCTATGTTAAAAATCGCAGCATAAAGTAACTCGATGGTGTGATTGACATGGATGTGACAAATGTTGTTCAATTTTTGTGCTTTTGCTCAATTATTTTACCTTGCATTAATTTTACCTGATACGGCTCGGGTTGTTTCTTATGGGCCCGGTTGGCTCGGGCAGTCATCAATATAATTATGCATTGATTAATTAATTGATTTTCTTATTTTAAAAACTAGTGAAACAAAGTCCCCAAAGTTGAAATATCTACTTTGTTAATGGATATTCCAATTAATGATATTTGAGAAATTATATCGTAGCCAGTAGCGTTTGGGGAGTCTGTTATTCTATTATGAACCATTAATATATATATATATACAGAGGTTGTAAGACATCCATGTCAAATATAATGATATCTATGTGAAAAAATCAAACTTTAAGGGAATTCGGTGGCGTGCTCAAACCAGCACGACACGCTCGGCATGGATTATTCAAAACTCTCTCTCTCTCTCTCTCTCTCTCTCTCTGTGTAAATGACGACAAAATGTGACAACGCGATGCCTGGGGTGGTGGACTATCACTGACCCTAACAGTTTCGCATGTCCGGACATGCACGAATTGGTTGCTCATATCTCTGTATAGAACATGGAATTGGGAACCAAATTTTCCACCTTAAAATTCACGAAGGAGAATTCTTCGTTTGGCTGATTATGAATCAGCCTATATATATTCATCTCTAGCGTATTCAAAACTCTGTCTCTCTAAGTGGTGACAAAATGTGACAAATGTTGGAAATTTCCTATAATATGGGCTTACATTAATTAATTGATTTTCTATTTTAAATAATCGGGTTAATGGATATTCCAATATTTGTTGAACCCTAAAGTGATCTGATTGAATTGGGTATTGGCATCTATTGATAACGGGCCTAGTTGAACAGCAAAGTGTAGGCAATTGTGTTTAACCTCAAAGATGGCTGATGATCATCTTGGCATTGCCACAGGGGATTGCCTTCAGTAATGGGAAAGGAGCCTAGTTGACATGCGTGTTGATTAGGGTTTGCTAGGTCCCCTCTCTAGTCTATAAAAGGATAGGTTATACCTATCAGTTACTTTAAATCCCATTGAAAAATGCTATATCGAAATAGGTCATAGAGAGGAAGATTTGGTATTCCGATAGATCCATGATTATCAGAGTGATCTATTTTTCTTAAAGTGAAGCAATGGCTCAAACAGGTACGCTTTAATTCCGCTGTATTTATTGATCTTGGTGTTTTACAATCATATATGGATCCGTTTTTCTTGATTGATTAGTTGTATATGTGAATAAATTTTCTATAACAAAGCCTTGCATGTGGTGGCCTACGAACAAGATCCTCGTGCGCTCCACGGTTGTCCCTAAGTTTCGCATGTCCCGACATGGACGGATTTGCCGCTCATATCTGCGTATAAAAGAAAATCATCATTTGCCTTGCACTTTGTAGATGCACATTTATCATGACTAAGTCTTCCGTAGCATTAGTTCATTTGAAGATACCTATTTTAACACCGTTCAATTTCCTTGTGCTTTGCTCATAGGGGTCTTGTCCGGGCGCATTATAATATTACCTTGCATTAATTTTACCTGATACGGCTCGGGTTGTTTCTTATACTTGTTCAAATAATTTATTTGATTATTATTCATTGTTTTATTTTACCCGGTATGGCTCGGGCAGTCATCAATATAATTATGCATTGACCACTCTAGATTTGCATGTTTAGAGATAAAAATAAATAGAAATAAAAACATTGCATGGAAGAATTTCCCCATTAGAGAAGAAGCACCGCCAACAAGTATTAGCTAAAACTAGTGAAACAAAGTCCCCAAAGTTGAAATATCTACTTTGTAAAAGCAAGGTGGACTCTCGCACCTTACGTGACTCCCACTAACATAGAAATAGGTGAGTGACGGTTCTAGTTTTATTTCAATTAATGATATTTGAGAAATTATATCGTAGCCAGTAGCGTTTGGGAGAGTCTGTTATTCTATTATGAAGTAAAGGAAAATCTGATGTAGTCATTAATATATATATATATACAGAGGTTGTATGTAGACATCCATGTCAAATATAATGCTCTCTTTCGCATATCTATGTGAAAAATCAAACCTTTAAGGAATTCGGTGGCGTGCTCAAACCAGCACGACACGCTCGGCATGGATTATTCAAAAACTCTCTCTCTCTCTCTCTCTCTCTCTCTCTCTCTCTCTCTCTCTCTCTTTCTCTGTGTAAATGACGACAAAATGTGACAACGCGATGCCTGGGGTGGGTGGACTATGAACAAGAATCACTCGTACCCTCCACGGTTGTCCCTACAGTTTCGCATGTCCGGACATGCACGAATTGGTTGCTCATATCTCTGTATAGAACATGGAATTGGGAACCAAATTTTCCACCTTAAAATTCACGAAGGAGAATTTTCGTTTGGCTGATTATGAATCAGCCTATATATATTCATCTATAGCGTCGCTATTTCATCACATCCACTTCAAAATATTACAGCGAGAAGAAGAAGAAAACACATTCACGCGAGAGAGTGCTCACGCTATGGCTTTTACGCTCAAGAGTGATCTCATCATCTCCCTTGTTCTAATTCTTGGCGCTTGGGCGTGGCATGCGATGTCGGTCCGCCCGTTGCACGATCCCACCATTGCTGAGCAGCATGAGCAATGGATGGCCAATTATGGCCGGACCTACAATGACCTACAGGAGAAGGCGAAGCGCCAGGCGAGTTTTGCAAAGAACTTGCAGTTCATTGAAGATTTCAACAAGTCCGGGAATCGGTAGGTCTCAACCAATTTTCAGACTTGACCAACGAGGAGTTTGTCCGAAGCCATACTGGGTACTTGGCACCCAAGCAATCTAAGCCCGCCAAAATAACGTCCTTTAGCCATCAAAATCTGACTGGAGATGTTCCTGATAACATCGATTGGGTAGAGAAAGGTGTCGTAAACGCGATTAAGTACCAAGGCAACTGTGGTAAGTACAAACGTTATGTATGCATCCACCATTGTTTTACCCAATAAACAAGTAGGTATTTCACGGCCTATATGTACTTCTCAAGAATTTAAGCATATGTGCACCAACCTATCTGAAATTTTCTCTAGGCATCTACAATTGTGAACAGAAGTGCTTCATCTTTTATAATGGGTTTGATAAACTCTTGATAACTGTAATAGTTTATAACAGCTTTTTGGATGTTGTTTCGCCCAAATTTGAGGTGCTATAGTTAAAAATATGTGTAGCAACACATTATAGCACAACCACCGTGTAACACAACTAAAACACAGCCACAATTGTACCAAACAAATGCTTACCATATCGTAACGAAAGGTCAGGCACCGATGGCAACAAAATTATGGAAATAATGTAATTTCACATGCTTATAACGTGAACAAATATTATGTAGGATCCTGCTGGGCATTCTCAGTCGTTGCAGCAGTAGAAGGGATCGTGGGTATCACCAAGGGTACACTGCCGGTACTCTCCGAGCAACAGCTAATAGATTGTGATACCACAAACTACGGCTGCAGAAGCGGTAACCCAGACAATTCTTTCGACTACATTGTCCAAAACCAAGGAATTGCGTCCGAGGATAGCTATCCATATGAAGGAGTGGCCGGGACCTGCGATGCAACAAAAGCAGCAGAACACGCGGCACAGATCGAGGGTTTCACGGATGTCCCGTCTGGTGAGGACGAGCTCATGAAGGCAGTTGCGCAGCAGCCGGTCTCAGTCATAATCTCAGCAGGCTGCCAAGAGTTCCAGAGCTATAGTGGAGGCGTGTTCAATAGTGAATGCGGCCAGCAGCTAGACCATGCAGTCGTCGTGGTTGGGTACGGGACAAGCGAGGAAGGAACCGACTTCTGGAAGATCAGGAACTCGTGGGGCGAGCAATGGGGTGAACGCGGTTACATGAGGATTCAAAGAGGCCGTGGTAGTTCTGAAGGAATATGCAGAGTCGCATCGAAAGCTTCTTATCCAACTGCATGAGAGTACTAATTACAACATACATAAACCCATCACATGGGTCATGCGATTATAAGTTGATGTCTGTTTTGTTACTTATATTTCATGTGTTTTTAGCAATCGTTGTGTACTTGTACGAGGCTACTTTCTAGCCACTAAATTATATGCTGGACTACGAATTAATGTCCGGAAAATATTAATCAACTTCTTATTGAATGTTC
Organism: Eucalyptus grandis; assembly: GCF_016545825.1. Classification (NCBI taxonomy): domain Eukaryota; kingdom Viridiplantae; phylum Streptophyta; class Magnoliopsida; order Myrtales; family Myrtaceae; genus Eucalyptus; species Eucalyptus grandis. The sequence goes on from NC_052616.1 coordinate 35,457,041, forward strand.
GATTTTCTTTGTCTCTAGAACTCATACCCCATATATAAAATATTTGCAATTTATTGGGCTTTGAACATGGCCCAACCATAATGGGCTTGACCCAAGCTTAACCCATTTCTATTTGAAAGTTATCCTATCTGAAACAAGTCAGAGAAGTGAATCGAAAATCCTGAAACTTTAGAGGCTTTCTTTTTCCCTTTAGTGATAATGAGTACAAAGTAATTTGTGGATTGCCTTGGATTAAATGTCGTGTGATGGAAGAACAATAAATATATAGTGGTTTTGAACCACGTCGCTCGAGCTAGGAGAGATCAAGATATAAATGTAAGAACCTCATTTTGATAACTATCTCCAAAATTTACAGCAAAAGAATGGAGCGCTTAAAACGGCACTTCATGCCATTTATGGATTCCAGAAAGGACCTCGCGGAGGTAATTAATGGAGGAGGATGACAATTTGTGAGTTGATTGAGGCAACATGACAACTAGTGCCCTGTACGGTTGTTCCTGGAGTTTCGCATGTCCGGACATGCACGGCTTTGTCACTCGTATCTCCGTATTGAACATGGAACTGGGAACAAAAATTTCCACCTTAAAAATTACGTAAGAAGATTTTTTCGTGGCATGATTACAAAGTACGACTATCACAAGCAAGTCCATATAAAGCTAATGATATATATGTGTGTGTGTGTGTGGTCTAGAGTAGGTATTTCATCATTCACTTCTGAGTATCACACTGAGAAATACTCCATCCGGCTTACACTAGTACTGTGACGACCCCAACTCCATCTCCAACTCCATCTCCAAGTTCTTGAGCGGCTAGGGTTATTTTCACGATGTTGTAGGCTCGTTGCCGTGCCGATTCTTTTTATCTTATTATCATACACATGCGGAAACGTGAACAAATAACTTCACGGAACAAACAATAATTGTAAGGCTAGGACATACATCACACTAACACATTGACTTTTATTATAAAAATACTTTTACAAGCCCTTTTCTCTACGGGCCCTCTTTTCTTTTTACATCACAATACAAGTTTTCCACATTGGCCAAGGAAAATCATATCTCCTCTAGCGTGACTGCAACTCCTAAAGCTAACGTGAGACTTACATGCCTACAAGACTGAAAGATGAGAGGGTGAGTTTTGGGAAAGTCAATAAGTAAAATTCCTAAATTATCTACTAAAAAAGCATCTCATCATCGAAACCTAGCAAGTACAACACTCGCAAACAATATCCATGGCAGATCAATAGCAAACTTTTTGTTACCTTCGACTACATGTAGATGTTCATCGCAACATGCTTCAATACATACTTACCTTTGGCTTATCAATAAATATATCAATATATCATACTTATGCATAACCGGCACCCATGCAAATTTATTTAGCGTCGTCTTAGCTCGACTAGGCCCTTCCGGCTGAACCAAGGCTTCCAACTTCTTGGAAAATGAATCCCATTTTAAAATGCAATTTATATGATGCATGGAAACGTTAATGCAAATGCATAATGCGAAAGAAAAGAACGTACCTACAGCTACTTACCAGTCAGTGCGGCAGAGTATCTTAAGGTACATAATAAATCTCCATTTACTCCACAAGTACCCAGCTTTCACTCATGTTCCTTGAAGAGTCTAACAGGTGATAGATTAAAACATCTAGACTGAGAAGAACAATCACATCCAAAGTGAAATGTTCAACGAAAATAATTAAGACATCCAGATTCAGACTAAGATGTCAAGATTTTTTTTACTTGAAATACTTAGATCTAGACTAAGGTATAACAAGAAAGATCAAAAAACATTCATATCCAAAGTGAAATGTTCAACGAAAAAAATTAAGACATCCAAATCCAAACTAAGATGTCAAGCTTTCGAACTCAAAATACCTAGATCCAGCCTAAGGTATAATGAGAAAGGTCGAAAAACATTCACATCCAGAGTGAAATGTTCAACGAAAAGAATTAAGACATCCAGATCTAAACTGAGATGTCAAGACTTTTTTGATATACCTAGATCCAAACTAAGGTATAATGAGAAAGGTTGAAAAACATTCGCATCTAGAGTGAAATATTTAACAACAAGAATTAAGACATCCATATCCAAACTAAGATGTCAAGATTTTCCAAACTAAGATGTCAAGATTTTTGTACTCGAAATACCTAGATCCAAACTAAGATATAACAAGATAGACCGAAAAACATTCACATCCAGAGTGAAATGTTTAACAAAAGTAATTAAGATATCCAGATGCAGACTGAGATGTCAAAGGAACCTACCTAAAATACCTTACCTTTAAGGAGGGTAGAGTGATTCAAGATAGTTAATGTTACATGTCCAGGACCTGTACCTTTATACGGTCGCCCAGAATGGCAACAAGACTTTGTAAGGAAACTGCTTTCCTAGCACTCGTACCTTTCTACAGTCGCACAGTATGGCAATGTTTGGTCCTGTCTAGGACCATACCTTTCTACGGTCGACTTGATAAATGAAATTGATTTTACAAGACCCCTACCTTTCTACGATCGCCTGTTAGAGAAATAACTATTGTTTGTGACTCGTACCTTTCTACGGTCGCTTAAACGAGGATTCACTTTCCATGACCCATACATTTCTACGATCGCCTAAATAAGAAATCACTTTCCAAGATCCATACCTTTCTACGGTCGCCTGAATGGGGAAATTGTTTTTCCAGAACCCGTACCATTCTACAGTCGCCGAAGCTGAGGTTTTGCTTGGCTAGGACCCGAACCTTTCTTCAGTCGCCCAGCATTGCAACATAGATCATTTAACCAAGACCCTAACCTTTCTTTAGTCACCTTAACCAAACTGAATATGGAGAAAACCCTTTGGGGGACAGCTCAATTGAGTGTCAATATATTCAAAAGGGAATACATGTGTAATGACAAGTATTTAAGGTATGGATAGAGATATACTTACCTGGTAACATCTCTGCTCCTAAGGGATATGTCTCCTGCAAGGTCAAATTAATGAGGTAACTCTAGGTTACAAAAGCACACCATGTCGATGAAAGGGAACTCATGCCATGTCAATGAAAATGACTTTAGGCTATGCAAGCACGCTAGGTCGATAAAAGAAATCTAAGCTATGGAAGCACGCCAGTTCGATAAAAGGGACTCTGGGCTTCAAAAGCACACTAGGTCAGGAACTCCGGGCTACGAAAGCACACCAGTTTGATGAAAGGGACTCTATGCTACAAAAGCACGCCAAGTCAGGAACTTCGGGCTATGGAAATACGTCGGGTCTATTAAAACGGACATCGGGCTATGAAAGCATGCAAAGCCAATGAAAGGGCTTTGGGTTACCAAAGCATGCCGGGTCAATATAAAGAAACTCTGAGTTACAGAAGCACACCGATGGGCTACAAAATTACGACCGGTCAATATAAATGGACACCGGGCTATGAAAGCATGCCGGGTCGATAAAGAAGGACTTTGGGCTACGAAAGCACGACAAGTCAATATGAATGACACCGGGCTACAGAAGCACGCCGGGTCAATAAAAAGGGCTTCGAGGAGCAACTTGAACATCAAGTATTACTCGGTTTTCAAGGAAATATTTCCTGTCAGACATGATTAGAGCAAAAACTAATATGCATTTATCAAAGAGGTAGACAATCTGAGCTACTTTAAAATGCACATTTCAAAATTCAGTGAGGCTTTCATCAATTCCATCAAGGTTTATACATAATGACTTTACCATATTTGCATCACCCAAATTTCCACATGAGAGAATTGTCGTTCAAGACAATGACATGGATTTCTTAAGAATACTAAATGAGAGACTTTCAGTTAGAAAGGGCTTTCATTCACTCTCATTCAAAATGGATATTTTGTGAGAATTGCTTAATCTCACCATCATCATATCGACAAGGGTCCGAGTATTCTCGCAAGTAGTACGACCTTACCAATTTAAGAGGTCTTTCATGAGGACCGTAATGTGGGCTTGGTCAATGGCTTAACAAAGGAGATTCTGTGAGTCAAGGCAATTGAAAGAACAATTCTTTAATCATCTCCGGGTTTACAAGTCAAGAACCCTACAAAATAAGAAAGAAATAATCTTGCCCGCACTTCTTCAAGCAATGCTTTAAACACGTAAACCCCTATGTTAATTCAAGTGCCATAATCTGAAAATACTTTGTAAGGGACATAACATAGGCTAGGTTTATGAATTGAGAAACAAAAGATTGTTAGGCTCAAAGATGTGTAAAGGGTGAGAGCTGATGATCATCTTGGCATTGCCACCAATTATCTTTTTCACCATCGGGGATTGCCTTCATGAAGTACCCCATTGATTGTAAAAACTCAGCATTTGAGTTCTTTGAGTATTGCTCCATTGGGATTCAATTCTTGCAATAGACAATCGCCTATCTTGACTCTCTTTTTTTATTCATGGGTATTGGCCTTGCTTTTACCAGACACACTACTTTTTCATGCCCCTTAATTCTATTTTGATTTCAATTCTTGCGCATATGCGTCAAGCAATTACACTTTGAATGACACTCCAACTTTCAAGGGTCTTAATCTGCATTTTGCCTTGCCCTAGTGTGGGGGATGATCACCATCTGGGTTTAAAGAAACGAAATTGCAGGCTCAAGTGGGCTATGCAAAGGATATGAGTGTATATGATAAAGAAAGAAATGCTCTTTGTCATCCTAAGGCACTTAAATTACTGCATAAATTCAATGTAATAGTATGACTTGAAGATTAATGCAAGTGAGAGCAAGAAATTTCTTTTCATTTTCCTCACCTCATGATGCCGTCTTACCTCCAACTTGCCCCAATGTGGGGTGGTTCTTGACAGGGGTAAAAAAAATTTCCATAAGTGTATGAGGCTCAAAAGGGTTAAGCAATGGATCGCTTGTTGTGTTTGGGATAGATAAATGAATTGCCCCTCATCATTTCAATCATCGTACATTTTGCGAGAGAGCTCTTTACCTTGCAAATATGGAGCTTCTTACACTCATCTCATAAGTGTATAAGTAGAGGACTGTGTATAGGATAAAGCTCGCATTTCATCATCCCGACACGTCTCATTTAACATGCTTGATCCATTCCACATCATTCATTGAATTAGTCCATCTTGATGTTTTTTAGTGGAATTGGTGGACTAAACATGTAAGAGTCATCATGCAAGATCCTTAGTAGCTTTAAGCATGAAAAATTGCAAATTTCAAAACAAACAATTTACCACACTCAAAAAATGCTTTCATAAGTATGAAAAACGTGATTTTGAGTGTTCATTCAAAGAATTGTTTCCAGGAGGGGATTGTCTCAGGAATGGGTGTTCTTGGATTGTCCCTGAAAATCCGCTTTTGCCCCTGCACAAGAGAACATGCATGAATAGGATACCATGCAACATCAGAGTAAATTCAAATTGCACAACCATTTTGGCTCGGATCGAGATTTTGTCTCAGTCATAACACTACGAGAATCTGTAGTGCCCCAATTAGTCATCTACAAGGAAAAGAACAGAGTGTCAATTCCAAAATTAATTATATTCGTGAACACAATGTATCCATTTCATCCAAGATGGATGATCCTCTTTTGACCTATTCCATCATTTTCTCAAGGAAATGAGAAACTTCATTTGGCTTTCGAGAATGACATCTCACACAAATTGTAATGAGATATGTCACACATCACAGTTTGGAATCTAGATGATCTTCTTTTGACTTGCCATCGGTTTCTTATTGATGTGCAAAGAAATCGCTCAAGACAAGTAAGATGATAAGTAGTGCTTAATGTCTTCTTCACTCTTAGGAGATGTCATCAAGATCGGCTAGGAAATGATCCCTTGCCCCCACATCTATTTTTCCTTCGGATGTATGTTCCCAAATCAACAGGCCCATTATCACTAAAAATTGATGCGTTATTTTCAAACGCCTCTCTGTTATGCTCTGAGACATGAAGTAAATGAGTTAGAAAAACAAACAAGGATAACATAATGCATGCTTTTGGAAATGACTTCAAAAATGATTTTTTTTTTTTAGGAATATTTTGGATGAGGAAGCATGAAGAAGCCCAGTCCTCAGAATTTCTCCATGGATGATATTTTCTTTTCATTGTTGGATATCGTCACCGGGCTGGTTTGGTGTACCCCATCATATCCTCAAAACAAAACTTATAATTTTATTGATTATCATCAATCGAATTACATTTATTGGAATGTGATGTTTAAGCACAGAAGAAATTGAAATCAATCCCTAAAAAGTGATAAGAATTCCCACGCAGGGGAAGGTGCATGCCCCTAATTAAATGAGGAAATCGAACTACTTAGGACCATGAATCATGTGTACTTGAATTCTTCACCCTCCTTGATCTTGTGATGTGAACCCTTCAGGTCAGATATTCTTCCCTCTAGATATGTCACTAGTCTCTTCATGATGGCATCAAATTCAGCTACCTCAGGGAAAATGAGACGGTTCAAAAAGTCTTCTTGGCTCTCTCCTTGGAGTCGCAATTTCTCATCAAAAATATATTGCAACACTTTTGCTTGATAAGATTAGCTCTTTTTGATCCATCATTTTAGCTCTCGATCATGAACGGATGGGTGAGCAGGATCGCTCCATAATCACCTAATTCAAATGAATGGGAACATATACGCATGAGGTGTAAATAGAAAGTTAATCCATGATAAATGATCTAATCAACTTTCCCATTTTTTTTCATTTTATTCATGAAAAGTTCGTACAAGAAGGGCATTTCTTAAAAATGGACTAGGAAAATAAAGATAGACATCCTAGCAAGACCAAATTTCCTAGACATGAATTGAAAACAAATTCTCCAATTTTTTTTGCAAATGATTCATTGCATGGCAATTTCTTCATTTCATTTCTAATAGACAAATGAATTAGATCAAACGACTAACCTAGATTATCATGGATGGACCAAAAGTATAACAAAGTAAGTAAATTGCATAGTATAGGGATAGACAACTTACTTCATTTAAGGAAAAATCAATGGCAATCACATAAACATGCACATGAGATGTGAGGCTAGATTTCTACTCTAGACAGACTTAGCAAAGTGAAGCCACAAGGATGATCGGACTAGCCGCGGGCGTGCGAACTAAGTCGAGTCCTCATGACTTAGCCTTGGTCAAAGAGCCAACTTGGGTCGCGGGCATGCGGACCAAGGTGGGTACTCGTGACACCAAAAAAGAAACTTCGGGATTGAGATGGGCAACTCATACCACGGGCATGCGGTCGAAGTGGTATACATCTTAATACCATCCTAGATGATCCTATGCGGCCCAAGTCTAGCGGCAGGTTGTGTGCAAAAGTGTAATGTAAATGCATAAGCATACACAACAGTTTATCTCAAACAACACTTCATATATGCAAATAAACCATACATTCTTACACCTGCCTGCAAAACAAAGGTTAGCAAATATTTATCCATGATCACTTTAAATTTTCATGTTTTGAGATTAAAAAAGTAAAAATATTTCATGAAAGAATTTTCATGTCTTATACTCTCGCACCTTACGTGGCTCCCACCAGCGTAGAACTAGGTTATTGGAAGCTCTAGTTTTATTTCAAGTAACGTTTGAGAAATTAGATTGTGATCAGCAGGTTTAAAAGAGTCCGTGGAAGGTAAGCATCATCTCGCAATGGGGTAAAGGAAAGTCCGATGTGGCCATTATTACATATATTACGTGATATGCCCTCATTCTCATATCTATGTTAAAAATCGCAGCATAAAGTAACTCGATGGTGTGATTGACATGGATTATTCAAAACTCTGTCTCTCTAAGTGGTGACAAAATGTGACAAAGCCTTGCATGTGGTGGCCTACGAACAAGATCCTCGTGCGCTCCACGGTTGTCCCTAAGTTTCGCATGTCCCGACATGGACGGATTTGCCGCTCATATCTGCGTATAAAAGAAAATCATCATTTGCCTTGCACTTTGTATATGCACATTTATCATGACTAAGTCTCCCGTAGCATTAGTTCATTTGAAGATACCTATTTTAACACCGTTCAATTTCCTTGTGCTTTTGCTCATGGGGGTCTTGTCCTGGCGCATTATAATATTACCTTGCATTAATTTTACCTGATACGGCTCGGGTTGTTTCTTATACTTGTTCAAATAATTTATTTGATTATTATTCATTGTTTTATTTTACGCGGTATGGCTCGGGCAGTCATCAATACAATTATGGATTGACCACTCTAGATTTGCATGTTTAGAGATAAAAATAAATAGAAATAAAAACATTGCATGGAAGAATTTCCCCATTAGAGAAGAAGCACCGCCAACAAGTATTAGCTAAAACTAGTGAAACAAAGTCCCCAAAGTTGAAATATCTACTTTGTAAAAGCAAGGTGGACTCTCGCACCTTACGTGACTCCCACTAACATAGAAATAGGTGAGTGACGGTTCTAGTTTTATTTCAATTAATGATATTTGAGAAATTATATCGTAGCCAGTAGCGTTTGGGAGAGTCTGTTATTCTATTATGAAGTAAAGGAAAATCTGATATAGTCATTAATATATATATATATACAGAGGTTGTATGTAGACATCCATGTCAAATATAATGCTCTCTTTCGCATATCTATGTGAAAAATCAAACCTTTAAGGAATTCGGTGGCGTGCTCAAACCAGCACGACACGCTCGGCATGGATTATTCAAAAACTCTCTCTCTCTCTCTCTCTCTCTCTCTCTCTCTCTCTCTCTCTCTCTCTCTCTCTCTCTCTCTGTGTAAATGACGACAAAATGTGACAACGCGTTGCCAGGGGTGGGTGGACTATGAACAAGAATCACTCGTACCCTCCACGGTTGTCCCTACAGTTTCGCATGTCCGGACATGCACGAATTGGTTGCTCATATCTCTGTATAGAACATGGAATTGGGAACCAAATTTTCCACCTTAAAATTCACGAAGGAGAATTTTCGTTTGGCTGATTATGAATCAGCCTATATATATTCATCTCTAGCGTCGCTATTTCATCACATCCACTTCAAAATATTACAGCGAGAAGAAGAAGAAAACACATTCACGCGAGAGAGTGCTCACGCTATGGCTTTTACGCTCAAGAGTGATCTCATCATCTCCCTTGTTCTAATTCTTGGCGCTTGGGCATGGCATGCGACGTCGGTCCGCCCGTTGCACGATCCCACCATTGCTGAGCAGCATGAGCAATGGATGGCCAATTACAGCCGGACCTACAATGATCTACAGGAGAAGGCGAAGCGCCAGGCGATTTTTGCAAAGAACTTGCAGTTCATTGAAGATTTCAACAAGTCCGGGAATCGGACCTTCCAGTTAGGTCTCAACCAATTCTCAGACTTAACCAACGAGGAGTTTGTCCGAAGCCATACTGGGTACTTGGCACCCAAGCAATCTAAGCCCGCCAACATAACGTCTTTTAGCCACCAAAAGCTGACTGGAGATGTTCCTGATAACATCGATTGGGTAGAGAAAGGTGTCGTAAATGCGATTAAGTACCAAGGCAAATGTGGTAAGTACAAACGTTATGTATGCATCCACCATTTTTTTACCCAATAAACAAGTAGGTATTTCACGTCCTATATGTACTTCTCGAGAATTTAAGCATATGTGCACCAACCTATATGAAATTTTCTCTAGGCATCTACAATTTTGAACAGAAGTGCTTCATCTTTTATAATGGGTTTGATAAACTCTTGATAACTGTAATAGTTTATAACAGCTTTTTGGATGTCGTTTCACCCAAATTTGAGGTGCTATAGTTAAAAATATGTGTAGCAACACATTATAGCACAACCACCGTGTAACACAACTAAAACACAGCCACAATTGTACCAAACAAATGCTTACCATATTGTAACGAAAGGTCAGGCACCGATGGCAACAAAATTATGGAAATAATGTAATTTCACATGCTTATAACGTGAACAAATATTATGTAGGATCCTGCTGGGCATTCTCAGTCGTTGCAGCAGTAGAAGGGATCGTGGGTATCACCAAGGGTACACTGCCGGTACTTTCCGAGCAACAGCTAATAGATTGTGATACCACAAACTACGGCTGCAGAGGCGGTTACCCAGACAATTCTTTCAAGTACATTGTCCAAAACCAAGGAATTGCGTCCGAGGATAGCTATCCATATGAAGGAGTGGCCGGGACCTGCGATGCAACAAAAGCAGCAGAACACGCGGCACAGATCGAGGGTTTCACGGATGTCCCGTCTGGTGAGGACGAGCTCATGAAGGCAGTTGCGCAGCAGCCGGTCTCAGTCATAATCTCAGCAGGCTGCCAAGAGTTCCAGAGCTATAGTGGAGGCGTGTTCAATAGTGAATGCGGCCAGCAGCTAGACCATGCAGTCGTCGTGGTTGGGTACGGGACAAGCGAGGAAGGAACCGACTTCTGGAAGATCAGGAACTCGTGGGGCGAGCAATGGGGTGAACGCGGTTACATGAGGATTCAAAGAGGCCGTGGTAGTTCTGAAGGAATATGCAGAGTCGCATCGAAAGCTTCTTATCCAACTGCATGAGAGTACTAATTACAACATACATAAACCCATCACATGGGTCATGCGATTATAAGTTGATGTCTGTTTTGTTACTTATATTTCATGTGTTTTTAGCAATCGTTGTGTACTTGTACGAGGCTACTTTCTAGCCACTAAATTATATGCTGGACTACGAATTAATGTCCGGAAAATATTAATCAACTTCTTATTGAATGTTCGATTTTCTTTGTCTCTAGAACTCATACCCCATATATAAAATATTTGCAATTTATTGGGCTTTGAACATGGCCCAACCATAATGGGCTTGACCCAAGCTTAACCCATTTCTATTTGAAAGTTATCCTATCTGAAACAAGTCAGAGAAGTGAATCGAAAATCCTGAAACTTTAGAGGCTTTCTTTTTCCCTTTAGTGATAATGAGTACAAAGTAATTTGTGGATTGCCTTGGATTAAATGTCGTGTGATGGAAGAACAATAAGTATATAGTGGTTTTGAACCACGTCGCTCGAGCTAGGAGAGATCGAGATATAAATGTAAGAACCTCATTTTGATAACTATCTCCAAAATTTACAGCAAAAGAATGGAGCGCTTAAAACGGCACTTCATGCCATTTATGGATTCCAGAAAGGACTTCGCGGAGGTAATTAATGGAGGAGGATGACAATTTGTGAGTTGATTGAGGCAACATGACAACTAGTGCCCTGCACGGTTGTTCCTGGAGTTTCGCATGTCCGGACATGCACGGCTTTGTCACTCGTATCTCCGTATTGAACATGGAACTAGGAACCAAATTTTCCACCTTAAAAATCACGTAAGAGGATTTTTTTCGTGGCTTGATTACAGAGTACAGCTATCACAAGCAAGCCCATATAAAGCCTATATATATATGGTCCAATGCAAGTATTTCATCATTCACTTATGAGTATCACACTGAGAAATACACCATCCGGCTTACACTAGTGTTGTAGCGACCCCAACTCCATCTTTAGGGTCTTGAGCGGTCAGGGTTATTTTCGCGATGTCCTAGGCTCGTCGCCGTCCCGATTCTTTTTTATCTTATTATCATGCACATGCGAAAATGTGAACAAATAACTTCCTGGACAAATAACAACTAGAAGACTGGCACATACATCACACTGAACACGCTAACTTATATTATAATAGTACTTTTACAAACCCCTTTCTTTACGGGCCCTCTTTTCTTTTTACATCACAGTACAAATTTTCCACATAAACCAAGGGAAATCCTATCTCCTCTAGCATGACTGCAACTCCTAAAACTGATGTGAAACTTCCATGTCTACAAGACTAAAATATGAGAGGGTGAGTTTTGGGGAAACTCAGTAAGTAATATTCCTACTTCTCTACTAGGAAAGCATCTCATCATCGAAACATAGCAAGTACAACACTCGCAAATAGTGTTAATGGCATATCAATAACAAACTTGTCGCTACCTTCGACTACATGTAAATGTCCATCGCAACATACTTCGATACATACTTACCTTTGGCTTATCAATAAATATATCAACATATCATGCTTATGCATAACCAGCACTCATGCAAATTCATTTAACATCATCCTGGCTCAACCAAGCCCTCCTGGCTCAACCAGAGCTTCCAGCTTTTTGTTGGGCTTCTTGGCTCAACCACAGCATCTCGGCTTGACCAAGGCTTTTTGAGGCCAGCTTCCCGAGGCTTCCGGATTCAAAACCCAAGCATCCCGGCTCAACCGAGGCATCCCGTTCAATGAACGAGGCATCAACACCAACGTTGTGTGGCAACAAGCACTTTTTCCTCTTTAAGTGCATGCACAAATGCATCACACAAATCGATTCTTATCTTTTCTCTTAGCCAACAAATATATGGCCCGAAGGCGTGCTCATTCAGTCGTGTGTGTCATGAATTCTTATACTTCACTAATACATATGTCGGGAACGATCTTTGGTCCGTAACTTGAATCAATCACTTAGTGCCAATCCCTGCACCGAACAAGGCTCGGAAATGGTACGCCTCAATACCAATCCAAGACCTCGAGGCTTGGGTACACCTCGCTTAAGTGATGATCCCAAGCTTGACGAACCTCAGCTCCGACCCAATGTGGATGCACATGTATCGAGGATGACCCTCGGCTCGCGGTTTCATTCAATGCCAAGCACAAAGTCTCCACGTCCATTTGGACTATAGAAATCGGCATGCTTAGTGCTTTACCAAGACCTCATGGATTTGGGCGATCCCCGTACCGATCAAGGCATAAGATCAACATGCCTCAATGTCGACTTAGGACCTTGTGACCTCGGGCGATTCCCGCACCAAGCGAGGCTTGGACCTGGCATCATATTTATGCCGAAACCAAGGCTTTATGGCTTGGGGTGACCTTACCTTGTGATAAACTCAACTCAAACAAACCTTGACCTCATTTCAGGCGTGAACAACTCAAGCACACATTTAAGCACAAACATGAGCAAAACCATACAAAAGATCCAACATCCTACCCACGGCTTGACGGTGAGCACCTAACTAGACTCAACAATGGAGATTACCGCCCTAGAGAAGACTTAGGAATCTTACTTACCTTGGCAACCTTGAAGTCCAACTTAGATTAGCTTGAGGGATTGAGGATGCAAGGCCAAGAGAAAGGAGAATGAGGAGGAGAAAATGGATGACAAAGTGAAGAAAATAAGGAAAGGCTCCTCATATTTATACTACTCGGTGTAATCATTACCGAGCCAAGTGGTCCATTCCAAATTCTCCAAGTGGCCTGCCTAGAATACTTAGGTGGCAAGCCTAAGTTGCAAGGTGTCATGTCTATTTTAAAATGTGGCACACCTAATAGCCTAATGTAATGATTGGAGGCTTATTTATTTCATTCTTATTTGATCATTTATACAATGCCATCATGACTTGGCCTACTTATTTTCTAAGGAAAATCTTATAGTAATGATGACCATATCTTTCATGGACACCTAAGCCAATGACTCACCAACTTTTCTTCCAAGGAAAATCTTGAGCCATCATTACCAAATCTTCGAGAGGCACCTAAGCAAGATGACTCATCTTTGCATTTAGTAAGACGTTCTAGAATCTTCTATATGTCTTCTCTTGATTGGTCCATTTGCCCAAGAGTCTCTTACTTAATTCCCAAGGCGAATCTTTGGTAATAATTATCAAATCTAGAAATATCTATCCAAAGTGGTGAGTCATCCTTCCCATTAAATGAGAATGTTTTAGAATTTTCTTCGCTTTGTCTTTTTCTTCTTCAAGAAGGTGATCTAGAAAATTCTATCGTCCAAGTTGATTTCGGGGTTGGGAAATGGATCATTAGGTACATCTTGAAAAATCGAATCACGTACACCCAAGATTCGGCCATCACATCTCATATTCGCCCAAACCATTCCTTTGGACGGTTGGTTGGCTAATAGGGTCGATTGTCCTTTGATCGGTTCAAGACAAATCCTAAGGCTACCCATGGCCTAGCACTAAGTCAAGATACTCATGGACCTTAGAATCAATGACGGAATAGCCAGGTCTATCCCTAGGCTCATTCCGGTTGACACCCGATCCACTGATAGGATTCATGGCCAGTGCATTACCGATCCATGATCGAACATCACCAATTCAAGATTCTATTCCGATCACTAAGAATTAAATAGGGAATGATGCATTTTTGGTCGGAAGATGGTTACATTTGATTAATTTGGATCATCTGTGTATTAGTGCATAGCCGGACGAAATCACCCTCGGTCGGAAAATGCTACCAGTCAGATCTACCCATGACCATCCACCAATCTAAAATCATCTCGTGACCAATTCTCATGATCAAAAAATCATCTTATGAGTTGGTGATCATATCCCATCAATATGGTCAGTGAAAAATTCGGCACCAACACCTCAACCGATTCATGACTAGTCGGTCGGTCGGTCAGACCATGACCGATCCATGATTCTTTGCTGATCGAACTGATCGATCCATGGCCAATGGCCCATGATCGATACTTTTAGGACCTTGTGGCCGATCCTTACGGGATTGGAATCAAGGATGTTACAGGGGCAAAGTGGCAGCAAGGGTCATGGAGGCCCTCGGTGATTTTTCTATTTTTTTTATTTTTGATATAATTTAGCCGTTTAATTTCATTTAATTAATATTTTATTAAAAATCAAATTCGGGAGTGAAACGACATTATTTTGGGATAAGGATTGCTAAGTGTACATTACAGCAAGCCACATATATGATTTTATTAATAAAATAACACCACGTTGGATCTCTGGCAAGTCTTTCCCCAATTTTCAAAAAAAGTGACATTTAAATGTACCTTTTAAAAGTTTTCGCACTTATGTGTTCACTTGTACCAAGTTTTGGTACTTGGGGTGTACTTCTTCCCTACATTATCTCTTGCGGCCCCAACACTTGATTTAAAATTATTTCTCACCTTTTTTTTTCTTCTTAGTTTTTTTTTTAAAATTTTACTAAAGGAAAAACTTAGCAACATCCCTTATGAAGAACTTTTTTCATCCTAATCGCTTTTTCCACGTCCATTTACATGTTAATGTATCATTCATGTTTGTTATGAACTTATTCTCCATTGAGCACTAATCATATATCGAAGTAAAGAAAGGTTAGTTTTATGTGGAAATTGTTTAATTTATTTCCATAGATTATCGTCATGATTGCGAATTTTTCGACTTTGATTCTTGGTACAAATTTACAAAAATTTACTTAAAAATTTAATATTGTGGTTAATGTATGCATTATACGTAATTTACTCAAAGATTATCCTCTTACCTGTTCTTAAGTTATTTTTATTGAATAATAGTTTCCTAGTACCAAAAAAAAAAAAATACAACTTATTAATATATAATTAGTTAGCTATCTACCTAGGGTGCTTTTAATCTCAACCGTAGTTGCTTGGTTCTTCAACTTTTTGGACACTGAGGACTCCAATACACTAGATTTGTCACTCCGAGTGTTAACCATCGCTATAGGAATGTTATTATTCAAAGCAACAGTGCGTCGATTGCGGCGAGGGGTGGCATCTGGGTTGATGCATTACAAAGGCTGAACCATGGAACACACTTAAAGGATAGCTTTCCTTCTCTCAGAAATTTTATCAAACACCTAATCTGCATTCTTGGCTTTGCATATTGTGGACATTGCATCAACAATGTTCTTAGCCCGAGGTGGATCCCAACACCAAATCGAGGATCGTTTACCAAGGAGGGGAGAAGAAGAAGAAGATGGAGGTTCTGTGACATCCCAAATTTTCAACCCTGTCTTCTACTGAATAAATCGGGCATTTCATTGACGCGTCTATAGGGTTATTCTCAGAGCCGATCACTCTCGAGATAACTAGACTATCTGGGGAAATTATTAAGGAATTTTAAGACAATAGACTTGAGAACTCGATCAGGAATCGGCTTCTTGACCGTGTCCATCTTTAGAGGTCAATACGGCACGATTAAAAATCGATTTGAAATCGTAGATAGACGGATCGATAGAGATATGTGACTAATCGTGGGTGACACCACCGAATTAGAAAATTCTCGTCGGCCAACACTAGACTGATTTTCTTATTGTTTTGGTACCTGTGTCCGTAATGAATCCTCGAGATTTTCACGACAATCAAGAGTCGCCATTGAGTCGAGTGGGTTTATAGTGGCTCAAGAAAATCGACCACGGGTCATTTGCCTTAAAAGTTCTGAAAACTACCCAATAGTCTAGGTCACGCTAAAAACGCGCCGAATGAAAATTAACCGCCAATTCGAGTCCGATTTCATAAATTGAAATTTTGGCCATGTCACAATGAATTTTAGGAGTATCGACTCGGTCTCGAAGATTTTCGGAGATTCGGGAAATTTTACGAAAAACCGTTTCGGACGTTGCGGAAATTTGGCGGAAATTCAGATTAAAATTGATGGAAAATTAGACTTTCGGGTTGAGCCCATGTGTGTGTCGGAGATTTATAGAAAATTTCTTGGGATTTTTCTACATCAAAGTTGGACCTCAATTTGGAGAGATTGGAATCGAAATTTAGTTCGAACTTAGTTAAAATCAAATCTTGAGATGGGGGTGTGCAACATTAGTATCAATTTGGGAATTTATTGGAGAAATTGAAGTTCAAATGGTGAAATTCGTATCATCCCCTCCCCTAAGACAAAATCGACCAATTGAGAAGTTGTGAGAGTTGTTGGTGTGGCTGTGGAAGCCAAGGTTTATCTTGGCCTAGATTGATTGTTGAAGATATTTCTTGTGGAAAATTGGCAAGGATGGCCCACCCTCTCTCTTATCTTCTTCCTCACGCACGGCTCCTCTTCGTTTTTAACTCTGCGGTCTCAGCTTCTGCTTCATTTTCTTTCGGTCGAAGTCCAGATAAGCAAAGCCTCCTCCGCGTGTCTTCCTCAACTCCACTTCTCTGCCATCCCACTGAAGACACAGCCCACGATATCTCTCTCTCCCTTCGCCCGTTTGCCCCCTCTCACGCGGCCAGCTCACCCCTGCTCCACCATCTCTTGCTCTCTTGGTCAACTTCAGTGAAATTCCTCAAGCGAAGTCCCCAGGTGTTGATCGAAACTGCTGCGGTTCATCCATCTCCACGCGGCTTCAAAACTCCAGCCTTCGTCAACGGCTTCAGCAACCGCCACAAGTGTTGCTTCTCTTCATCCATGTTCCACCGAAGCCTCTCAACCTCCACCGTTTCGGCCAGCCTCTCCACGCGTCCTCTTCGGTTAACAGCAGCAGATCTTCTCCCATTTTTGTTGACCATCGAGCGAAGCCACCGAAGAAGTTGCCCTCGTCCGCTTCTTCTCAACGCGTGGCCTTCACCAACAATTTGTGCGCCTCTCCGCCAACTGCCAGCGCATCTTCAACGATCAACGAACCAGCGCCCTCCACCAGCGTTGATTTCGTGTTCCGCCTAGCAACAGCAACGAGCTGCTTCTTCGAGTATTCCGCTAGACCGGTCAACTCCAGCAACCCCGAGAAGACCAAGCCCATAGATCCTCCTCCGTTTTCCTTCGTACAAGCTCAGGCCCAGTAGTCTTCAATCTAACAACCCATCCAAAGACCAAGCCCTGCAGCAAGCCCAGCCCGTGAGCTTCAGTCCTTTGGGCCACCGAATTCAGCACAAGACCAGCAAGCCCAGTTCAGCTAGCGCAGTTAGTTCAGTCCAGAAATTCAGCAAGTCCAGCCCATTCCAGTGCAAGAACAAATCTCAATTGGGCTGAGATTTGTTGGGCCTAAGCTTAAAGCCCGGTCCAAGTCCGCCGGTGTCGTCGAAAGTCCGATTTCGGCCGCCGTCGCGTCACCGTTGCGGTGATTCGATCTCCGCTTTTGTCAAGTGAGTTTTACTCACTAATGCTTTATTAGTTTGCTAATTATGCCTTAGGGTTGGTTAGATTTAATTACATGCACTTAGGTGGTTAGATTAGGTTAGAACAATTAATTTAGTGACTTAATGATGCATGTTAGGTGGTTAGACCTAGCTATTAGCAAGTAGAAATGTTTGGTTATTTATTGAATGCATCTCGGGATTTTTCCGACCCGTTTCGGGCTCCAATAAGGCAATATGGGCCTAAATTGGATTTTTAATGTTTATTTATTTATTTTCGAAATTTATTTATTTAATTAATTATTTTTCCGGAAATTCAACCGGGATGGCCGGTGACCGGAATTTCATGCTGATTGTCGTGGTGCAGTCCGTTTATTTATTTGAGCTCTACGTCGTGTGGAATTGAATTTATTGCGGAATTTTAGGAATTGTCCTAAATTGTTTATTATTGAATATTTGATTGGTAATGGCCAAGCATGGATATATAGCGCCAGTACGATGATGGGCTATATAGTAGAGAGAATGGTGAGAGCTAACTGAGAATGTTATTGGGTGAGACCAATCAGGTACGATATTATTGGACATACGTGGTTCGGTGATGGGAAGTATCACTGGCGAAAACGGCGCCTTAAATAATGCACGTAAATGACTTATAGACAAACGTGGTTCGGTGGTTATGGGAATATCACCGGTGAAAACGGCGCCTTAAAGAACTCACGATGTTGTCTATAGCCGATGTCACCTTGGCGAAAACGGCGCCCTTGAAAGGACACGTGGTTCGGTGATCGAGGATATCACTGGTGAAATCGGCACCTTAAAGAACGCACGGTGTCGGTGATCGGTATGTCATTGGCGAAAACGACGCCCGAGAAACACATGTGATTTGGTGAATGAGTACACCACTGGGAAATCGTGGTATGAGTGGGAATGACCTAGAAAGGGTCAGGCCGACATGTAATCGACTCGCCGATTGACCAAGTGCTTGATCGGATGTCGTGAATTGTTTGAATATCTATGTTTAACCTTGAATTGCAGGTTGGAACTGAGGCCAAGGTAAGCCCTCTGACTCGTGTTGTGCTTAGGCAACCGTATGGTGTATTAGTTTACTAATCGAGTCGTAGGGGTAGGACTCGGCGAGACGTGGTCTCATTGGTTATTGAATAACCATTTCAGGACCCCGAGGAGAAGCTAAGGAAGAGGAACTGAAGGGGAGAAAGACTTTTGAAGAAGAAGAAGATCCAGAGAGGGATCTTGAATATAACCCAGATGTGGATTGAGATCCCATCCCTTTTGTGAACCCTGCTTTAGTGTAGATAGGTGTGAGACTTTTATGCTGTAAATAGTATTGTAAATATACTATGAGTTATGCTGTTAATGAAAGTGTGGTTGTGAATTTCAATATGAAAAATATGGCCTGCTTTCCTATCCCATTGTTTTATTGTCTGGGGATTTATAACTGCTTCCGCATGTGCTTAATAAAAAGAAAGGGTCAGCAATACATAGTCCTGGGATATCGCATTCTAAAATCGACCAAGTAGAAGGATGTACGCGCGTCCGAGGATCGGGGTGTGACAGTTCACCCAAATCGATTCCCAACCTTCAAACATGCAATTCTCTACTTAACCGATCTCAACTTTCATGGAAAAACGTCAGACTTGATCACAGGTATTCTACACGAGCAGGTATTCCATCCATTTGGTGAGTGCAAGCTGAACAATTGTTAACATGACACTATCACTCATTATTCACCCTGAAACAGCGTTCCTTTTTGATAAAGACATAGAAAGCTCTGACCTCTTGAGTGATTAGTAATCAAGGGATCTCAATTCCAACATAATTCAAGAAAGTTGCAATAGATAAATTCATCTTATCAGCAGCATTCTTCAGAACAGAGACAATCGAAGAACTTGCATCTGCAAATTCATCTAAAGTTCGCACCTTTCTTCTTCCGTTGGAATTTTAATGCCCTATTTGAAGTATTCTAGTGAAACACAGCAGAATGGCACGGAAATTTCACTTTCTTGACCCAATGAAAAGAAGTTTTATTGAAATTGAAAGAAACCAAAAGGGAATTGAGCAAGGCAAAGAGATCATGACTGAAGACGATGAATTTTGGAAGATTTTCTATATTCTATCTACAATAATTTATAATGTACAATGTTCTATAGATATAGTCCAAGATGTACATAATAAATGGAAATAAAGAATTCTATGAATCAATCTAAATCTCAATCTAATCCTTAATTGATTTGTACACAATCGTGATCCAATCAAATCCCTTGTCAAATATCACAAGCTATCACGAGCATATCTTCCAACACTCCCCCTCGAGCCGGTGGCTTATAGATGTCCAAGACACCTAGCTTGCTCAATAGATATGCGTGCTGTCCTTGACACAAATGTTTGGTCAAGATGTTAGCAAGTTGTTCTATCGTCCAAATTCCTCTTGTCTCAATTACTCCTTATTGAATTTTTTCTCATGTTAAATGAAAATCCACTTCTATATGTTTGGTTCTCTCGTGCACTATAAGATTTCTTGGAAGTTTGAGAGCCGCATCATTGTCACAGAATAGCTTTGTTGCCCCTTGCACTTGTATTCCGAGATCTTTAAGTAGGCCTTCTATCCACACTATTTAACAAGCGGTTTTTTCCATAGCTCAATACTCTACTTCAGCCGAAGATAAAGACACAGTTGGTTGTTTCTTGGTCTTCCATGAAAGTAGTGACTCTCCCAATTTAATGCAATATCCAATGATCGATCTTCAACTGATGGGACAAGTTGCATAATCTGCATCATAATGTACGGTCATCTCCATGTTGCATTTCCTAGACAAGAGTATCCCGAGTCTTGGGCACTTCTTTAAATATTTGATGACTTTCAAGGCAGCATTCAAATGAGATTGCTTTGGATTGTGCATGAACTAGCTGAGTATTTGTACTGCATAAAAGATATCGGGCCTAGTCATAGTTAGATATATAAGCTTTCCAATGAGCTTTTGATAGCTTGATGGATCTCTGAGTGTAGGATCATCATTTTGAGACATCCCCTCATCATAATCTGCCATCATTAACTTAGTGTTCTGCTTGATGGGAATAACGGTTGGCTTGCATCCTGATAGACCTACTTATGATATAATTTCCAATATAAACTTCCGCTGACTTAGAGAAATCACTTGGTCAAATTGAGCAATTTCAATTCCAATGAAATATTTAGGTGCCCCTAGGTCCTTAATGTGGAAAGTGGCATGCAAATATTCCTTGAAGTTTTCTATGGCAGCTTTATCATTTCCATAATGAGAATATCATCAACATATATCATCAAAAAAATAGATGACGAACCTTTAGTCCATGTGAATAGAGCATAATCATGTTTGGACTGTTTGAAGCTTGTTATCGTGAGAGCATTCACAAATTTGACGTACCACTGCTTGGAGGCTTGTTTCAAACCATAAAGGGATTTACGAAGACGACCCACTCTATTCTCCCCCTATCTCTGTAAACCTTGGGGAACTATATAGATTTATTCATCTAAATCACGGTGAAGAAAGGCATTGTGCACATCCATTTGATGAGCGACCAGTCATGAATAGCTGCAACGATCAAGAAAGAACGGATTGTGACGTCTTTGGTTATAGGAGAGAACGTCTCGTGATAGTCGAAACCTTCTCGTTGGATGAAGCCCTTAGCCACCAATGGCACCTTGTATCATTCAATGGAGCCATCAACACGATATTTAATTTTGTAGACCCATTTGCAACTAATTGGTTTCTAATTAGAAGGCAACGAGATGAGATCCCAAGTTTGATTATCAATCAGTGCTTGTAATTTTGCTTCCATAGCCTTTTGCCATCGTGGATCAGTGGATGCTTCATCATAGCTAGATGGTTCCTTGTCTTCTGATATGCGACTAATGCAACATCTATGTTCCGATGAAAGTTTATGAAAGGAAACATAAGATGAGATTGGGTGTTGAATACCTGGTGAATTGAGAGTGGCACAAACATAATCCTATGTCCAAGTTAGGGGTCATGTAGTCCACCGGAACGTCGTGGAAGATCGGCCTTTGGAGGAGAAGGCATTATCTCACTAAAGGACGTTAGTGAGATATCCTGAACTTCTTCATCAGCATAAGGATGCTAAACAAGTTTCCCACGATATTCTCTAATCTTGAGTTCTCATCCGAAATAGGCATCGTTACTAGAATAGTCGTAGGGACAAAAGGAACATTTGCCGTTGGTGCTAGTGGTAAGTAATTAGGATCCTGAGATAATTCTTCTTCAGATAAGAAATTACGAGGGTTAATCAACATTCCCGAATCTTCATGTGGAGATGTCTTTTTTCACTAAATGGAAAGATGTTCTCATGAAAGACAACATCCCTACTTACCAAGAATTCTTTTGTAGACAGCTCAAGAACCCGATACCCTTCTTGTAGGTTGGGATATCCCATGAATATGTATCGTCGAGCATGGGGACTCATCTTGTCCCTAGGACCCACTGTTGTGACATAACATAAACACCCGAAAACCTTTAGACAATTTAGCTCTGGTTTCTTCCCAAATAGTAGTTCAAAAGGAGTTCACCCATTAAGTATCTGAGTGGGCATGCGGTTGATTAGACAAGCTGCCGTGATAACACATTCTCCCCAATAATTTTCTGGAATTGATGCTTGGAATTTCAGTGCACGTGCGACTTCCAAAAGGTGGCGATGTTTGCACTCAACTACCCCATTATGTTGTGGCATATAAACGCATGAGCTTTCATGCTGGATGCCATGAGATGAAAAGAGCGAGGAGCAATCATGGTTGAAGAACTGTCTCCCATTATCAGTACGAATCCGCTGAATGGATTTTCCGACTTGATTCTTGGATAGTGCAATGAATGTTTTTAAATGGGAGAAAACTTGACTTTTAGACTGCATCAAAAAAATCCATGTTGCACGAGAATAATTGTCTACAATTGTAAGGAAGTAACAAGACCTATCATGACTTATCGTATGGTAAGATCCCTAGACATCCACATGGATTAACGAAAGAATATCACTAGCACGAGTACTACCAAATGGAAAGGGGATACGTGACTATTTTGCAAGAGGACATATGGGACATTGAAGATAAGGAAAGGAGGCATTGTGACCCATTCTCAAATGCATAATAAAATTCTTATCATTGGTAGTCAAGTTACATAATGATGGCTTATTTAAGGAAATGCAGGGTAAGTCGAAATTACTTGGAAAATTTGTCCAAAAAAATAGTCCTTCAGAAAAACTACACAAGCCCATCAGTTTGCCAGTTGTAAGGGTCTGAAAGAAACAAGTATCAGCATCAACGAATACTTGACATGAATTTTCTTTGCAAACTCTCCACACTGAAATGAGATTAAATTGGAACTCTAGGACATAAAGGACATTTTGAAGAGTAATTTGTGAACTGAGATTGATTGTTCCTGTCACAGTGACATGAGTGATATTTCCATTGGGTAATTGCATGGAAACAGGAAAATTCAAGCCTTTATTTATACTTGAAAAAAATCCTTTGTCACGGATAATATGGTCGCTTGCTCCCGAGTCAATTATCCATGCCTTTCTTGAAATGGAATTAATCAAGCAATGTGTGGTACCTGAAAAGCTTCCTCCTTTGTTGGAAGTATCCAATTTTTGCAATGCTTGCATCAGCTGTTGGTATTGTCCATATGTAATGGGTTGGTCAACACTTTGGCCAGTGGGTCCAATGACTTAGTAAGTTGCCGAAAATTCTTTCCTTTTTCCCTTTTTTTTTCCGAGTTTTCCATGTAATTTCCAACAGTTGTCAATTGTATGGTTAGGTCATTTGCAATATTCATAAAATAATTTACCCTTTCCTTTTAAATTCTGCCCAAAATTGCTTGATGACGTGGCAAAAATCTGACCATCCATCCCCTTAATCGCAAATTCTTGTCCACCATCCAATCCATTCATAAAATCGGACCCCTGTGAGCCATTTGATCCACACGTGCGATCTGGGCCACTCATTCCTTCTCCTTTAAGGGCCCATGCATCTCCTCCACCGAACCCTAGCGTGCCTCTCCTTTCCCTTTCTCGATTTAAGGTTTTTTTGGCTCCCTCTCGCTGTTCGCCACAAGCTACAAGAGCGATGCTTTCGCCGCTCTTCATGTGTTCCGACGACGCAAACCATTGGCTTTCCTCCTGAACGGCCAACTGAAAGATTTGACCGATTGGTGGTATTAGGTCCATGGCCAGAATCTGTGAATGAAAGGTAAGGTAAGATTCGTTCAAAATCAAAAGGAAATGTGTGGCTTTCTCCCCTTCTTTGATAGATCTATATTGTTTAAGCATTGATTCTAGTCCATCAAGTTTTTCTTCAGCCGCTTCAAGGTCATTCCACAGTAATGATAGCTTGTTGAAGCAAGCTGTGACTATCATGTTCATTTGCTTGAGCTCGCTGAGTTCCTGCATGAGGGAAAAAAATAGTTGCTTGATCCAGTTTATCGTACATTTCTTGGATATTTTCCCACATGTTTTTTGCGTCCTTTGTCGGTGGAAGTCCGGTTGCAACTTTTGAAGATATGCAATTCTCGATTTAGGTACAGACAAGTTAATTACACTTCCTCCAGTGTCGAGCTAGGCGTTCATCGAGGGGAATCGAGACGATTCCATCGAGAAACCCGTCTTTATTCTTCGTCACAAGAGCTCGTCGGAACTCTTGCGACCACCTAGAGTAGTTCTCTAGCCTGGTCAATTGTTGGCTAATTAGCCGCAATTCTGGTCCATTGGTGGTAGACACGAACGAGGGTTGCTGGGTTCTGGTCAGCCAGTGACAAGCACAACTGGATACGGCAGAAACTCGAGTGAAAATCCTTGTTAGGGATTCGTTCCCATGTCTAGATTGTTCAACCCACATTAAAAAAAAAAAAAAAGCCGAGTATGGATTCGTTCCAATACCCGGTTCGTCCGATCTAGTTGCCTACCACACATTTATTGGATCCGACCCGATGGTTATGCTTGGCCCGTTTGCTGCCATCCGGTTGGATAGAAACTCGTTGGTGGCAATGATGCATTTGGGCTCAGCCTAAACAACCATGGATTGGGCTGCATCTGAAATGGCAACCACTGGCAAGGATGGCCTACCATGGGCTGGCCCGAGATGGGTTGCCCCAGATTTGTCTAAGCCAGAAGGGTTTGAATATCTTGGGCCTAAGTAATTTGTTCTTGGGGTCTGGTGACATCAACAGCAGAAGGCGAATCCTGGTTTGTTGCGTTCGCTTCTTGTGGATGCTCGCCAGAAACTAAAGGTAAATTCTAGGTCAGGTGGTGATGAAAAAAAAACTTCGAAACTTGATTCCTTTACTCAAGAGTTGACTCTACTTTGCAAGATTGAAGATCCTTAGTAGCCAAAAAAAAAGGAATGGAAGCGAAATCAGGAGCTTCAACGCTTTGATACCATGAAAGAAACCAAAAAGGAATTGAGCAAGGCAAAGAGATTGTGACTGAAGACGATGAATTTTGGAAGATTTTCTGTATTCTATCTTCAATAACTTATAATGTATAGTGTTTAGTAGATATAGTACAAGATGTACATAAAAAATGGAAATAAAGAATTCTATGAATCAATCTACATCTCAATCTAATCCTTAATTGATTTGTACATGTTGACACCTAAATTTTGGCGACCCATTTAGTCATTTATCACATTTAAAAATTAGGGATTAATTTTATTTTCTGAAAAAAATTAATTGCATGGCATATAGATTTAGGTGCATTTGTTTTTAATTTGCAATTTTTACATTTGTTTACTAGACCGGTGGCGGATGGGTCGAATTAGTGATTTTGAGTTTTAAATTAACAGGTCAAACTAAGCCCATGAAGAGTACAAATTAGCCCGAACCCATTTTCTGAAATTGAGATTTGAAATGAAGATTTTTAGAATTTAAGAAAATCGGGTTGTGATCTTATCTTTAAAAATCAGTGGAAAATATTTAGGAGATAAGGAAAACAAGATGATTTTTATGATTAGGAGGTTATAGGAAAATCTTCGTGTATATTGAAAAGTGGATGAAATATTTCACGAAGATCACATCTTATTTGCCTATAAAGTCAAAAGTGAAAGGGGAGAGTGAAGCCGTCCGTGGAGGTCTCGAGAGAAGGAGAGGAGCACAAAAAGGGAGGAAAGTGTGCGGCTGCAGAGGAGAGAGGAAAGGGAAAAGTTTTAAATAAAAGGAAAAAAATTTCCTGTTCATCTTCTTCAGCGATGCTTTCCTAGTGTCTAGTCCCTTCACCGGCGCGCCTCCTTGCTCATGTTCGGTCGATCATCCGCGTGCCCCGCACTTGAGCATTGCTTGTCGCTCAACTCGACGACCCGCGAAGCTCCGCCGCGCCTCCGCTTGTCCCCGAAGCCCTGCATCAACGATCACAATAGACCAACTCCATGCCGGACACTACACCGTGCCATCACCGCCCTCTGCTCAATCCCTACACCCGCTCGGAGCCCGATCTACCGCATCGGAGCACCGATCTCGCCCCCGACTTGCTGCTGACCCACGACGCAAAGCCCAGATCCGAGCCCCCACACATCCAAGTGACGTCTCTGCTGCCGGCCATCTCCACTACGAGCCTCCTCACGGTGCACCTGCAGTTCCTTCGCTAAACGTCTCCAATTGTTGACGCCCACACCTACAACCTTCTCCACCCGCGACGCTGGATCCGGACGCCACCAAAGCCCCAAATCAGTCGCACCACCGCACCTTTCTCTCGCCGCGCCTGCACTATCGCCGATTCGCATTAGTCGCAACCGCCTCGCTCGAAGCACCACCGACGCCACAGCGCCGCCCCTTTCGACACTGCACCAGGCCCTCTTCAGTGTAGGCGCTGAGCTGCCGCTCCATCCATTGCTGCCTTTCACCGGAGCTCCGACCGACGGCAACCCCCTGCCCGGCACCCGACGAATTTGTTGCCCCCCATTTTCCTTAGGTTGCTCATTTTTCTTTTATTTTTATTTTCTTATTTTATGTTATTTTACTTTATTTTTAGTTTCTTATTTTTAGTTAGTTTTGCTATTATTGTTTAAGTTTGAATATTGTGAGGTGACTTTTAGGTTATGAATATTGTAGGCATTATCGGCAGGAGTTATCCCTAAGATTATTGTAATTATTAATTTGACCCGTAAGATGTCGGGTCATTTTTTTAATTGTATTAATTTTTGGGGTTTGTTGATATTATCTTGATTGTTGAATCAATATAATTATTAATTTGATCCGTAAGACTTCGGATAAGATTTTTAATTATTTTGAACTTCTTATCGTGACGTTCAGGATTATAGTAATCGTTAATTTGACTTGTGAGATAACAGGTTATTTTTTCGGTTATTTTAATTCTATATTTGATTGGATGTCTTGATTAATTTAAATACAATGTTTATTTGATAATTGCTTGTTTTGGAGAACCACTAAAAAAATCCAAAAAATATTTGAATTAGGATTCAGTTTGTTTTGGAATATTTCTTGTTATCTTGCATATCTAGAATAGGGATTTTAGTTCGAATTTAGAAAAATATAAAAGACAAAAAAGTGCATTCATTTAGGTTGTTAGTTTTTTTTTTTTAATTGCATGTTTAATTATGTGTTAGTTTTAATTTCGAATTTCATAAATAAATAAAAAAACACACAAAAGAATCATCATGCATATATCATGTATTAGGGCATTATTTGTATGTCATGGCATCTTATGATAAAATTGCAAGTTTCATTTTAAATTCACTTCATTATTTAGAATAGATTGCATTTTTAGGATAAAAAATCATATGCACGTCATATAGAATTAAGTTCATGAAATGCACGTCATTTAGTGATTGTTGTTAAGTTCATTATATTAGGAATTGCTCGTCATTAGACTAGGTCATATAATAAGTGTCGCGGGACATATAGCTCGCATATTAAATTGCATGTTACATGTCATTTTAGTTGAAATAATTTTGTATGTCATTGTATTGCATTGTATGTCATTAGAATTAGGTCATTTAGATTGCATTAAATTATTGCATTTCTTCATGTCATATAGTTTAGGTCATGTAGTTAAAATGCATGTTTTTATGAAAGAATTCTAATTTCAAGAAAACCCAAAAAAATGATTGCTTGCTTTGTGTGATGCAATTTATTTATTTATCTTTTTATTCAATGTTTAATGATGATTGAGCATATGTGTGATCATCCCATTGCATGATAGTAATTTAGGTTAAAATAAATCCAAACTGCCTGCAAAAACACTTTTGAAAATTAAAAAAAAAAAAGAAATGATACTGAAAGGGCATTAGAGAAATCTAGTGTAACCAAGTCCCCATACCCATAGTCTCTACTTCGTAGGAGTAAAATAATCCTCCCATTATTTTAATTAGGTGTTTAATCGACCTACCATAAACCGATTAGTGACGACTCCTAGTTATTAATCATTCGCATGTTAGATAATTGAACTTTAAGTCGCGATTTGGTATGGGCGAGCTAAGCTTAAAGACTTAGTAGTCCATTAACCTAGTTTTAAGTGGTGCACCCAAAATTTAGGTCACGACAGTACACAATCGTGATCCGATCGAATCCCTGGTCAAATATCACGAGCTATCACGAGCATATCTTCCAACAGAAATCTCATAGGCTACATTAAATGGTGGCCATAAATTCTACACCAAATGCGTCTGAATTACTCGTCATCAACATGTGTCACGACGTTGAGACCCTTCATTTAGTCAAATCACTAAGGACACTACGTGGATGTTAATCTCTTTCAATCAATGAACCACCTCTTTTCTCGACACTTTCTTGAACGCTTCGTATTTGAAATGCAGCCGTTATTATATACCTGAAAGAAGTCTCAGTCCTTGCATGCATGGTGCAGCTTCTCGAGCTCTGGTTTCGCGCAGTCCTCCGAAACCAACCTCCCCAAGTCGATCACGGGGACTGGAGGCAAGCCGGAACAAGCGTCCGCGATCACCATGGGAGGCTCTTAATCGTCGCGGATGTATCTCTTCAGGACTGGTCGGATTCTCCTTCAGTACGTCCTGAACACATGGAACGAGGAGCGAACTCCCTGTTATGTTAACCTGTCTCTTCATTGATAACAATCTGGAGGATGAAAAATCACTGAGACTGACGATGTGTTTGCTCCAAATGATGAGCAAAGTTTGCTAACGAGGGAGGAGAGTAAGGTGACCCAGTTGTGTTTCTGCTAGAGAGATGTGCCATTCCTTTAGCTGGGAGGCCTATATATAGATGAATTTTTGGACTAGTCTGTTCATGCTAGAAATGTCCAACGAGTGCAATGTTCCTTTAGAAATGATCTTTCACCTAACGAATTATTGGTAAATAAATATGTAACTTCCCAGATTTGACACATACTTTTTATATATTGTATTTTACTATCGTTCATTTTTTTTCAAAATTGGTTGCGAAAGGTCTCACACTTTTTCAAAGCACATTTGACCACCACGATGTTGAACATTATGTGTAAGTTCAACATCTCCTACTTTCTTAGCAACCTAGAATGGGGCCCAAATTATTGGAGCATCAGGGATATCTAGCTCAAGAATTGAAAATCGTTCATGTGAATTTCTTTAATTATGTGCAAATTGCTTTAGATCAAGACAGATAATTACGGGTGTTCATCGTATCTTAAAAATTAGTGGAATAGTGACTTGGATTCATTTGATTTCTTCTGTAGGTGACAAGAGTTAATTGAGAACGATAGGCTTCGATAAAATAATAAAGGATAAGAGAATCAAAGACTTTTTTGTTTTTAATATAGGGGTGGATATCAAACTCAAAAGTTCACCTTACGGTCAGAATTAGATGGCGATTATTTGAAACACAGAAATTGTGGTGATCAATATAATTCATACGTTAAAGTGAACTTTGTCCTTCAAAAACATTGCTCTAGGTTATAGGTAGGGGTGAGCATTGTCCAAATTGGGCCGATCCAGCACCTAACCCAAAGACCAACTCACATAATGTTAATTCTCAATTTTTTAGACCAAAAACCGACTCTATTAAGCCTAGGACCTAGGACACCAACCCTATGGGTCTAGTCCAATTCCAGGGTCAACCAAGGACCAACCATTTATTTTTATTTTTTTGTTTCCTTTTTTATATTCCTTAAAAGGACAAACATACTATTTCAAATTATATATTCATCAATAATGTGACATTGAGCAACCAAATTATGAATCCCAATATATATTAAACATAAATATAAAATAAGGTGATAACAGAGATATACACTTGCTAAAAGCAACAAACCAAAAAAACGAACATTCGAGGCGAGAGAATAGAGGTGAGGAGCGAGGTGAGTGAACAAAGGCCAATGACAAGGCAAGTGAGGCAAGCGAAGAAAGGCGAGTCGTGAGCAAGGCAAGTGAGGCCAAGGTGGGCAAGCGAGGCCAAGGTGGGCAAGAGGCCGAGACGAGTGAAGAGGGTTTCTATTTTTTTTTTTTTTTTGGTCAAATTCGGTTTGGGTTTCTACTTTCTAATTTACATAACAAATTGAACTGTAAAGAGAATAGAAAAGAAGGTGCTAGAATTTAAAGTAAACAAAAGCATATATATATATATATATATATATATATATATATAATATTGTGTGCAAGGTTTATCCAGGTTGGACTAACTCTAAACTCTCAGGATTGAGAATCAACCCGCACAGTGCAGGATCCAAGGTTCCTAGGACTAAGGACCAACCTAGTTCCCTTGGAGACCGGATTAGGACCGACAAGGTTGGGGCGGTTTAGGGGCGGTCTAGGGTCAACCCTAGACCGATGCTCACCCCTAGTGACAAGTTGTCTGACTATCTTCGTTGGCATCCATTATAGACTATCTAGCAAACAAACAATTACTCGGCTGTTAAAAAGCATTCCTCTTTTTTTGGTTTTTATAAAGTTATGTTTAAAAGAAAGTCAACAAAAAATAAATTAACATTTAGGAAAGGTTACCCTCCCACTCTTTGTAATTATTCAAGAAAAAAATTTGGTCGGCTGGTCGGTTGGTTAAAAGTGACTTCTAAATAGAGCATACACTAGAGTTTTTTTTGTCAGAGCATACATTAAAGGTTAGATAACCATGTCCTTACTGAATGTGAAATGATGGCAATCTCTCTAAAGAGATTTTATGGCTGAACATAGACCGTTGACCCAATTTTCTTTGATGAGCTAACCTATTCATGTCTATACGTGGTTTTTAACACTTTCTAAATTCAATTGATTCTTCCCAAGAAAGTTTATTTCTATGAATTCACTTCTGGCCTTTGTTTCTATGGCCTAACTCTCTTAAAAAGTATCAACTTTAGCTCTCTTTTTTCTCATTTAAATGCACCAATTTAAACTCGAGCATATATAACCTAAACTTGTTTTTTTTTCGCTCATGAAGAGCACTAACTTTGGGTTGGTATTAAAATTTGGCTTCCATTCAGTTTGTCCAATGATCCCATGACACGTCAAGAGTTTAACAGTATCATTAGACAAAACTTGACGAATGATAAATCTAGGTGCTGACTGAAAGTTGATACTTTTTTATAATACAAAAAATGTTCAGGTCAGAATTTGGACTAAAACTAAAGTTTATTAAGAGAATTGGGCTTGTTTTTATACAAAAGTTATAGTAAAAAGATTTGATTATTAATTAGGTAAATAACAACTACCCTCCTCATTTTTCAATTCGTTACCAATTTTTTTTCTTTGGTCTGGAATTCATTACCACTTTCTCTCCTCCCTTATTCAGAATTCCATTCCCCATTCTAAGACAAGCACCGATGATTAAAAGTAACAAATTGCCCTCCTTTGGAATATATAAATATATATGTATGTATGTATGTACACACCAAGCAAATCCGTACTCTGAAATTGCAACAAACCCTAGCCCCCAAATGCAAAACCCCTAAAGCCCCTGGCATCAACAAACTTTAACCCATCCACCTACCATCACAAGCTGTTGTGGGAGGCTGCCACCTCGCCATTGCCGTCGCAAGCACCGATTGTTGTGACACGTGCACAACCTCGATCGGAAGTCACCGGGCTCGCGCAACCTTTTATCAAGGTTGTACAAGCCATGGACAGTCTGACGTAGATTGAAAACTGAGAGATACATGAAATAGACATACAATTAGATATGTAACATGAAAACTGAGAATGCAAATTTGTATATTAAAAAATAGAGGATTCCAAGTGATCTTTGTATAAATAGTGAGGAGCATAATTGGTATTTTCCTTATAAATATATTGACCTAATTCCCTTTAAAAGTACCGACTTTTGGTTGGATCCATAATTTTGGCTCGAACTTTTTTCTACATCTCACAAAGTACCAAAATTAGATTGAGTTTCAATTCTAGCCTGAAATTTTTTTTGTCTTGTAAAAAACACTCACTTTAGGCCAAATCCAAATGCTAACTCGAACTTTTTTGTCTCATTTAAAAAAAAAAGCTATATTCAATTGGCAGACAAACTTGTCTCGCGGTCAAATTTCCGACCAATGATGACCTTAAAGTCCAACATGTCATTCCACGTACGCATCGCTCTCTAACGGTATCATTGGACAGGAACTTAGTCTTCAGCTAATCGCGCATTCATTCATTAAATCCACCTTGTACAAAACCCTCACTAGTAATAGAGATCTTTGGGACGAGAAAGTTTCGCCAAAAGATTGACCGCCTTTCCAAAATTCCCTTGTTCGAAATTGATGGAATCGGGCCCGAGAACTTCCACTGTTATTTTCCCAAAGTCAAATGCATAGAAGAAATTGAATCTAAAAATGACTAGAAATCAATGAATTTTTTTTTTTGATCGAACATCCAAGTCTTCGGTTTGACAAAAAAGTCAACATTTGATCCTTTTTTATGAAAATTTGAAATCTAAAAAATTATTTCTACATGTAGATATCAAATTGACATTTATTTGCATTTTTACATATTTTGATAAAAAAATTATTTAGAGTTGAATTGACCCAAAAGTCAACATAAAAGTTAACTCTTGATTTATTGAGAAATCGACACCTAATCACAAACAATGCAAGCACCTCATTTCTATTTGAAATTGAGACCCTATGGAAAATTATTCGGCTGTTTTTGTTCGGGAAACAAGTTTTATCACCATCGGGATATCAAATCTCGAGTTTTCTTAAGTTTGACCTGTTGGAAAAATTCAAATGTCAATAAGGTCTTTTTTTTTTCTTGGTTAAGGGTAAGAATATATTGAGCTTTGACCAACGAATACACAAGATCCAACGCCACAAAACTTGCACTCAACAAGACAACAAGACAACAAGTCAAAGTGAGTGGAAGGGAGCCGAATGCAAAAAAGTCCGCAAAGAGCGGAGCAACAAGCAGAGAACAACCTAAAACAACAGGCAAAAGGAGATCTAACAAGAGCCGGCAGAAGGCCACGCAGGGCCTTTAAAGACCCCCAAAACCTCAGACTGTATCCACCAGCTACAAAAGTGAAGAATCTCCAAGGAGCAAGCCACGTGCAAGGATAGCAACAAGGCAGCACCCAAGTACAAGCTAGGGCCCTACAAGATTAGAAGAGCCCCCAGCAGAGAAGATAATCGGATAAATGCCCCCACTACGCTGCAGCCTCTTGTTTCTAAACGTATCATCCACACTCCTGAAAGTGATGGCCTTGTCTTTGACGACTTTGAAGAGCTGATTCTTCACCACTGGAATGGCCAAGATCTCTCATCTAAAGAGGATGTTGTTCCTATGCCTCCAAATAAAATAGCAAAGAGCATCAAAAGAGAACCGGGCAATGCACTTATAGAAGTCTTTGTCGGCAAGGAAGGAGACAGCCCAATTGAGATTCTCAGCCCACGATCTATTCCGCCACAGAGGTTGCATCTCGCGGCCCAAAAGAAGGCGACGCCAGTAGTGATGCGACATCCAAAAAATAAGGTCTTTTCTCAAATGCCTATTTCAATATTTTCATAGAACCAACATTAGAAAATGACTTCCATATTATTTGTAAAATATTAAAGGAAAATGAAATCCTTGAAAATAAGTGATGGCTTTTTAATTAGTGATGGGCCTAAGTTGGCCCGTCCGCCCATGCTTTGGGCCCAAAGGCCCAGCCCACGGAATAGGGCCCGTGGATGGAGGAAGGTATAAAAGGGAGGAGAGAGAGAGAGAGATGGCATCGGTTGGAATGTACGTACGTCTTCCCTTCTCCCGCTCTCTCTCTCTCCCAAAAAGAAGAAAACAGTGAAGCGCAAACGGCGACACCGTCTTCCCTTCAAGGCGAATTGACATCATCGGATCAGAATTTCTTCCTCTTCTTCAGCGTTGGTGTCTAATCTGTGGCTAACAAGGTACGCTCGAATCCGTGGTGTGCTTTAGGATCGGTGATACGTGGTTTTCCGGGGCTTCACTTCCGCATTGATTTAGGGGTTCGATTTAGTGATGAATCCGGTTTTCGGGGATCCGTTATTCCCAACAATAAGTTTCTGGAAAAATATTTTTAGCAAAATTCATTTCTATGAAAGAAACGGCGCTCAATGGAGAAATGATATGTATCATGCCCATGCTTATCATTTTCCTTATGGCAAATTTGGCACCAAGTACCCCTTGGGCCCGCTTCTGCCCAGAGAGCTGAGGACGTATTTGGATTTAACGTAACAGGTCACCCAAATATGATAAGTCGTTTACAAAGTACACTAAAAGTTATAAATCAAAATTGATAACTTTGAAATCATTAAGAAACAAAATTGATTGATTATAATCAAACACATCTCTTCACAGCCTAATTCCTATTTTTGAGACTATTGCATGTTATTTATGATGGTTCGACGGTTTTACAATGGTACCATTAAGCAGCTGATTGTCTAATTTGCAATCTAAGAATTTTGTATAAATATTGTGGAAGCGGAGGTGGTTAATTTTGTAATTAGTCTGAGATATCACATGTACTTGTAAGTACGAAGGTGAGTTTCAAGTAGATTATGGATGCCCGATTTGTGATTTATATTTTCGAAAAGATCATGAGAAAATGGTACAATCTGTTTAACTATTAGCGATCCTTAATGTACATATGACATTAGGAGGAGGAGATGTTACAATTTGATTCTCATGGACATAATCTCGCTCACCTCCGTTAAAACTCTCGAATAGAAAAAGGAGGTGTAGTGGTTGTGTCGATGCCACTGGTGATGGTGGTGGTCACCTTGACATTACCTCAAATTTGATTGTGCCGGTGGTCCAGTTAGGGGTGATCAGTTCCCGGTTCGGTCCCGTTCCAAGGTGGAACCGGGAACCGGACCGGGAGAATCGGTTCCCAATTTTGGGAACCGTGGATTGGACCGTTTGGTCCTAGGACCGGAACCGCCGGTTCCAAGATGAGAGATAAAAGGTCTTTCGCATCCTAAGTACAATGACAAACTATTTCGTTTGAAAAAAAAGAAAAAAGCAGGCAATCCTCAAACATCTTAGCTGTGCAATACTGTAGGTGAGCTAATTCCGTGGACTCTCAAAGTAATGTGAATCCATATGCACACGAGATCATCAATCAAAAAGGATATTTAAGGGGGCCATGTGCAACACATAAGTGTATAATTACAGGCTAGTTATGTTCCATCCATGACCATCACCTGACTTTATAAGAAGTTAATTGGTTTAGTTTATCACCATATGGAGGGAACACCGAAGAGTCCGCATAGATTATTGCACTTGTTATCAGGCCAATCTATGGTCACTAACATTTCCATTTAGATTATAACAGGAAAAAGGGTACCATAAATGTCATAACATGTATATAAAACTCACTTCAATTTCAAAATATTTTTAGCGATCATTTGAGTGCCACTTTTATTTTATAAAAAAAAAAAGATCACTTTGATGTCATTGATGATTGGTGTGGCTGAAAAATTTGACGTGGCAATGTTTTAATATAAATTATCTGGAGTAGCTCCCCGTCAAAGTGGATTAGCATTATTAAACCCGAACCCCATCGTTTGGACATCTTATTTGTCCCAAATTAACAAATTGGGGTAAAATCCAAAATGAACCCTAACCATCATTCCTCAAATTGGGGCAATTCACCTTATGAATTTTTACGGCGATCCACAGATCAAGATTGGAAAACAATCGTTTCGCTCTTGATTTCTTCTTTTCTTCTTCTATTTTTCGCTCATTTCTTTTAAGAGAACGAATTATAATGTTGTTCCAATTGGGCTCCTTCAGAGTGAATTTTGTTGTGAACCGTCTCCGACCCTCACGGAAGGAGGACCAACCACCTGTGAAATCACGATGACTACGGAGATAATCAACTAGACTTGCCGAAGCTCCATAGTTTAATATTGCAGATTCACGAAACACGTGTCGCAACTTCAGAAAGAAAGAATTTTTAATATAACTTTTCTGAGAGAATTTTTAATATAACTTTTTTGCCTTTTTTTCAATTTTGTTTTGGTCTCGTTGGTTGCCTTAGGACTAGACTGTAAGGATCATCGATCCCGGAAATCGGATTCGACACTAAATCGAACCCCTAAAACGAATGCGGAAGACAAGCCCGGGAAAATCACGTATCACCGATCCTAAAGCACACCACGGATTCGAGCGTACCTTGTTAGCCACAGATTAAACACCAATGCTGAAGATTGAGAAAGAGAAACCGATCATGTTCGATCCGATGACGTCGATTGGCCTTGAAGGGAAGACGGTGTCGCCGTTTGCGCTCGTTTTACTTTTTGGAGGGAGAGAGGGAGAGGAACGTACGTACGTTATGCCAATGGGTGTGTTCCTCCCTCTCTCTTTCTCCTTTTATATACGTTCCCTCAAAAATAGAAACGTACCCCTTCATTGATGGGCCCTAATGAAGTGGGCCGGGCTTTCAGGCCCAACATGGGCGGACGGGCCTTAAGCCCATCACATAAAACCATCATCTCCCACTCGCACATGGTGGGCCAAATAGGATTCTCTTTACCTCTCTTCAACATTCATACCGGTGAATAATCCGTGCGACCAGAATACTTTGAAAGCTCGTTACTATACATCTGTTAAGAATATATAGCAGCTCATAATGGGCATCGCATCTTGAGTAGATTTAGTATGCAGTTCCCTAGATCGATCGATCACATTTATATCTCTCTTGATCTCTTTTAAACAATAATATATATATATATATATATATATATATATATATTGTATTCACAATTATGATTATCCCAAAGACAGTCATAATTGGTTAACTAGTGAATACAAAACTATAATGTGATTCTCCAAATTCGATCTTCCTCTTTCCTTCAAACTCTCAATTTTAGTTCAGCTTGTTTTTCTAGAAATGTCCCATTAGATCAAATCAAACTCATGACCATTGGCAACATCCTAAGATAGCAAACACTAAATAGAAATATTGAGAATAAGTAAGAGTCATGAGGAGACTAAAAATTGAGGAACTCTTTTCCTCAAGAGGCTCATACGACATAAAAGTTGAGATCAAACTTTTGTCACTCTTATTGGTCGTCTCATGCATACGTAGTATGAAATACGTATTACGGTATTAACTCCTTTCCCATTGAGCGTATGTCTACACCTTTCAATACCATACAGATGATAGATCAAACATACCCAATGTCTAACTTGAGTTCACGTATCTACTCATTCACAAAATTCATCAGAACTCACATATGGCATCATAGATAGATAAAGTAAAATATGTGGGGTATTTTACTTTCGGACATAGTAAGTATTATGTCATCATCTTAACACTCAATTAAGGCGACATACGTGTTTTAAGCTTGAGCTCTCGATTATCACATAGATAATAAGCTTAAAAACAGTCTCATCTCTATTTATCACACAGTAAATAGATGCAATTACCCGTGTGAGTGGGTTAATCTTATATCTGTCCGACATACTTCCTCAACTTAAAGTAATGCACTGAGCATTAAGATGCATAAAGATCAAACAAAGATTCATAGGCATTAATGATGAAAACACAAATTCATCAAATGTGAACACTTAGGGAAATTACAATCCAGTACATCAGACTCTACGCAATCCTTGAGATTTCATATAGCCACAAAAACACATCTCTAGGTATTGGTTTTGTCATAGGATCTGCTACCATACTATGCATAGTATGTGCTCTAAGTTCACTTCTTTTCGTGCAACCATATCCTTGACAAAATTATACTTAGTATTTATAGGTTTGGTCTTGTCATGATATTTTGGATCTTTGGTGTACGCTTTTGCTACTTGGCTACCACAGTTAACCAACAATGAATTTGCAGCACTTCCAATAACGCCTAAATGATCCAAAAAATCTCTTAAGCCAAACATCTTCTTATACTGTTGCTGATAATGCCACGAACTCAATTTCCATCGTGGACAAGGCTATACACTTTTGTTTCTTACTGCTCCAACATATGGTGCCATTATTCGGTAAGAAAACAAACCCAGAGGTAGATTTTCTTTCATCTAAATCTCCTCTCCAATCAGCATCAGAATAGCCTTAGAGTCGCAGATCCTTTCCATAATAACTCAGCGTATAATCAGCAGTCCCCTTTAGATACCTTAGTATTCATTTAACGGCTTTCCAACGTGCTTGACCTGGATTGGATTGGTATCTGCTCACCATTCCAACTGCAAAACATATGTCAGGTCTTGTACACATCATAGCGTACATCAAGCTTTCAACAGCACTAGCATAAGGAACATGTTTCATTTGTTCCTTCTCTTGTGGAGTCCTTGGACACAGTCTATGACTTAATCCTTCACCTTTTGCAATAGGATTGTCTATGGGTTTACAATCCCATATCATTCATCTCAAAGTTGGAAGACAACCAACTTTTGACAGTATTGACAAGCTCAATATTACTTCCGGCAATTAGTATATCATCAACATATAATGATATGATCACAAATTGATCCTTTGATCTTTTGATATATATACAATGATCATCATCTATCATTGTAAAATCATATGCCATTATGGCATTATGAAATCGTATATACCATTGTCTTGACGACTGCTTAAGGCCATATATCGACCTCAAAAGTTGACATACCATTTCTTCTTGGCCTTTCACTATGAAACCAGCATGTTGTTCCATATATGTTCCTTCCTCTAATTCTCCATTGAGGAAAGCAGTCTTTACATCCATTTGATGTAACTTAAGATCCATACTAACCACTATTGCCAGAATTATGCGAATCGAGGTAAATCTCACTACAGGAGAAAATGTTTCTTCATAATCAATTCCTTCCTGTTGATTATACCCATTCGCCACAAGGCGAGCCTTATGCCTTTATATCGAGCCATCAACTTTACGCTTTATTTTGAGAACCCACTTGTTCCCAATAGTTTTGTGTCCTATTAGAAGATCAACTAGTTCCAAACTTGGTTTGACTTCATTGACTCCATCTCCTCTTTCATTGCATGAATCCATTTTTCCTTACTAGGGCAATTTAGAGCCTCATTAATATTTCTTAGCTCATCCTCATCTTGCGAAGCAATCATAAAAGTTTCCCCTTCAATGTCAAAACGTCGACGGGGAATACTTTGGCGACTTGTTCGCCGTATGGGAGATTGTACACTTTGCACATCATTCCCCATTATGCTCCCACTTGGATTAGATAATGATGATGTCTCATCATGTGGTTGTAATTGAGAATGAGTTGAATTCAATTCATCACTTCTCA
Source organism: Eucalyptus grandis (assembly GCF_016545825.1). Classification (NCBI taxonomy): domain Eukaryota; kingdom Viridiplantae; phylum Streptophyta; class Magnoliopsida; order Myrtales; family Myrtaceae; genus Eucalyptus; species Eucalyptus grandis. The sequence goes on from NC_052616.1 coordinate 35,496,492, forward strand.
TATTACTCCCACTTGGACGAACTCCACTAATATCATTATCTTGATCCAAGGTTTCAAATAAGGAGTAATCCTCACCTATTTACCCCTTCTTAGAAAATTCATTCTCTAAGAATGTGACATCCCGTGATTCAAATTCAGTTATACTCCCACTTTCCTGCTCACCTATGAACACCTACCCTTTCGAGTGTTCGGAATATCTCATGAAAATACTCTTATTTCTTTTGGGACCCAATTTCTCAAACTTGTGAGATGACTCATGTGTATAGGCAGCACAACTCCATGGCTTAAGAAAATTTAAGTCCGATTTTCTACCTGTCCATAACTCATATGGAGTGGAAGTAACTGATTCAGAAGGCACCCGGTTAAGTATATAGGCAGTAGTTAACAACGCATCACTCCAAAAAAGTGATAGGTAAGTTAGCATGTGCCATCAAGGACCTAACCATTTCCAGTAGGGTTCTGTTTCTTCTCTCTGCAACACCATTTTGTTGAGGAGTATATGGAATAGACAACTGTCTTTCTATTCCTTTTTCATCACATAATTTTCTGAACTCATCAGATAAATATTCTCTACCTCGATCGGATCTCAATACTTTTATTTCTTTGTCTAATTGATTTTCTACCAAGTTCATAAACCTTTTGAAACAACTTAATGCTTCAGATTTATAAGAAATCAAATAGACATATCTGAATCGAGTATAATCATCTATAAAAGTGATGAAATAAACAGCCTCATGCCTTCTTCTCACATTTATTGGACCACAGACATCATAATGGATTAAATGCAAAAGAAATTCAGCTCTTTTACCTTTTCCAAATGATTTCATTGTCGTTTTCCCTACTAGGCAATGCTCACATATGGGCAAATCGACTTTTTTAATGTTGCCCAACAAGCCCTATTTGGCTAGTCTATTCATTCTCTGTTGGCCAATATGACCAAGTCTAGCATGCCTCATAATCACATCATTATCATATTAAGTAGAAAACGTGAAACAAGAGAATAACAAATATTGACATCACCACAGTCAACATCTGATACAATAAAACCATCCAGAAAGTGACCACAACCATAGTAGTTTGTATTCAAATACAAATCTACACCGCTATTACGGAAGTTCACACTAAAACCAAGCTTAACCAACATCAAAACAGACACTTAAATTTCGACGAATCTCCGGAGCATATAGAATATCATGTAGGAACAGGGTGCATCCACCACGCATGTTCAATTGGCAGGTGCCAATTCTTTTAACTCTCAGCTCTGGAGTTATTTCCTACATAGATCCACTTAGTTCCAGTTGGTATCGTCGGAATTCCATGAAAGATTCTCTATCCTTCGCTACATGGTCTGTCACTCTTGAATCTACAGTCCACAAAGGATTGGATTCAGCCAATAATACAGAACTTAACACATTAGCAAAGTTCTCAAATGTACAAGAGGTGTTTACCTTTTTCGGCTCACAACAATTGCGAGCATAGTGACCCTTCTTGTCACAATTGTAACACATCACCCTTGACATTTTCTTCACTTGAAGATGTTTTCCTCTCTTGTGTTTGTTAACTCTTGATTTCTTGCAACAAGGACTTGATCCTTTGCAATCCCACATATTGAACGAATCAATACGCTTGCGCTTAGAGCTCAAAGCCCTTTCTGAGCTAGAACTAGCATTGCAAATGTCTATTTTCGACTCAAATGCCGTTAGGCGGTCCTCTACTATCTCAAGGTGGCGCACGGCATCCTCAAGATCTTCCATAATATGGTCAAGAGCTTCTAGTACTTCTTGCTTTTCCAGCACATATTGAATCTTCATATTCAATATTTCACGATTGTTGCCGTTCATATCAGCAATTACGTTCTTAGTTGCTGAAACCATCGATCTGAACACATCAGACATATATGCACGAATAATTAATGCCTATCATTTATGCATCCACTTTGCACAGACCCATCATATCAATGAATAATTTCAAGTAAGGTTTCAGAATCAAAAGGTCACTACGTTTCCAATCATCCTCCAAAAATCCTAACTTAAAACTATTATTAATATAATTGTCTTATGCAAAATAAATTCTATGAAATTACAAAAACTTCTATGAACTACCCACAGCAGTCAACAATAACAGAAAGCAAATAATATCTAACATCCAATAGAATAATAATGCTTTCACATAATATAATAATCAATTACACTAAGTAATATATTTAAAGAAGAAATATCAACATAGAAAGAGATATTCACACTTAAAAAACATCTCAAACTAATCTAAGAAATAAATAGGGAATGTCCCTTCTAATCTATCAGTCAAAATATCTAAGAAATTTGTAGGCACATTTGCCAACCATGGAAAAACTTTTGGAGAGCTCTCATGTTGCCTCCAAGACGCATTCACTCTGCGCCATGTGGCGCTCAATCTAAGGGTTAAAGTTTTGGTTAACTCAACCCTATAGTACTCTCTAACAAAAGCTACCATTAGCCTCCTATAACCTGAGACCACGTTGATCTCCCATAGGCGATCTAACACCGCTTGCCATTCAGGTGGAAGAGTGTTCATCAAAGCCGGCACCTTCTCAAAATCCGGCATAAGATAACCATTCCAAATGATTTCATGTATCATCTTATTGACCTTGACCACATGTGATACTAAATCACCGTCATGCCACCGATAATCAGCTAACTCTGTCATCAGCCTTTTAAGTCTTGCACTTCCCTCGTCTGTTCTCGGGATTGCAAGTATCCGTGCATAATGCATTATAATTCCTGCAACAAATGCAGAACTAAAAATAAATTACTTATAATCCATAATGTAAATAAGGGAAAATACATAATTTTCCATGATTCATGCAACTAATGCAGAATAAACAATGGATTACATATAACCCACATAGGCATAATTGAAAAAAAAGAAACAAATTCCTTTTTCTTTTTCTTTTTCTTTTCTTTTTTTTTTTTTTTCGGGTCAACGATCAAAGTTAACAGTCGTCGGGTCAACGGGCAGCGGGTCGTCGGACCGGTCGGACCGGACGGACTGGTCAGGCAGGTCGGACCGGTCGGGCCGGTCGAGCCGGGTCGGACTAACTGACCGGCACATGCCGCGCGCGTGCGAGGTTGATGTCACGCAAACGTCAGCCGGCGCGTGCCGCGCACGCACCGGTCGGGTCAGCTCGGGTCGCCGGCCGGTTAACGGTCGTCGGCGATGACGTCATCCCGGCGGTTACCGTGACGTCATGGTGACGTCAGCACGTGCCGGTTTGCCAGCCGCCAGCGCGCACGTGTCGGTTCGCCAATCGGCACGTGCCGGTTCGCCAATCGCCGGCGCGCACGTTCCGGTTCAACGACTGGCGCGTGTGACGCACGCGCTGGCCGAGCCAGCGCTTCGGGCACGTCGCGCCCACGTGCAGCGGCTTCTGGCCGCGCGTGTGGGCGCATCCGGCGTCTCTCGGCAACGCACAACATGTCTACGGACTCGTCTCGACGAGCTCTTTCACCCTATGTTTTCGGAAATTGATTTCGACTTACGGAAACTCGAAAAATGGATGAACAGTGCTCGGGTGTCGGGATTTCTCGCCCGATCCTGTCGGCCGATTATTTTCGCGAAAAATCAATCAAAAAACATCAAAGGGTCGGGAAAACATGAACTAGGGCTCGATACCAATGTAGGGATTATCGGATCCCCGAAAATCGGATTCGACACTAAATCGAACCCCTAAAACGAATGCGGAAGACAAGCCCGGAAAAATCACGTATCACCGATCCTAAAGCACACCACGGATTCGAGCATACCTTGTTAGTCACAGATTAAACACCAATGCTGAAGATTGAGGAAGAGAAACCGATCATGTTCCATCCGATGACGTCGATTGGCCTTGAAGGGAAGACGGTGTCGCCGTTTGCGCTCGTTTTACTTTTTGGAGGGAGAGAGGGAGAGGAACGTACGTACGTTATGCCAACGGGTGTGTTCATCCCTCTCTCTTTCTCCTTTTATATACGTTCCCTCAAAAATAGAAACGTACCCCTTCATCGATGGGCCCTAATAAAGTGGGCCGGGCTTTCGGGCCCAACATGGGCGGACGGGCCTTAAGCCCATCACATAAAACCATCATAGACGATAGGGGTGAGCACGGTTCCCGGGTAGAACCGGGAACCGGAGAACCGAACCGGAGGTTCCGGCTCGGTTCCCGGTTCCCTTTTTTTGGGAACCGGCGTTCCCGGTTCCAATTCTGGTTCCCATGAGAATCGGAACCGAACCGAAACCGTCGAGTTTTAAAATAAATAAAAAAGCCCTCACTTCCCCCCACGTAATTTCCCCCTCCTTCCGCCGATTCTCCCCCTTTCCTTTCTTTTTCTCTCTCTCTCTTTCTTTTCTCCATTTTTTCCTCCTCACGTCACTTCCCCCTTTAACTTTTTCTTTTCTTCTCTCTCTCTTTCTCTTCTCTTTCCCCCTCTCTCGGCCGGCGAAACCCCTTCTTCTCTTCTTCTTCTTCTTCCTTCCTCTTGTTGGCTCTTTGCTTCACCCACCACCACATCGCCGCCCCAAGCCCTACTCACCACCACCTCTTGGCCACCGAACCACCACCACCCACCGCTCGTCCGACGAGCCGTCTCGCCGTTGAGCCCGACGAGCTGTCGCGCCGCCCCTCGCCGCCGTGAGCCACTGCCGCCGTCCCGAAGCCACCTTCACCACCTCTTGCCGCCGCTTGCTCGCTCAGCCGTTCAGGCCGTCGTTGCTTCAAATCGCCACCGCCTCCGCCAGAACCGAGCTCTTCCCCCTTGGCCGTGGGTTGAGCCACGACCGCCGCCGTATTCACCGCGCCATCCATGCCATAATTAGTCAGGTATCCACCATACATCTGTGGTTGATTCAGTCACGAGTCTGGAAAAGTGAGAGTGTCCTTCGTTAAAAGATGTCTCGTTGCTTCTATTGTGACATCTGCTCCATCTGGGCTCAACAAACTCTACCGACAACATCTTTTCACTTGTTTTTATTTTCATTTTCTGGACCACTCTATTAAGTGATTGCACATTAGATGCATTTGTTATGTTGCATCAGTAGTACGAGTCGTGCAAAGGGTCAAGCAACGTAGTCTGAGCTGATGGGGGGTGGAGGAGGAGGAAACATTGATGGACGCTGTCCAGCGCAAGTCCGCTTTAAGGATCCTTCGAGGAACCTTCGCCTCCGCCGTGGGCATGTCCAGAACATGAACCGAAACCAGGGTGAAGAGTCACTCCCTTGGGAGCCAAAAGGTGGAGCGACGACATTTCGATCAACTAATCACGACAAGAAGTAGATCAGCCAGCACATGTTGATGGGTGATCCTTGGCCCTTTTGTCAACTTCGTCTCATCGACAGTCAAGGAAAAGGACCTGATTTTTTCCCAAGGTAAACCCCCATTTCTTGTGTGCTGGCAATATGTTTTGTTTTCTAACTCGTAAGTAATTACATTTGCAAATAATGCCAAGGTCATTGTGAATCCAAAAGGAGAAATGAAAGGTATAGTTCTCTTCACAACGTGCAAAGGTTTTCATGAATTTACATGCTTTGATTCAATGAACTGAAGTGGAGAGTTATTGAGCAGTATTGACATATCCATAGAAAGGAAAGCAGTGATACTTTCACAGGACTAGGCTTCCTGACACAAATAGTGTGGTTTTAGAGGCAAGACGAATTTGACTGATGAAAGCTTTTGGCCCGACTTTTAAATTAGAGTCGCTATTGTGGACAATGTTTCTCCATGATCCTTGTATCTCATCCTCTTCTAATAATTTTCAGGTTACGCCATTCTTGGTCCGATCGAGAAAGAGTGTGCGGACACAGTGGCCGAGAATTGCCCGGTGCAGCCAATGCCATCGTCCTGAGTTGCACTTATCTTTTTGTTCATGTTATTTGTTTTCATACTTGTGGTTTGACATTGCCAGTGAAAGTAAACCTCGGATTGTCTCTTTTGAAGTGTTGTCATGGTTTTAGAAGATTTAAGTGTATCCATTTTAGATCTTGGGTTCTTTTCTCTAAGTCTTTCGACCTGCAGCCCTGTTTATTTCCCTCACGGCTAAAGATTGATTGGTTTCTGGTCAAGTACAAAAGGTTGATGAAGTATTCTGATGCAATTGATGCAGATGGTGATCGTGGTCTTGATCTCAATCTCGGGATATCAGCTTCTTCCAGGGGAATGGTGGAAACCTTAGAGCCCTCAGGCGACATGCGTCACGGAAGTAGTTTGAGGGTAATACTAGGGAACATTATCTTGATTTCATTTTTCTTTCGTTTATACTCTATAGCTCCATATATTTAATGAGGAGGCTTAGATTATTACTACTTTGTGACTTCCAATGGTATCCGTATCCACTAAAAATGCTTTTCGGGTAGGAAACTCTGCCGCATCTGGGGTGATCTATCTGTTCAAGGTTTATCAATGACATCCGGACAACCCCCTCCTTGGATTGGTGCTTGAACTGATGTTTCTAGGATTTTATGCATCAATCTAAAGTTCTGGTTATGATATGGAGATATTCATGTACAGATATGCCAAGATTTTGTGCATGTTATTCCCTTTTATGTGCTTTGCTTCATGAATGAAGCTTTAATTAATTCACAACCTTGTGGGTATCAACCTAGAGTTTTACGAACGGTGCTTGATGATGCATGTTGTCGTGCTATTTTAATCCTACGAGCCTAATCAACAATCGTTTGAAAAGAGCTTTTCAAATCTGAAAATGAACCAAAAAAAAAAAAAAACTTGTTGGAACCTGGAACCGACCCCGGAACCTGGAACAGGTAGGTTCCGTTCTTTCCGATGGGTAGGTTCCAAGTTCCAAAAAATGAGGAACATGTGCACCCGGTAGGTTCAGTTCCCAGACGGAACCGAACCGGAACCGGGAACCGCTCACCCCTAATAGACGAAGTTGAATACGAACATGAACAAAGAAATTGAAGATGAAGACAAAGAAGATGAAGACGAACATGAAAGAGGAGAAGGGATATGGCGGTTCTCAACGAGGATTTGACCAAGATTTGTCCACATTGGACTTCAAAGTTTTAGAAATGCCACGTCGGACATAAAAATTTAATAAAAACACCACATAAAACGAATCGCCAGAATTTGTTCTAGGGGCATTTAAGTGACAATGTGGCGCTCAAGTGACCACTCAAAAAGGTTTCGGCATCAAAATGAACATCGTTGAAAGTTATAACATTTTTAATATTTTCTTTTCTCTATATCTATATTCATGTCATTGCAATGTCAAAATAGGACTAGTAATTCAGTATTTATAGATATCAGTTTTTTCTTTTTTTGGATAGGATTTGACCGGTGCTAAAAAGGTTTCGCCAGAATTTTAGTTGTGACATCCAAATATAGCCAAAAATTTGGATAGGATTTGACCGGTGCTAGATTTATCACACGAGCGAAATGTTGTGCATTTATTTGATATGTTTGAAAGTTTATGTCCAAATCATCACAATTGCAAAAGGATATTTCATTAGAGACATCGTCCTTTAGAAAACATCAAGTAATTCTGCATTCAGCTTTTTCTCTGATGTGCGGTGTCGGACCTCGTAATCCACTACAAATTGTCGACTTGTATCGTGCCCGTCAACTTCACATAAATCCAACATTAGAAAACGAATTAGACTTCCAAAAGTTAAAAAATAAATAAATAAATAAAAAGAAGTAAAAAGCCACTTTACTAGTTTTTTTTTTTTTTTTTGGGGTCGGACACTTGACTAGTAATAGCAGGGCATTAAAGTGCTTCCGGCACGATGCCCAAAAAACACATGTGATTATTTTAATGAAATCTTTCTACAATCGAAAAGTTGTATCATAAATATTCTTTTTGGTAAAAAATATAGAGAGGAGAAAAAGAATACAAATAAAGATTTCACAGTCTTATCTGTTTTTTTCAAAACATTTCATACTTTACAATAACGCGTTACTTATTTGAAAATATGGTCCTTTTCTCTTTTATCTTTCCAGAGAAAATGTTATAATACGTTATACTTTTAATAAAGTTCACCACACTACCTTTTTTAAGTTGACAATTTACACATTAAAATAACCAGTAATCTACTTTTCATGAAAAAAGATCACTGCTGACTCGCTTGATAAGTACATGACAGTACATGTGTCATTCGAAAGACACCCGGTTAACATAAAACGAACATAATTTTGACAATCAACTTGAATCCAATTAGGCTCTGTTTTGTTCACAAAAAAAGAAATATTTTAATAAATATTTTCTTAAAATTAATTATTTATATCACTTAAAATAATTAGTCAATGACAAATGCTTTCATTATTTTCCTTTGTACTCACCATCCCACGGTAAAGGCATATTTAAGGCTCAATTTGTGGCGGAAAATAAATGAATTGAAAAACATTTTTCAAAAAATGGTCTCTAAGTTATCATTTATAAAAATAAATAAACAAAAAACATTTTTGTTGTTTATAGAAATGTTACCATCTAGCCATTTACTTCCTAATAAACCTTACTTCTCTCTCTTCAAGCTAGTTAATATTTTTTTTTCCACTTGACTGTATAAGTTCCCTAAAATCGCCAACTCCATGAAACTTTGAATTATGAACTATCTTTCTATTTAGTGCTTGAGGCTTAGTGAGCATCTTGATCCTCATTGAGCGCGTGTTTTGATTTATTGTTGGAGCTCGTGTTCATGCTTTTGGAGTTGTCGCATTAGACGACATAACTATAAATTTTGAGTACAAATTAGGTTCAGCCAATGTATGTGAGCTCAGCTCACGTGCACTAATGATCAAGTAAGTTTCATGTGAGGTTCATTTTATCCATCAGCTCACACGCACCTATGACGACTTACAAGTAAGGGGCACCATAGATGCACCAATTTTCTTCATGGTGATGTATCTTTCAGAGTCTTCGAATTGGGATAAGAAGAAGCTGGAAGATATGGGCGCATTTGTTTGTGTTTATGTTCAAAAGTGTTCTAGGGAACGAAATAGAAAAAACTATTTCTTTGTGGGAAACAATTTTTACCGAAAAGACGTATTTAGTAAACTTGTTCCGGGAATAAAAAAATGAATAGAAACACGTTTGGTAAATTTGTATTTTTTTTTGTTTCTTTTAATTTTTTAATAGTTTTATTTTTTTTTCTTTTTTTCTTTCTTTTTCTTTTTTCTTTTTTCTTTTTCTTTTTTTTTTTTTTCTTCTTTTGGCCGATGGCCTCGCCCAGCCTGGCGAGGCTCGCCGCCCCGGCGAGGCCAAGCCTCGCCTTGGTTGGGCGAGGCTCGGCCTCGCCTTGCTGGGCAAGCTCGGGCTCACCCAAATCCGGTGAGGCCGAGCTCGCCCAACTCATCGGTCACCGGCGGTGGCCTAGCGAGGCCGAGCCTCGCCGATGGTCCGGGCGAGCTCGACCTCGACGGCGTCACCGGCCCTCGGCGGCGGTTGCCGGCCATGGCCTGGGGCCGGTGACCGGCTAAAGAAAAAGAATAAGAAATGAAGAAGAATAAAAGAGAATAAAAGAAATGAGAGAGAAAATTTGTTCTTAAAATTGTTCCAAAAACAAGAAACAAGTTTTTTTTTTTTGTTTCTTGTTTCTGTTCCAATTTTGTTCCCGGGAGCAAAAAAACAGATTTGGAACAAAAATGCAAACAAACGCGTTTCTGTTATTTTTTTTGTTCCCAGGAACAAAAAAACAGAAAATCTGTTCATTAACAAAAAATAAAAGTGCAACCATGCACGCCCTATGAAACCTTTTGAACGCGCGTGCTTTACGCCTAGAATGTAGATGGAAAGCTTTACAACTATGAAAAGAAGGAAATGGTAGAATTGACCCAACAAAATACCTTATTATAAGTAAATATTTATATCCTTATACAAAGTTGAATTCCAATAAAGAGTGGAATGACGGTCGATAACACCCCCGAAGTCACCAACAAGCATGCGGCCTTGATGGTAAAGGAATTACGAGTGAGGCAGAAGATTATCAAGTCTAGAATTCGATTAAGCACTATGTACACATATGTAGGGAAAAATATCAAAATAGTCCTAAACATTTTATATCGGTATCGATTTAATCCTAAACTTTTTAATTGGATCAATTTAGTCCTTAATATTTTCACATTGGTATCAATTCAGTCCATCCGGCGCTGGCCTAGGGTTAAGGAGAAAAAAAAAAAGAGAAAGAAAGGAAAAAAAGAAAAAAAAAATAATTTAAAAATCTGAAAATATATATATATATATATATATATAATTATAAAATTTGTCCACATTGTGCCACATAAGATCGCTGGTGGCCACGTCAGTAATTTCCAAAACTTAAATTAGCTGGATGAACTGAATTGATATCAATGTGAAAATATTTAGGACTATATCGGTCCAATTAAAATGTTTAGGACTAAATCAGTACCGATACAAAAGATTTAGGAATATTTTGGTATTTTTCCCGCATATGGACGTAAAAGAGAGGAGTGAGACCAAAAAAAAAGTCTCACCGCTGATAAATGGGCAAGATTTTGCGGTCTGTAAATTTTTACTCCAATCAAGCAAATGCCAGAGATGAGATCCTCTATGCTCATCTGATCTTGGGTGACACCCTACGCATGTCAATCTTAATAATGATTTGTTTCGAATTTATGATTCAGATACGAATGAAAACTTCTATAAAGACACGTGATTACAATAAAAAGATCTTCTTGAGCTGCTTTCGAAATTTAAGTGCAAGGACAAAGCTTCGAGATCGTTTCAGTGCGACTGATAATGTGGAGAGGTTTGATTGACGAGGATCAATTTAACATAATTTTTTAATCTAGCTTTCTCAAACTCGAACTCAGCTTAATATGACACTTTCAAGTTTGAAATCGACTCTTTAAAAAAAAAAAAAAAAAAGAGCATTGCAAATTATATTTCCCAAATAAATAAATAAAATCATCTTTCTTATTTCATGATGTAAAATTATATTTTTGCATCAAGATTTATATAATATAATTACTCGGTAAGACTTACTAGCTATTTAATGTTAAAAAAAATTGATTTTATCTCTACATAGAATTAGTTTTTGATATAACTCATCGGCTACAGAATACAAACTCGTGTTGGCGATGCCATGATTCAGTACAAGGACCACCCACCTCGCAAAGAGTGAGGTCTCTCACTTTAAGCTACTTTACGCTCTGTTTTTTCTTAGGAAAATAAAGATTTAGAAAATATTATCGATAAAGTAATTGTTTATATTGCTTAAAATCATTAATCATTGAAAACGGTTTCGGTATCAATAATAATAATATATATCTGAACATATTTTTATAGACAATAAAAATAAATTTATTTAATTCATTTTTGTAAGGGATATAAATAATTACTTTTACGGAAATATTTTCTAAATTATTCACTTTTCGCGAAACAAACACAACTTTTATGAGTTGCCAGTGTTTTGCTATTTGGTTTCCGAAACCGGGAGCCACCGAGACCCAATAAGATCAGCCGGTTTGGTTCGGTTCCCAATTTCATAAAAATGGAACTGGTGATTTTCGATTCGGTTTGAACCGACTTTATTTTAAAAAAATGTATATATTTTTAATTACTTAAAAATAGCAATAAATCTTAAAATAATAATTACTATAGTATTTTTGAAATATTTTTTTGCTAAGTGGCCAGTTTATTGGACCAGACCGGACCGCTTGGTTCAATCCCTAATCCCAAAAAATGGGAAACAATCCTCCAGGTCCGGTTCCCGATTCCTAGGTAGAACCGGACCAAACCGGGAATGGAACCGGAGTGAACTAGGAACCGGTCACCCCTCCTTGGGGGCTCAAATTGGCATGTGACCGTCGTTGGTCGCACGTGATCGGGGCATCCGCGAAAAGGTAGAGGTGGGGTCGGGGCGGGAAAGCTGGTGACGGTATATTATTGTCTTCTTCCCGCCTCGGGGCAGGCCTTCCGTTTAAAAAATTCAACCCTCCGGTTTCTCTCTTTTTTCTATTTATTTACTTTTCTCGTGAAATATCGACGCAAAAATGAAATTAATGTAAACCCTATAAAGAAAAAAAAAAAAAAAAAAAAAACCCCACCGTTTCAAGAACTCCCGTCTCTTCCCGTCTCCCAAATCATCCCATCTCTTCCTTCTCTCCTCCGGTCGTTCCGCCGGCCGCGACGTTGGAGCCACCACAAGCCGAGCTCGCCGGCGGCGACCCACCTGCCTACGCCGTTAACCCCAAGGCTCGTCGCGGCCCTCCCTTGACGCCTCGGCCGCCGCCACCGCTCGTGCTTGTCGACTCATACTCCGGCGTTGCATCAAGTATCAATCGGTTTTTTCCCTTTCTTTTCCTTCAGTTCTTTTTGTGGGTCGAAATCTCTTCTTCTTCTTTTTTTCTCTTTTGCTGATTTCTAGCTTTTGTTTCATGGGTCACGTTTCTTGCTGTCGCTCCTATCTGATGTGCCAAGGTTTTCTTGGTTTGCGCGTACGTTGTTCTTTAGCATTTCGGCGGTTGCCCATAATTTCGTTGTCCCAGTAGTGGTCGAGAAGTTTGGATGATCGTAAAGAGCAGGCTTTAGATTGATGTAATCTGTTCAGATTATGAGGGGACAGAACTTGATGCTGTGAAAAACAGAGCGGATTGTGAAAGACAAGTAGAAATGTTAATGTTGTTTTTCACTCAAATGTTGTAACGATGACAAATATTTTTCCTTTATATTTGGTGCGAAAGAGAAAAAAGAGTATAATAGTGTTCAGAGTCCACCCATTATTCTCACCACTCAATGCGTTGTGCATTTATCGTAAAGTTTGTACTTTGATCTTGAATTTAAAGGAAGCCTGCCAAACGCGCAGGTCTAATTTGGAGTTCTATGATCATGTTTGGTTTTGACTACTACTGCAGGATAATGGAGTTCGAGGACGGGTATTCGGCGCAGAAGCTGTTCCATCAAGGTTACTCCTACACATATGATGACGTCATCTTCCTCCCGGGGTATATAGGATTCCCAGTGGAACAGGTTGACCTCTCCACCAAGCTCACCCGCAACATCTCCCTCAACATCCCATGCGTCTCCTCACCAATGGACACTGTCACAGAATCCTCCATGGCCCGAGCCATGGCGGCTCTTGGTGGCATTGGCATCATTCATGCCAATATTCCTCCCTCTGACCAAGCCTCCCTGGTCAAAGCGGCCAAATCCTCCCGCTTCCCAGTCCTTTCCAATCCTGTCTTTCGATCCCCCTCTGATTCCATCATCTCCCTTGAGAATTTTGCTGACGCTCCTTGCATCCTGGTCACAGACTCTGGTGATTGCCATGGAAAGTTGGTGGGCTATGTGACCAAGTCTGGTTGGATGAACCTCACAGACAAGGAAACACGGTTGGCTAATTACATGGTCAAGTCCTCTGATTTGGCCCCTTGGGATTGTGATTTGGCAAAGATGATTTGCTACTTTGAGGAGAAGGCAGGGAATGAATTTACGCCGATAGTGAAGGGAGGAGAGATAGTAGATGTCGCAGGGAGAGAGGATGTGGAGAGGTTGAGAGGGTACCCCAGATTGGTGGGAGGGGGTTCAGTGGATGCAAATGGAGAGTGGATGGTGGGAGCAGCAATTGGGACAAGAGAGGCCGATAAGGAGAGGCTGCAGCACCTCATCAAGGCTGGTGTCAATGTGGTGGTGCTCGACAGTTCTCAGGGAAATTCCCTTTATCAGATTGACATGATCAAGTACGTGAAGAAAACGTACCCTGAGTTGGATGTCATTGGTGGCAACGTTGTCACAATGTACCAGGCAGATAATTTGATCAAGGCTGGGGTTGATGGTTTGAGGGTTGGCATGGGGTCTGGTTCTATTTGTACCACCCAGGAGGTCTGCGCCGTTGGACGTGGACAGGTATAACTTCTTTATAGACTATTTCTTTGTTTTCCATTTACTGTTGTGCTGAGATGATGGCATGAGTACTGTCCTTGAAGTAATATCGTTAATGTTCATTTAGATTGTTTCCCTTAAGCACTCATTCTGATTAAGATTTCTTTAATTACCTCATTTGTGTAAACTTTTCAGGCTACTGCTGTCTACAAGGTTTCATCCCTTGCTTCTCAATATGGTGTGCCAGTCATTGCTGACGGTGGCATTTCGAACTCAGGGCACATCGTCAAAGCTTTGTCCCTCGGGGCATCCACTGTGATGATGGGAAGCTTCCTAGCTGGAAGTGCTGAGGCTCCTGGTGCTTACTACTGTTTAAGTGTAATTTTCTGCTCTCAAGAAGATGCCACATTTGTCTCATTGGTGAAAAATGATCTCTCTTTCCTTTATATCTCTTTTGGTATTGACATGTGGTGTGGTCAGATGAAGAACTTTGAATATCTTGCTGGAGCGTTTTGTGAGTCTTATGTCTTTGTATTCTGCACCATGTTACATCTTACTATTGAGAATGAAACCTTATGTCTTGTTTGCAAGTGGTTATGAATTACTTTTGGTCAATTGAACATTCCTTTTCACGTGATCTCTAATTAAAATTTTTTATAACTTTCCTATGCATAGATACTCTGTTGGTTAGAGTTTCAAAATGAAGCTTTCACTTGTTCTGTCTTTTGTATCCTCTAGCATTTGAAGAAATAAATGCAAGAATTGAGATCATAAACCTTTATTAAAACCAAACTTTTGGCTTAGGGAATTATACACGTTATTTCTTTAGCAGTAATTTGATTAAAATCTTTCAGAAGCACTTAAAAGGAAAGCTGAGAATTCTATTAGTTTCTGTCCAAGAACAGATCCAAACAAATATTTGATATGTCATTTGACGTTCCTGTAAGGGTTAACATGGCAGGGCATGCGTTATACTTCATAACTTCTGTTTACATGGACTTACAGGTACCTCTTGCCTTCCCAAGCCAGCAAAAAGAAACTACTTCTTATATATGGCTATCCTTTTTTTGGAACATGTCAGCTTGTCCTGTCACGTGACCCAATGGATGCAGGGTTAAAATTTTGCTTTTATCTAGCTTCGCAGCAGAATTAACTACCGTGTGCATCACGTAATTGATACAAATGCATAAAATTGATTTAGTCTAAGTGTTGATTTGGCTGTCACATGAAAAGTTGGTTGTAGACTTGGTCTTTTTTTAAAATTGTGTCAGCAGAAACCTTTTGGCAATTGAACAGATAAGTTTGCATTTATGATCTTTGTATGAACTCTTTTGGTTCCTATGGATGATTTCTTCTGTCCTATTTTAGTGAAGTGTCTTTTGGCTTATTCAGGATGGCCGTCGATTGAAAAAGTACCGAGGCATGGGTTCACTTGAGGCGATGACTAAAGGGAGTGATGCAAGATACTTGGGTGACACATCCAAACTAAAGATTGCCCAGGGGGTGGTTGGGGCAGTTGCAGATAAAGGATCTGTCTTGAAGTTTGTCCCTTATACCATGCAAGCTGTTAAGCAAGGTTTCCAAGATCTTGGAGCTCAGTCTTTAAAAGATGCTCATGACATGACAAAAACAACACTGAGGCTAGAGGTATGGTCATTCTATAGTGTTACAATTTCTAAAGAGGTTTGTTTTGGTTTTTACTTTTCTCAAAAGTTTTAATAAGTTGTCTGAATTTTGGTTGGTGCTTGAAGTTTAATTGTCTGAAAAGATCACAGGACATTTTCTCTTTATTTATCGGAATCTGTCGAATGGTGCCGTTAGGGTAATTGTTAAGTAATTAATTAAGGGAGCATTACAGTTTATGATGCTTTAAAATATTATATAGTAGGCTCAAGGAGTGCCCAACAGGATCCTTTATCCGAGAGCATTCCCTTTCTCTTTGAAACATTGTTTGTTGAAGGAGAACTGAGAGATTATTGTTTTCCTCATGAATAATGTTGTTTGAAATCTTTTGATGAAACTGAGGAAAATGGCACTATCATATGGGTATTTTACATTAACAATAACAGTACCCATTCATCATTTATTGTGTAAGTGAACGCTTGTTATAAAATTTCCCATTGCAAAGAGCCTTATGGGGTATAATCATCGTGAAGAATCCTTGACCGGTAATGATTGATAGAATAATTTTAACATGATTGTTGGAAATTTGTTGCAATAGAAGACACTTCCAAATATAACTGAACACTGAGAGAAATGTGGCCCTCTATGTCCTTTCTTTCATATAGACTACAAAAGGCCGATGGATCTGATTGATAATTTAGCTGAACTTCACTGTTTAGCATTCGTGTACCTCTTGCCTGATTTACCATTCGAAAGCCAAACCTCGTACCATATGGAAATTAGATCATAACAGCCCATTGTTTGTGGTGGAAGCTTTAGTGAAACGAGTAATTGTTTGGTCTGTTTGTAACCTCTCGCCTGTGCTTATGAGGCTTATAATTGTGCGGTTCTCTTATGCTCTTGTTTTGTTACAGGTAAGAACAGGAGCTGCACAAGTTGAAGGCGGAGTCCACGGGCTGGTCTCCTTTGAAAAGAAACCGTTCTGAGATTCGTCTTCCCGTTGGAAGTTGATCTTGCCAGGTAAAGCAATATCAAATTGAAGGAGCTGGCAATTGAATGAGCCATCCATTGTGTTATTGGCATTGAATGAGAAAGAACTGTTAGGGAGTAGCTCATGGTCGCCAGAGCTGTCTTTGCTTTCGTTGGAACTTATCTCAGAGCTTTTTTCTTTTTTTCTGGCCCTCACTTATCTTAAGGTAACATGGCAAATTATATCAAAGCTATTTGTCTGTGATTCTTACATGAGGATAGGCAGGGGTCGAAGCGGGGCAGAGCCGGGGTGGGTTTTTATTATTTAGTAGTTCCGCTATTAACTTGATCAAGATCTGTACCATTCACATTGTATTTTATCGCATTTTTCAGTTTTCATTTTCACAGACAATGGAAATGAAAATATTTTTGTCTTCATTTTCTGTTTTCTTGAAAATGCATTTGGCCTTATATTTTTATCACTGCAGAATCACATGTGATTACCCTGGAATGAATTGAAATATATATACTGAACAGAGAGTTTTGATGAAATGTATCTCACGTAACATAATCATAATTTCTCACATACCAAAGAGGGCCTTAAGGTCTGGTCCATCAATTTGTCTTTCAGCCTTGTTGGATTCCCTTTACTTGGTGGTCCATGCTCTTTGCACGCAGTTCTACTTCTTCCTTGGTCAACTTACCTAATCTTTTTCCCAGTTTCCGTTTCTTTTCTCTAGTTGCGTGCCTGTTGTTCAGTCAATTTGATTGTTTTTGTCTTCGTTTTGTCGATTAACAGTAATAAACAACAATCAAGCTTTTATCCCATTAAGTGGGATCGGCCATGTGAATCCTGTCACGTCATTGCGCTTGATTCTTTATTAGATGTTCCGATTCTTTCTTCTCATCTCCTACATTCTTCCAGCCCCATCCCTGCTCCTTTCAACGAATGGATCCAATCCTTGATCACGTCTACTCGCCAGGGCGTTGAAGGCCTTTTGTTCAAACTGGCCAAATCGTCCTCCTATATGCACAGAACGAATCTATATATCCGCACATGAAAGGCGCAACAACGTTGATCGCATCTAATAAAATGTAAATTGCAAGAGCTTCTGTTGATTCGCATGCGATGCTTTAACCAAATTTCATGCAGACAGTTTCGTTACAATGCAGACAGCTCATAGCGTCGGCTTGAACTTAAACAGATGAGGCTGTGTGAGGACACGTATGAAACAATCTGAAGAGAAGAAACTTAAAACAATGTTTTGCTGAAGTGGAAGGAAATTTGCAGCTTTGAACCATGTCTTCTTAAACCTCCTCTAGTCCCAAATCCTTCTTCAGAGCTTTGGACCTTGTCTTGTCTTCTCTTCTTGAGACCCTCCCACCCTATTCGAAGGGGGGTCATCATATGTTCCAACCGGTTCCTACGACAAAACCGGACTCCAATGATTGATTCACTTCCAAAGATTCTTTAACTTCTGAATAACAAGCTTTAGTTCGTAAAGCAAACGTCATAACCGCACTAATCAACAAAAATGTACATAAAAACCTGCTTCACTGTTGCGTCCAAATATCACAGCTCCATACCATACAAAACAATGACACTGCTTAGAGAGACCCAATTAATGAAACCTCACTAACCTTCATGTTCAAATTGTCCTTATATGTCGTATACCTAATCCACCAAATCACGCCAAATCTTACCCAATTGTCATACTTTTTATCACTTACTAACTAAAAACAAGAAGAAAATGATGACGCGAAAGTTTTTTAACGTGAATATGGGTGCGAATGAAAATGCGAAATCCTGAAATTCCCTGGCCCGAGTGGCCCTTATTTGGCTTCTGGGCTTTGCACTGCATTCTATATTTCGAGCCGGGCCTTTTAGTGTCAATGTACCGAGCCTGAAATGGCTCAGCCCGAAATATCTTAGGGCGCGTTTAACGATTCTGTTCCCAAGAAATTCGATTCGATCGTAACCGATTCTTTTTATTCTCGTTCGAACCGATTCTAAGCATTTTAAACCGTTTGGTAATTGTCCAAAATTTCGATTCTCGGAATAGAATTGCGTTTGGTATCGTGTTCATTAATTCTTTCCAAATCAATTTCTTTTAATTTTTAAATAATTTTTTTACTTTTTTCCTTTGTTTTCTTTTCTTTTTTTCATTTTTTCATTTTTTTCTTTTCATTTTCCTTTTTTTCTTTTCTTTTTCTTTTTTTTTCCTTTTTTCTTTTCTTTTTC
The DNA here is from genome assembly GCF_016545825.1 of Eucalyptus grandis. Taxonomy (NCBI): domain Eukaryota; kingdom Viridiplantae; phylum Streptophyta; class Magnoliopsida; order Myrtales; family Myrtaceae; genus Eucalyptus; species Eucalyptus grandis. The sequence continues at coordinate 35,515,134 of NC_052616.1, forward strand.
TCATCTTCTTCTTCTTCTTCCGCCTTGGCGACCTCACCGGAGCGTCGCCGACCCTCGGCGAGGCGGGCCCTCGTCGGCCGAGCCTCGCCGCAGCCGGCGAGGCTCGCCTAGCCCCGCCGAGGCTCGGCCGAGCCGTGTCCGGCGAGGCCGAGCCCCACCGGTGGCCGAGCCGACCTCGTCGGGGTTGGGCGAGGCTCGCCAGCCACCGGCGGGCCGGGCGAGCCTCGCCTAGCCACCTAGTGGGGGTCCGGGCATCACGAGGCTCGCTTGACCCTACCTGGGCCTCCGGCGAGCTCGCCGGACCTCGCCCGGGTCGGCAAGCCTCCAGCCGAGCTCGCCGGGACCGGCGGACGGCGGCCCGGCGGTGGCGGACGGCGGACGGTAGCGGGCGATGGTGGATGGCGGTCGCGAGATGGCCGAAGGAAGAAGAAAATTTATTGATTTTGATTCTCAAATTCGTTCTCGAACAAGAATCAACTTTTTTTTTATTCTTGATTCTCGTTCCCAATCTATTCCCGGGAACAAAAATTTACCAAACGCGATTCTAGGCCGAAACCGATTCCGAGAACAAAGAATCGGGAATTTGGCACTTGTTTGGATGGTTACCAAACATGCCCTTACTTTTCCTATGTTTTTAATTATGAAAAAATTGAAAATTCAAGGTAGATGATTAAAAACTGTAACAAATTTAAAGTTTAAAGTTGTTGAACATCAGAGGTAAATGCGTGGCCCCTCCAAAGCAAACAGTATAAGTGAGAAGATTTTTCATGTGATGGTTCTACCAAGCGACAATGTCACGCGGGGTAAAAAGTTAATCAAGAGTTAATATTCTAAAATTTAAAGTCTATTTGGTAACAATTTTGTTTTCATAAATAATTTCAAAATTTCGAGAATAAAAATATGTTTGATACAATCATTTTTTTTCTAATTATGCTTTCTTTTTAATTTTACAAGTTTTTGAGCATTTGAGAGAGTTTGATAAATGCCAAGCTTAGGGACCATCGCCCTGCCAAGGGATGAGGTCAAGCCTCGTCTAGCCAAGGTGATCGACTAGATCGAGGAGGAGGAAGAAGAAAATAATGAAAAGAAAAGAAAATTGCTTGATTCTTAAATTATTTTCGGGAACAAATAAATAACTTTAATTTATTTCTTAATTTTACTTCAAACCTATTTTTAGGAATAAAAAAATTAATCGATGTTACTAAACAAACTTCTATTTTTGTTTTTTTATTCTAAAAAACAAAAGAATACAAAATCAGTCAAGAATTGACCGGTTACTAAACAGGATCTAAGCGTTAAGATCAGATGAAGATGACGCCGATTATGCAATTGGTCAATTTATCGCATGAGTCGCGTGTGATAAAACACCTAAAATACTTTCCAGGGAAACCAAGCCGACGCCATCGTTACGTGGGAAACATCGGATGCTTTCGGAGAGGAGCGGAGGGAAAGGGTTTTGAAAATTCACACGCGCACACGACAAGCTTCAGCAAGTGCCACTCCTACGGTCTCGTCTCCCACCTGCCTTTCCACCTACTCTCTCTTTATAAAACCTTCCTTCATTGTATTCACGAAAACTTCTCCGTTTTCTTCGCACACAGACGTACAGACATTCACAGAGAAAGAGAGAGAGTAGGCTGCGAGATTTGAGGGAGGGTCCATCATGGCTTCTGCTGCTAAGAGGAGGAAAGCCGCCAGGAAGAAGAAGAAGGAGCTGGAGAGCCACGTCGCCAGCAACTCTCACGGTGATCTCTCGCTCTATCATCAATTGCATCGTTCACCTCTCGCCTTCTCTTTTTCCTGTGAATTTCGTTTGGTGGGTACTCGCCAATGTCGTTTGGTTTTGCTAGATGTTTATGCATTTGTCTCTGCGTGTGGCTGATCTGATGGCTTATCTTTCGAAAATTTTCAAATCTTGATTTAGCTCGTGACCCTTTAAACCTGTGATGCTGAGTTTTTTTTTGGGTTTTTGTTTTGGTTGTGGGGTTGGATATTCGGTGATTTCTTTCATTAATTCGTTTCCTTATCTTGGGGTACTTTTTGGGATTAGAAAATGGTGATCTGATGAGTGATGGCTTATCTGATGGCTTATCTTTCAAAAATTTTCAAATCTTGATTTAGCTCGTGACCCTTTAAACCTGTGATGCTGAGTTTTTTTTTGGGTTTTTGTTTTGGTTGTGGGGTTGGATATTCGGTGATTTCTTTCATTAATTCGTTTCCTTATCTTGGGGTACTTTTTGGGATTAGAAAATGGTGATCTGATGAATGAGAACGAGAAGGATAGTGATGGCGGTGTCCAGAGTAATTCCCCACATCTGAGGACCACCCTCACTCGTTCGATGAGGGCAAGGAGGGTTTGAAGAATGGAGAATCGCCGACCCTTCCGCATGCATCTACGGACAAGCCTCTAGAGCCAAATGCGGCTGTTCAGATTGGTGACGAAATGGAAGCCGGAGATGATTTACGGATTGAGCGGAGGGATGTTGAGGAAGCTGTCGGCAAAGAAAACGATGGCCTAGGAAGTGAGTTAAAGTCTAACGGTATTCTTACAGTTGAGATTGTTGAGAAGGAGGAAACCGAGGAAGAGTCGGAGGGCACAAGCGTCTCCATCGAAAGGCTTAAGGCTGCAAAGGAATTCTGCAATGGAGAGAGCGAGACTTTGCCCATGGCGAATTCGGCAGAGAAGCCGGTACTTTGCTTGTTTTTGATCAAGTGTAGCCCCCAATTTCATGACCCATTTTGAATTTTATGCATTGGAAACGGAAGTCACTTGATAAATTGTTGCATTTTGCTCTGCAGCCTGAGGTACCGATGATTCCGACGGTGGTGCGGAAGACTTCATGGATGAATTGCTGTGGATTGCTTGATCTCATAAGTGAATCCAGGACATAATTTTCAGGTTTTCATTTTCCCGTATCCTGGAAAATTGGTATGATGGTTCCATGGCAAAGAAGAGTTATCCATTGCATTCTATAGCTGTAGAAGCAAGGCATTGTAGTATATAGCAGTATTCACGTGCTTATCGAGGAGTGTCTCAACTCTTTGAGGCCTCAATTGTATCCTTTGAGGCTAGGCTAGTGCTGAAGAACTTGACCATACTCATGTTGCATTCCCTCTTTCTATAAATTTAGCTGTTACTTCTGGATACTTACATCTTTCCTATCTAAATAACTGGGTACTTAGCTCGGTCATTGTGAAATTACTCAAGGTCTGTTGTATGCGGGACTGAGGAGTTCCTCTCAGTTCCCTTTTCTTGCTTTAAGACTGCGAGTCACAGCAAACGACGTTAAAGTACTTGAACCGAGAAGTTAGCAGCAGCAGTTTGCTACGGCTCAGGAGCAGTTCTATACTCAGTCACTCTTAGATTATTTGTTCATGCAGAATGAACTTTCACCTATTCATGTTTTGATTGGTTTGGATTACCTTGTTCGCCATTCCTTGTAACAACCGTGTATATGTTGGCCAAAGGGAATGACAGACTTCATTGAAACATACGTGGCTTTCCTTCTGTCGATTCTGATCAACAGATCTGTCGGAGCTTCCTCTGAACGTGAGCTCTCAAGTTTGATTCCTTACATTTGTCATTTAGGATGCAGGAGAGAACTGGAATCGGTTCCGTTGAAAGACAGTAACAAAGAACCGACGTTTTGTTAGTTTGATGATTTCGATCCCTTACACCCAACAAAGAACCAACAGTTTGTTAGTTTGATGGTTTCGATCCCTTACACTGGTAAGTGTCCGGGGAATAGGGATGCAGGTGGTCCAGAAAATTAGAGGATGGTGTGATCTTTTCACGTGATTTGGATGTTATGATGCTTAGTCCTCGTGCACGCGAAGCGCTTTTCGTACCATTTTGTTCTATATGGTGTTTCAAAGGTTGTGATGTTTTCCCCTGAAAAAGAACTCGGTGTATGTGAAGTACTGGTGTGCTGTATACTGGAAGTTCCAGTGCTTGAATTGCCACTGTGATTTTCTGCTGAACGATTTCACTTTTGACCATTTTACGAATTTTTTCTATCATCAACTTCGACAATTTCACCCAATTTTAACTATTTTTTTTTTGTAGCTTGATTGCCTGAGAAAACATAGAAGAATTCAGATATTTTATAGGGAAGAAGTAATTGATAGGGGAAGGGAAGGATAAAAATAACTACCTTGTTAGTGAAAGATTATTCAAGAATGTGTCTGTAGCCTCCATTTCATGCGGAACACCTCAATTTTCATAACCAATTTTAAGAAAAGTAATTAAATACATTCAGAAAAAGGAGAAAATACAATATAAAATTTTAAATTATACTTACAATGACATCAATATCTCAAAAACCCCCAAATTTATATTATGGAGTTTGCCAATTGTGATATCAATACTCCAATTTTTCTGTTGTCTCTTATCATTAAAACTCCAAACTTGTATCAGTCATTATAGAAATAGATTATGAATTTGCGGCGTTGGTTCTACAATAGGCATAGTTTGTGGTTTTGGATGATATTAATCCTAGTAACCAATGGTGGAGTGTATTTACCTCATAAATTCTACCACAACTTGGTTGAAATCCTTACATAATTAAACATCGAGCAAATGAAAAATATGCAAAGAATAAGATAGTTTCCTAAAAGATATTACTTAAATGATTTCTAAACTTTGGTCCGATGGACAATGTTGTTTTTGAACTTTTAGTAAATATTCAATCTAATTCTTAGGCTATGTGAAAATATTAAATATTATTCTTTCATTAATTTAAGTTAACGTAATTTGCTGATTTGGCTTTTAATTGGGTTGGTTGAATGGTAGATAAAAAAACAAAGGTTAATGTGGATTATCCGCATAAGATATTTAATATTATTATTCCATTAATTTAAGTTAACAGAATTTGTTTATTTGGCTTTTAATCGGGTCAATTGAATGGCATATAAAATAATAAGGTGATACATGGATTATCCACGTAAGATATTCAACTTAATTCAGGATATAATAATCCATGTTAGCAATTGACATTGATGATTATTTTTGCAAATTGAACAAATTAAAAGGACTATTATATTTTAATAAGAGTATAATATCTTATGTATATAATCCACATGTAACAATTTTTTTCTTTTGTTTCGACATATCAAATTCGAAGAAAAATCAGCAAATTCGATTTACCTGAATTAATGAAAGGACAACATTAATTTTTTTATATAGTTTAGGGAGTAAATTGAGCATGTACTAAAAGTTCATGGATTGTATTAAATAAATTAAAAATCTAAAGATGATATTGCATATTAGGTCAAACTTCTAATTTCAAAATTTTCAAATTGCGAATCAAGCCGGTTTGTCTACTTTTTCATTTAGTGTAAAAAATAAAAAATTTGATGATAAAAACATAGACGTCACATCATTTTATTATATAAAAATATTATTTTTCATTAAGATAATCACAATTCAACTCTCGTTGGGTACACCTAGAACCTACCTTGATAAACCTTCAACTTTAACATTTATCCCCATTTTACCTTTTATCTTATAAAATAACTTCAATTTTAGGTTTAATCCCAATTCTACCACAAATATTTTTTAGTCTTATGAAAAACCCCTAACTTTAGGTCTTGTCCCAAATGTTACCCTAAAATATTTATAGTCTTATAGAAATCACAAAACTTTTATTTGAGTCAAAATCTACCTATATTAATCATCCATCCAAAATTTCTCATTGACAATTGATAAATGAAAACTTCAAAGTACAAGCTTTGTCAATGTCCCAAGCGTGAGAGATGGAACATTTGATGACTACAAGATCACCAAGGGTGATTTGGATGGAGGGTTAAAGGAGAGTAGATTGGAGATTCAAGTAAAAGTTGGTGATATTTTATGAGAAAAAAATTAAAGTGAAATTGAAACTAGATCTAAATTTGATATTTTTTACAAGCTAAAAAAAAATTAGGATGGAATTAAATTGGACCTAAAGTTGATGGTTTTTTTATGATACAAAAAAAAGTTTAGAGTATGAATAGGATTGAACCTAAAGTTGAGAGTATTTTATGAGACAAAAATGGTTAGGATAGAAAGTTGGACATGATTGAAAATTAGAAGTTTTTTATGAGACAAAAGGTGGAATTGGGATAAGAACTAAAATTAAAGGTTCTTAGGTATTAAGCCTATCAACTTAAAGTAATCGGTTTCTTACCAAATTTTTTTTTTTAAAGTAATCGGTTTTGATTAGGGGTGTCCAGAAACCCAATTCAACCCGACCCGAACACAATCCAAACACCAACTGAACATAAAATAAGTTGAGTATGTATCTTGGGTCTTAATATTGTTTGGATAACGATTATAAAACAAGCAAATAAACATATTTTCGGTCGGGTTAAGATTGAAACATTGTTTGGCCGTGAATACGTTATTTACTTTGAACAATGAAACAAACATGTTCTCATCTCGACCAAACACAAAAAACTCCACACCCAAAGCCGAATACATCAGACCCCGACGACACTGCCTTCTCGCTGTCTCCTCTCGTTGACTCCACCGCCGTCGGCGATTGTGCCTTCTCCGCTCATCGACTCCGCCGCTGCCGCTGCCGTCGACTCCGCCGCCGCCCTCTTCTTGGCTCTCGCATTCTAGGGTTTCGCTTCGCAGTAAGATCTTCGCCCATCACTCCTCTTTCGAGCCATCTTCGTCCCCAATTTGCAGCCAGGGAATCAAGCTCTGGCGGTACATCGTCTCGCCTTACAATCGTTATTACAGGCACCGCCCTCTCTTCCCTTTTTTTTTTTTTTTCCCTTCTTCTGGGTTTTCGTTTTCTCGTCGCCCTTCGTCCTAATTTTCGGGCTTTCGTTGGAAAGCTCGGAGCTTGCTCTGTTTTTCTGTCCAATGTTTGTGACGAGAGAGCGACATGGAATCTCACGGTGCTTTGCTTGGAACTCCGTGTGTTCTTCTGATCATTCTGTGTTTGCTTTTTATGTGGTTTCTGGGAGAATCTTGACCATCTTCCTTTCCTCTCTCTTTCTCCGTTCTGTTCACTAATCTTGCTTTCCTCTGCGAAAAAACCAATCAGAACAGGGGTCTTGATTTGGTTAGAGAAGTCGTACATTCCACAATGGGGTCTTTTGGAAAGAGGAGAACTTATGATACTGTCTGAACTTTGTTGAAAGTGCATGCATTTGCTGTCAATGTTGTTGTACGCTTTTAAAAAAGTGTGATCCTGATGCTTCAAAAGGGTTATTCTATCCCAACTTTGAATAGGCAACATTTGCAGATAATGGAAATAGAATGATAAAATTGTGGGACTAGTGCCAAATGTCAATTGTGGAACGAAGGGCTCATGGCAAGAAAAGCTTTGGATCTTGTTTGCTGTATATGTACTTCTAATTTGAAAGAATGTTCGAAAACATCATGGAAGCAGAGCTGAATTTCAAGCTCAAAAGTTACCCAGTGATCACTTTCACAGTTGAATTTGAATCTCATCTTGTTTGACCTCTGGGTCTCATTTTACTATGGAAGTGTGTCAGTAAATAAGCTTAACCTTTTCCAGATGGAGCTGAATAAGGGATGATTTCAGTGTTAGAAAGGAAATTTGGAATGATTCTTCTATTTTTTGTTTTTTTAATAAATTGTTGACAGTATGTGCTTATAGATAATTAACAAATAAATCTAGTTCCTAGGCATGCTATGTAGTATTGTGATGCTTCAAAATTTGGTTGAGTTGATCTCTTAAAACTAGCAGAGGAACCCAATGGGAAATTTGTTCGACGATAAAGAAAAGGCGAGAAGGGGAAAAAGAAAATAGAAAAAAAGCGTAAACCTGAAACCCGAACCAACCTGACCCCAATTATTGCTTTGGATATTATGCTTTTCGGGTCGGGTCGATTCAGGTTGGAACACATTGCCTTATGATTCGGGTCGGGTTGGATAACGTCAAAACCCGACCTCACCTGACCCATTGACAGCCCTAGTCTGATCGCCGCATAAAAGTTGGCCATGCAGAATATCGAGAAAATTGCATTGCCTTTGAAGTAAAACTTTTCTTTTTGACAGTGCGACTCTCCTCTGTGCCGTGCCATTACTCTGCTTCACAGAATCGAGCGCTGCAAGTAGCATCTTCCTTCTCTCTTTTGTCGCTAGCGGTCCTTGATGAGTTGGATCTCCTTCGTCGTTCTTTGTCATTCTGATCTTGGTGAGCCCATAAATGTTAAGCTTCCTAGGCCCTTTTATATGATAGTCTTTACTGTGATTTAGCTGCCACTTTTTTTCTAAACAATGGATCAATAGAGAAATTTACCCTGATTCTGGGATTTTGATTTTCGGATGTTGGGGGCGTTTCGATTTGTTTTTGTGGGATTAGTTCTATGGGAGATGGCTAAAATTGGAAGGGTATGTGTAATTGTAGAGGTTGCTATGATTAGCACGCCAAGTGCTCGTTAAAATTTCCCAGAGAAAATTGTGTTGAACATCTCACTGGATAAGCATCTTTTGCGAATATATGCTAGTGATGACAGCAGTATATTAGATATGATGTAGAAAGGACCTTTTTTTTGGGTAAATTTGTCGTTCTTCTTGTTGTTTGTCATTTTTGATCTTGGGGATCCCATAAATGTCTAAGCTTCTCAGGCCCTTTTACATAGTGATCATTCCCTGCGCTTAGCTGCCGCTCTTTTTTTTTCCCAAACTACAGACTGACAGAGAAATTTACTCTGATTCTGGGATTTTGATTTTAGGATGTTAAGGGCATTTCGATTTGTTTTGTGGGATTGGTTCAATGGGAGATGGCTAGATCTTGGAGGGTATGTGTAATCACAGTGGTTGCTACAATCAGCCCGCCAGGTGCTCATTAAAATTGCCCAGAGAAAAGTGCATCGGATATCTCACTGGATAAGCATCTTTTGCGAATGTATACTACAGATGACAACAGTGAATTAGAGATGATGTAGAGAGGACCTTAAACAAGCACAGAATTATAGATTCTGTACCTGCAATTGTCCTGCTTTATTCCTGCTCTGGACTCAGTTAGTAAGAGGGCTTGTCAGGCTGTGGACCTCTGAGTCCATGATCGAATTTTGCATTGGCGTGCGTTGACGTACTGCTAGGTTGGTGCATCAACTGAGACTCTATATCAGGCTGCGAATCACATGGAAACACGATTTTCCCATTTGAGCAGTTTATGCTAGTTTTATCTGGAGAATTCTGTGGCCTCCTAGTGAATGAGCATGCTCACTCGAGTGCGTATAGTCCAAAAATCCATTTTTACCTGGTCATCTGTTAAAACACTTGGGTACGGATAGTGCTCCATGTTTTTTTGGAAAATGACTTCCACCTTTAAATTTAGGAAGTCGTTTTCCTTATTTTTAAACTTGGTATTTTCTGGTCAACTGAAGTCATTTTTCTTTGAGCAGCTTATTTTCCGACACCAAACACTAAAAAATGGAAAAAGAAGTTTTTTGGTAAAATATTTTCCTTCAAACAAATAGAGCCATAGTCAAAATTGAGTTTCGTCTTTCCAAAGTGCCCTTTCATCATAGTAGAAACATAATTGTTCATTAAGGACCACATATTTTATAAATAATTACTCATTTGCATGTATGCATAACCACCTAATTATGCGCGCGTGCATCCCCTTGAACCTTTTTTTCTTTTTTCACTAATTCCCCTTAACCATGGTTAACTATATATCCTAAAATAAATAGAACTAAAATAAATTTCTGAAATTCTTTCTTCTATATATTTATTTTCTTTTTTTTTTTAATTCTTTCTCTCCACCTTCTTTCTTTCATAAGTTCTAAGCTCCTTCCTTTCCTTCACCATAGGCAAACTTTGAACTCCATCGACGCCACTTTCAATATCACGATTGCTTGCCTTTCATCCAACTCTAGTGAGCTTTGATGAGTGGAAGATTGCCACCTGCCAAAGGAGTCGACGAATAGAAGAACTTCCTAGAACAGCCTAGCAAACTGAAGGTGACGGAGACCGGTGAGTGGAGGCAACGGACCACTGCCACCAACTGAAGCCATGGAAACTGATAACATAGCTTCAAGTGAACGATTCTCTCCTGAGATCCTGGGTTTTATGCAGCTTGCTATAGATCAGGTAACTGCCTGGCACAGCTGAATTGTATTGAGTTGATGTAATACTTGAGCTGAAGTTTGAGTCCGATTCGTTTGGTGCTATAATTCCATGGGAACTTGAAGAATGTATAGTTGAATTTGGACAAGAGATGTTGAAGAAGTGTTTCTGGATGCTTGGTAGGGCATCCATTGGTATCAACATTACATGCTGCAAAATCAGCGACAATCCCTAGAAGTATAGGTTTTCTTTCTTTCTTTTCATAGGTGGCAATTTATTGAAAGAAGTAGGTGAAAGTCTAGGTTTAAAGGAAAAACAAGCAAGGCAGATCCAGGTGCTGTAGGTTGGGAGGGAGGGATGGATGGGTTTAGGTGCTTTTGAGGCATCTTGTGAATGTGTAGTATGTACCTATCATAAAGATATGCAGTGGGTGATCGGTTTGCCAGGACAGTTGAATTGTTGGAGGCTTTGACCATTGGGATAGGACTCTGTGTTAGGTTTCATGAGGCACTTGAAGAGGCAAAACCAGAGAGGAATGAAGGAGCTGACCAGGAAGTGTTGCTTGACATTTAGTCCTTTTACCACCATTTGACTTTAGCACCTTGGGAGAATTTAAAACCAATTTTACTTGGAGCGAGAATAATGTGAACATCAGTTGTACCGATGGATAACTGGTTAGGAGGTTATTTTCTTTGGCCCAATGGTGTGGATATGGAAAATGAAAAAATCACGAGAAACACAGAGTTTACATAAGTTATTCAGTGGAATAGAGACAAAATCACAAGAAGCTGATTGTCAATTCTGATTTACGAGGGCTTCACAACAGTTTTAGGGATCTCTCTTTATCCATATATGCCATAACATTTGTAATGGAAAATGACCCAGAAGCTAAAACTCCAGGAAGCTTCTTGAATGTTTGAGTGAAACCTCATTAATGAAAGAAAAGCCTCCAAGGTACCCATGATAGGACACACTGGAATGAGCAACATGTAGTTTCTCAAATTGGTTCTTATTTTTGGTGTGCTGTTGTTAGAGCCATGTCTGTTTAACTGTTAGGTGGGATTTGCATCTGTATTACAGGATGACCATGTGGTGATGATCATCTCTTGGAAGTTGGTAACCATTATATTATATAGGACCTGCAACATCTGGATCATATAACTATTAGACATGCATTTGTTTCATTGGTAGCTGCATAATGATACTGAAATATTTTTACTTCTGGCAATGTGATGCGGATTTCCTCTTGAATTGGCCTTTTTGCACGCATGCGTGCATGAGAGAATTTTGACTCTTATTCTCATATTTTTTCTCTGAACAAGTAACAAGATCTATTTCTTTTCTTATATAAGGCAAAGCTTGCGTTGGACAGCCTTGAAGTTCCAGTTGGGTAAGATACTGGTTTTTAGTAACCAGGTGCAGTTCATATATGTTACTTTATTCTCTAATTAAAATGATTAGTTTTTCAGTCTTAATTAGTGAATGATTTCAGATTGGACTCTTTGACTAAACAGCTGTGTGATTGTTGAGGATGGGAACGTTATTGCGGCAGGAAGAAACCGGACTAATGAGACACGGAATGTATGTTTATCAATGCTTCTCCACCCCCTTATATAGATTTTGTCCAACGGCACTTTGTTATTGTTCCAAATTGATACACTTGAATTATCCACTTGTAGTTTATTGTCAATCATTTTATGTTTCTCCCTTAATAGGTATTTATTAGATAATAAAATAATATATCTCGTCAAATCTGTTAATAATTTGAATTTTCCATGCATAATTTGGCTGTAAGGGCTTTTGTTCCCATTACTCTTCATAAAATATGGCTGCGACTAACAATAACAATAATCTTGCTTTATTATGCACAATGTTTTATGTTTTTCGTTTGCCATTGTGCTGTGTCTGTAACCATATAACGGTCTTTATCTGCTTTTGTGAAGTTCCTAACATTGTTCTCTAAAGCCATATGTAGCTAGACTTTTGTTATACTTATGTGGTCTAAAAATGCATTGTGACCATTGTATTGCCTTTTAAGATATAAAATTCTGCTCCATGGGCAGAGTTCTTCATACAATGGCTGTTTACACAACTAGTTTAAGCCTGGTTTCTGGTAGAGATCATCTCTTATCTAATAGTATATTTCTTTAATCATTTATAGTCATGAGGTGACAATACATTACTTAGATGATTTTGTGGATAGTTGATGTGAAAAATTTATGGCCCTGTTAACATCTTGTGGAGCTTAATAAAAAAACAAAGGCATTTTGCTAGAGGGGTATATTTAAAAATACTGTTAGAAGTGGTGGAGGTGGCTGATCCAATAAAAACCCCCTTTTTCTTTGGGAGATTCTCAGTAACTTCAAGTGAGCAAAACTTGTTGACTTAATGTATGCCTTGATCAATCTTATATATATTCTTAATCAGTTAACTTGATGGAGAAAACATATTTCTCATGAAATGCATTTCCAAAATTTATGTTGAAACTACACTATGAGCAACTGTCTCTCTGACAAAGCTCCTAAGTTTGATATGCTTGCTTTGTTTTTCTCCTTTCGCTTTCATAGGCAACAAGACATGCAGAGATGGAAGCTCTTGATGTTCTTATTATACAGTGGCAGAGGACTGGATTTACAGCTGCAGAAGTTGCGGAGAAGTTTTCAGCATGCTCCCTTTATGTGACATGTGAACCATGCATAATGTGTGCAGCGGCATTATCAATCATTGGTATATCTGTTGATCATATTGAAATAAAATTGAACTCTGCTAAAATTTGTTTATTTATAAATGATTGGATGACTGTTACCCTTTTTAGGTATAAAGGAAGTATACTATGGCTGTGCAAATGATAAATTTGGAGGCTGTGGCTCAATACTGTCGTTGCATTCAAGTAGCTCTGAGGCAGGCATTAGGTCAGTTTCTGAACTTGTTTTTGTCGTTGGTGTTGTATCTACATAGCTTTACTTTGAAATTGTGACGTATGACAATTGACAATTAAAGCTTACTGGAGGTGTCTGATTCCTTATGTTGAAAACTGATGGGTGTGGGTTCATAGTGATTCCGTAAGCTGTTGCGCATCGAGTATTGTAACACATAACCATTAAAATAAATGGAGGTTTATGGAACTAATTTTCCATATTTTCTATTCTTTCCTTCATCTAAATGGAAGAAGGTGGTGTTTCTGGAAACATCAAGGAGTCAAGTTTATATATATTCTTTCCTTTTTCCGCTTTGTTCCTTTTTCTTAAATTCTTTGTGACTTCTTAGACATTTTCATATTCTTTATTTGCCCTTAAAATGTTTACAGTTCTGGGGAGTGCTACAAGTTAAGCTAACGTTAGTTTATTTTTTCCTTTTCCCTCTCCCCCCTTGTTTCTTCATTTCTTCTTCCTGATTTTTTTTCACTACAGTGAGATTCTTTGATGTATTTTAATGCTATCATGTTTAAATCGAGAAATACAGTATCTTGAAGGAAGTATGATACTCTAACTATGAGAAAATTTATTCTTTCTGATATGCCATGGGCAACGTACTTGATTAAGAAATCTCTTTTCTTGTCTAATAGTTGCAATTGTCTCTTCTTGCATACATGAGAGCATGTGCCTGCTAAATTGTGGGGTATGGTTTGTGTTTCCTGCATGATTTTTCGTCTGTCTGATGCTGTAATGAGCTAACATTTCATGTTTCCTAAGCTTGTTCTGAGCTCATCAACTTTTTACTCCGACTTTGTTGACATAAAAGTTAAAACGCAGTGAAAACAGGATCTTTTTCATTGTGATTTGAGCAGTACATGAAGTAGCTAATCTAGATATGGACATTTTTTTCTTTCAAAGTGTTAGTTTTGAAAGAGCAAGCTCAAGTACTAGGGGAAGAAGCAAGAGATGTACCAAGGATGCATCTAAACAAGAAGTTAAGGGAGGGAAAAAAAAACACAAAGTATCATAATTTTGGAGCTTGAAATTTATGATTATGTTTCGTTTGATAGAGTCAAAAGCATTCTGTGATGCATCTGCCTGATTTATAAAATGTTTTCCAACTTTTTTCTTTTGCAGCATTGGGACTTGTGGATCAAAGGGTTTCAAATGTTGTGGAGGAATAATGGCATCAGAAGCCGTTTCTCTTCTGCGAGATTTTTATGAACAAGGAAACCCTAATGGTAATTTGTGATCTGCCATTTTAACCAGTTGAAATTCTGTTTGAAAAAATGTTATTATACTGCAGTTTGCACCTATTTACATTAGATAACTTAAGGGAAATGTTAGTTCATTTTCAGTAGACCCATAGTTAAATATACATTTTAAGAGGCTTCTATGAGCATAATAGAGAAATTCTACTTTTAACCAAAGTTTTCTTTATCAATCAATGAAGTTAAGCATTGTGCTTGCTGGCAATATCTCCTTGAAGGACCCTTCCGGAATTTTTTTTCTTTTAGAGCCTAATATGGCGGTCTTCCTAGCACTGATCTCCTTCCATAATGGTTAGGAAGAATTCAGGAAGCCTCTTTTTATTTCTACCTTTCAATCAATTCTCTCAACCAGCTATAGAAAGTACCGTAGCTGGGGCTTTCGGTGATTGCAGATCTTGCTGAACAACTCTCTCTCTCTCTCTCAAGCTGGCCCAATGGAATGTTTTGTGATGACTAAGGGCTAGTGAAGTTGCAACCATAGAACTAGTGGGTCATTGGTTGGATGAGAACCCATTCAAAAGTTTTCTCCATCAAGGATAAGGTGCTTAAGAGTGCTCATTTTGACATGGTGCATACACTTATCCAGACTGACACTGAGTACAGTTGTCTGAGTGGGGTGGTGTTCAGCCCTATAATGATTGCTATGAAGGTGTAGAATTGGTCCAGTAAACAAAAGCTAGAGTTGCAGATACCCAGTTTTTCTTTTTTTGGGCTAATTTTCAGATTCCCTGCTATCACATGTAGCTTCCCTCTAGACTTGGTAGACCTAGCCAGATTGCCATTTGAAAAATGGGATGTCATGTCCTTGGTTAAGGAAAAAGACGAAGTGCAGTATCTCAATAGTTGATAATCCATCGGTTGGACTTGTTAGAGAGAAATATCTTCTTACTTGATCCCTATCTTGAATTACTATGCATATATGGTTCTTGTGGAGCATTTATCCAATTTCTGCTCTTCAGTTGCAAATATTTCAAGAGACTGATTGGACCATAACGTCTTCATGCCTCTGCAATAATTATCACGCTTTGGAAACTCATTACATACAGAAAATATGGTTAAATAATTTTTCTTTGCAATGATAAAATCTAGTTGGTTCATGTCTTTTCTTTGTTTTGTTGAACCTTGTTACATGAAGTATTATTTCTCCTCATTTGTTACCCTCCTTTCCCGTTCATTTTTAATTTATGACATTGTGGTATCTATGATTTGTTTATATATATGTATGCTGAATGTTAATATTTGATTTTCAGCTCCAAAGCCTCACAGGTCACGGGTTACTCAGGCTTAAAATTAGATCTCCGTGCATTGATTCTTCCCGTTGAATCTTCTCATGCCTTTGCACTACTAGGTAAGACCTTTGAACTTATGATTCCTTGCTTTTCTGAACATCAAGTACATCATGTAGAGATGGAATGATTATCGGTTACTTGTGCATATAACTAGTGAACTGCATGGTGTGGCCTTTCTGTATTATAGCCTGTTAGCAATGGAATGGCACGGATTAGGGCACTGTGGCAATGTTGCTTGCTGTGGCGGTATGATATGATGCTCATGCGACTTTTGAGTATTTCTTCAGCTGTAAATTCCCTTGTATGGTGTTTGTCAATGAAATGAGGCACTAGTAAGGTTTTAAAGATGAAGTTAGACAACATCCTTGCTCTTCTTCCTGATTCTTGGTTTGTTCTGGTTATTTTGTTCATTGTTCTTAAATCCTGTCAGTTCATCTTTGACTATAACCTAAAGTCAAACTTGCAGTTCAAGGTAGGTCCCATTCTTAAGGTGAACTCATCGGAAAATAACTATTAAACTATAGTTTGGTGACTCTTTATATTCTACATGTATAGTGCAAATCTGGATGTGAGATCATTGGTGCAGATTCTGGCATAATAAGATTCTCTGCTGTTTTGTGTGTGATCTCAGCAACAGTTAATGGTTATTATGTTGTCTCAAGATCTTAAAAAGTTGCATAATCATAGTGTGTTCGGACAGCTCTTTAAGTAGAGAGATCCCTGCGAGTAGTATTTACGAGGATTAGCATTCCATTTATGGTATGCGGATGTATTTAAACATCTAGAATCCCAGTGTCTTCAAATGATTTACTGCACTCTGACTGACAATGCATGTGCCGTTTACTGCTTTTCCAATTACAGGATTTCATTAAGGGACCTGATAAAGAAAGCTCGATGCATGTCCGGATCAGTCTTTGCCCTGATGTTCATGTGTTTACTGACGGTTGCAGCTGTGATCACAAGTCCATTTTATGCTTTAACCTGATTATCATATTGTAAGATAATTTGTAGCAAATCCCTGTGTAGGCATCACTTTTTTTATGTTAATTTTGTCATCAACCTATTCTGTAATTTTTTCAATAAGCTTTCGAGGTAATTCTAGGCATGCTATTGATGTGTCTAAGCTTCTTAGTTCTAGTCTGTATCATGCGTGATCTCTAACGGTCGGCGACCTAATGGGCTAGTGTCCAGCCACAGGCCTAAGCATGTGGGGCTGTGCCGTGCCTCACCAATACCATATCCTCTTGAGTGTACATGTTACGTTCCAAGAGACGAGACTCCAATCCTAGGCAATCGAAACTCTTTCCAAGCAACATCGGCCCCATAAGTATTCTCCGACCCTCTACACAAATGCTGAGCATTTCATGTCTGACATAGCAAAAATTTGACAATAAGAGTTTATCCAGCTATAAATAATAACAAACTCGATCAGTTGGAGTCGACCTCGAAACTTTATAGACGGTTTTCCACTTTTAAAACCACTAAATTGAAGCAACTCTCTGAATTGTATCCATCCTCATATGAAAAACCAAGAACAACTCTATTTTTTCAGGATTCAGTTTCGATCTAGAGATGCTGTAAAATGTATGGGATTATTGAAGATGTCCAACAAATGATTGCTTAACACCCCTAAGAATATCACAAAGTCATCCACCAATTGTTTAAGTATATTCGGGATGATAATTATTCTATTTCTGAACGGATCTATTTTCTGTTTTCGGAAACAAGTTTATAATAGAAATTCATTTAGTAATATAATTTCATTTTTCCATATCTAAAATAAATTTTTGTCTCATCCTATTATAAACCTATATTTACAAATGCGTTAGGGAAAGCTCTTTCCCCTTAAAAATATCCAAAGCACTTCAATCTCATGTTTTCCAAAATTAGAACCACCACTTTTCCTCCTATCCCGTTTTTATGTTCCAACCTTTACATTTTTGAGAAACAAAGAACTAAAAAATAAAACTCTCCTCAAAACGTCAGCAGAAAATCTCAATTCACCGAATCAAATGCCTTTGTTATATCAGCCTTTGATCATCCAATAGTTTTTACAATTTTTACAATAGGAGCAGAGGAGCTTGTCGTCATGACGAGATTTGGCGCCATCCTGCACACATTTATTCCCTTCTTCATGGCTTGGTTCATCCGAAACCTGCACCCAACTCTCCAAGCGCTTCTTTAGACGTGCGAGTCATGCGACCTGTGACGGTCCCGCAGTCTTCGGACACCTTAGGAACGAAAACCTACGTATTTCAATGCCCAGATGTTCGTTCGTTCACGAAGATGATTGAGGGTCGTGTGCGAACTAGCCGCCTTGATGACGCCCCGTAACTGTTCTATGAAATGCCCGTGAGAGATGCAATTTGCTGGAACATGATGATCAAAGGCTGCCTAGACTGCGGGGACTTGATGACGGCGGAAGAGCTTTTTGATGAAATGCCCGAACCACGTGTTGTTTTGTTGACGACGATGATAGATGGGTTCTTTCGATTTGGACAGGTTGAGCGGGCTGGGGTATTTTTCAGATAGATGCCCATAAGAGATCTTGCTGCGTCGAATGCGATGCTTCATGGGTATTGTGAGAATACGAGGGTGGACGATGCTGTGAAATTGTTTGAGCAAATGCCATCTTGGAATGTGATTTCATGGACTTCAATGATTGGTGGGCTTGACCAAAACCGTAAGAGTGAAGAAGCTTTAATTGTATTTGAGAGAATGTTCAAGTCTGGTGTTGTGCCCAATCCGAGTACTTTGACGTGTGCATTGAGTGCCTGTGCAAATGCATTGTCTTTGTCTCTTGGTGTGCAGATTCATGGTCACGTTTTCAATTCAGGATTCTGCCTTAGCATATTTGTATGTGCTTCTCTTGTCACGTTCTACGCAAACTGCAAGTGGATTGAGAAAGCAACCCAAGTCTTCAATGAAGCAGTGCATAGGAATGTGGTCATATGTACGGCTCTTCTAACTGGTTATGGCTTGAATAGTAGGCATGAAGATGGCCTGAAGGTGTTCAGTGACATGATGAGAACAAGTGTTCTTCCTAATCAATCTTCTTTTGTAAGCGCTTTAAATTCTTGCTGTAGTTTAGAGTCTCTAGATCGAGGTAAGGAGGTCCATGCATCAACTGTAAAGCTGCAATTGGGAAGCGATGTATTTGTTGGCAATTCTCTTGTAGTCATGTATAATAAGTGTGGAGCCGTTGATGATGCTGTTGAAGTGTTCAAAAGACTCAGGGAGAAGAACATTGTCACCTGGAATGCCACTATCTGTGGGTGTGCACAACATGGCCGAGGGATGTGGGCTATGGAGTTGTTTAGCCAAATGATACGTGGACTGGTACAACCTGATGAGATCACACTCACGGGATTGCTTTCTTCTTGTAGTCATTCTGGGATGTTACAAAAGGGGAGATGCTTGTATTGAACTGAAGCACGAGCATCATGCATGTATGGTGGATGTGCTAGGATGATATGGGAAGCTAGACGAAGCAGAGGATTTTGTAAGAAACATGCCCCTTAAAACTAACTCTATATTGTGGCTCACTTTGCTTAGTTCTTGCAGGATGCATTCTAACCTAGATTTGGCAGAATGAGCTGCAAACTATATTCTTGACCTAGAACCACATTGTAGTGCTGCTTATGTTTTACTATCCAACTTCTATGCTTTTGCTAATAGATGGGGTGATGTCTCACGATTAAGAGTGACTATGAGGGATAAAGGGATTGTGAAGCAACTAGGTAGAAGTTGGGTTATTATAAAGGGGCAAAATCATTTATTTATTTCCGGGGATAAATCCCACCCTTTGAGTGAGAACATAAATTGGAAGCTGGATTGGTTGAATATAATGTTGAAGGAATTGGGTTATGTTCCAAATAAGAGGTTCTCTCTCCATAACACGGAAGATGAATAGAAGGAAGAGTCATTATTTTACCATAGTGAAAGGCTTGCTGTTGCATTTGCATTGATTACTACTGTCGATGGTAGTACGATAATTGTAATGAAGAATCTTTGCATTTGTGGGGATTGTCATTCTGCAATTAAACTTATTGCAAAGATTGTTGATTATGAGATCATTGTGAGAGATTCTAGCTGCTTTCATCACTTCAGGAGTGGCATTTGCTCTTTGTGGGAATTATTGGTAGCAAGGGCATGAGGTTATTTCTCATGTCATGAACCTGTAATCATCCTGAGTTTGCTCATTACGTTAAGCATTGATGAGAGTGGAGCTGCTAACACGAGCACTATTCAATATGGGCTTACTTTTATTGTTGACGTAATAGACAATGAATTCATGTGGAGTCCATGGCTTTTTTTTATCAGCTCTGGTTTAGTCTAGGAGGCTAAGGGAGTTCAAGTATTTCTCAGCTGTATGAGTTGGGCATGTGGAAAGTTGGAGACTTGGGAGGAATTTTTGCTTTGGATGGCAGTGCCATCCATTGGCTCCATGCAGGGATTTCTGTTGAGAATTGATTATTATCACTTCGCTTATGGTTTTGATCCCACTGGAAAAAAAAAAAGAAACTATTCACATGTAAGATATCCCTTCCGCAGAATTAAATTAAGTGAGAAAATCCAGATCCTTGAAAATAGCTACTTTCTATCTCTCTCTAGCATAGAGAGATAGAAATTTGGGCATTTAGAGAGAAGGAAGTACTGCTTTTTAACAGAAAAGAAACCCGCCCTCGAGAAGTAAGTATTGCTTGGTAAAAGAAAAGAAGCCTGCCCAAACAAAAGAAAGGTGGCATCCCTGCCTCCTCTTTTCTAATTTTGGAATTGAAAGTTGGTCCTTTTATGAAAAATCCCATCAACTCTTCTCCTCTCTTACATTGTTAGAGCCTCTCTGTCTCTTCATCAAGTCTATTAGATTAAACAAAAGCTTCTTCATCTCTGGATGAAATTCGACTTCACCTAATGTTCTCTCACAATTTTGCTGGATCTCTTCAACAAATCAACAGTACTGAGTGAGGTTACTTTATTTGTGGTGCCAAAATTAGTACTCTCATGTTGTTTGTGTTGTCCAAGTTGAGCAGATGTTAGTGATAGAAATTGGTAGTCATAAGAACACAATAAAATCTCAGTGGTCTAGCACAATTGATTAGTTATCCATGTGCGCTTATGTATTGCACGAGAAGTGGAAACTATTTCTTTTAATAGTGATTAGTCAACTCTTCATTTTGCAGCTTTCGGTATCCTAAGAGGTCTGTCTACCTAAGAGTTCTTTTGCTTTTCTTGTGGATTATTTTGTGTTATGTGGGGTTGTAGTCCATAACTCTTGTCCCATCTATTTTCTCGTGTCTTGCCAATATTTGGCTCGGGCTCCCAATTGCCTGAGTCTTCCTGACCACAGTGGATTCATGTTGGAGGTGAATTTCACAATATCTGTGCTAGTAATATTGTAGCACTAACTTGTAGGATTCCTTTTTTCTAATGATAAAAATTGGATCAAAGAGTGCATTTTAATTCATAGTCCTGATGATGCATGCTTGAAGTTAGTTAATATGTTGTAGGTTTCAGGTTGTGCTTACCAAGTTTAACACTTTCCACAAATGGAAGTTATGCTTGGCATTTCATTTGAAGCCGCGTGTGCATTAAGAGAAAAGAGCATTGTTTTTTGTCGGACTATTGATGTTCTTTGGTCTCCTTAAACTTGCAGATTATGTCAAGACTGGAGAGTTGTCTCCTAAATTGTTTGCATAAACTGGTTATATTTTTACTTTTGTTTTACTCGGTCCACGAAATGCTAACACTCCTTGCCCTTGAGTTACTTCATCTTGCCATTATTTTTATATAGCATGACTTCATTTGGTCTTATATGAAGAACTAGTTTTATTTCGAGGTTAGAGGTATAAACTTTGAAGAATTGACTCTTTTGACATCTGATCAGGAATATTGTGATTCATTGATCATTAGAAAGTACTGTTGTCGTATGTAGGGTAAAACAGAGCTTTGTCATTTGTTTACATATGAATGTGATTGGTATCCAAGCGGTCTAGACTCGTCATTCTTGAGAGTCGTTTCACGTTGTGATCTGATTCACAACAAAGCTTTCTTCATATTCATTGCTCGTTAGCTTGTATTAGATGTTTATAACATAGCATACATATATGGCTGTGTGATGTCTTTCTTCACTCCCACATGACCCATAAACTACAATGGTCACTTTTTCAATGAAGTTTTCACAAGATAGTCATATAGGCATATCTTGTTTCTTTTGCAGTGGGGAAATTATAAAAGAGGTTTCACTGGAGAGTGATTTGGCTATTTTGACTCGTAGCCTTTACTTTGCAAGAAACAGGAAGAGAAGCATGTAAGCAGCTTTTTGAAGTACATGTAAAAGATTGTCGTTAGGAGATGCAACAACCTTGGCTGTGTTTGTGGTTGATGTTCTCTGATATATGTTTTATACCGTTAATTTTCTTTTATTATTGTTCCACTAGTTCATGAAGGTAAATCTCTCTTGACTTTACTTTTGTGTGTACATTTCATGTAATTACCTATAGGCCCAAATCATAGTGCAGTCACCCTTTAGTAACAAAGGCATGGGCAAGTGCTGCTTGAGAGTTTCGCTGAATATCTCCCATGATAGTTCTCTTACCCGAAACGAGCAACCACTTCCAGTTGGGAAAGCCGCAGGTGAAAGAATGACTCACTATGGACGTGAGAGGTTGATGTTTTTGTAGTTGCTTGCAGCTTTGGAAGGAATTGGCTTGGCAGAGAGAACACGGGATCTTCGTCACACCTTACACGAGGAGCACAAGAACAGTAGTCTTCAACTCTTCATTGTCTTCGACTTGCCTTTGGTTTGGTGAAATATGCATTACAATCGTGGATAAATTAATGGGAGCTAGTTAAAATCGGAAAGTACAATTTGGAAGAATATAAAAATTTCAATATTATCAGATTTATTTTTAGGGGTAATTACACCACAATAAATTTTTGTCCGTTTTATATGCAAGTGCCTCAAATTTTTTTTTTTTTTAATTTTCAGTTGGATTCCTAAAGTCTCAAAATGTAGCTCAATATGGTGACTTGCTTACTCGGCAGAGGATGATGCACATTGTTATATAGGAGTGCCAACTCAATTTAAAATGGATTAATCTTTTAATCTTAAAATGGTTTTTGTATAAATTCAATTGACCCTTCATGGAGAATTGGTGTGGGGATGATATTGAAGTGAGAAGTTACCGACGTTTAGCTTATCTTTAGTGTGAAATTATTGGTATTCCTTGATAGTTAGGAAGAAAAATATTACTTCCAATGAGAGGGGATGAGGCTTGTAGGCATCGTCAAGTAAAAATAAGAAACGTAGTCCCACTGAGCGCCCTACTGAGGGACTACTAGGGAAGGCCCTTATCAGTGAAAACATCCCTTGGCTACCATTTACGGACTACTGAATTGGCACGTAGTCGAGGCCCCCCGTTCAGTAGGCCGTTTCCTTTTCATCTTCTTTCATGCTCAGCCACGGTCCACACTGTGCAATGCCGTTGCTGCCGCTTCTTAATGCTATGACTTATGAGGCCATCACCGTGCTGTTGTTGTTGTCCACCCTACTGGATCTCTCTCACTATCCCCAACCTCCACGACCGCCGCTTGAGGTTGCTGCCTTGAGTCCAAGAACTCGGAACGCCAAATTTGAGGTTGCAACCTCTGATTTGAGGTTACGAGACCTCAATTCCGAGATTTATGCCTCAGCTAGCCACATAGAGACGATAACGATGAGTATGAAGTTGGTGGTCACGGTCACTTGGGTGGTCGGAGGTGGCAGTCCCGTTGGCTTATCGTTGTCAAAGGTTGGCCGTGGTGAAGGTGGTGGCAGCGTGATGGTTAGTTGAGGGGTGTGGTGTTGGTTGCGGTTGCAGTGGTGGTGAACAGTGGGTGGCAGGTGTGGTGGTTGTCCCTGCTATATCCACTAAATTCAACTTCTCAGATGATTTTTTGAGTCATTTACTTGGTTGGGCACAACCAGACTGTGGCTGGCCTTTTTGGCTGGGAGACAGGACGGGGCTGACATCCTACTCGTCTTCCTCCACCTTGACTTCTTCCCCCGAAAAGGATTAAACCCCACATTCTCCTCCTTGACATACTTGGTAAGGTGGCTTCTGTGGATCAATTGTCCAATGTCTCGTGGCAATCATCTGCATGGTGGCCATAGTTTCTGTGAGAATGGCAGTATGGAGACATTTCCCGCCGGCGGCGAGGAGTCTTCAGACAACCTGGTCAACGTAAGATTCCTTGAGGCGTGACGGCCAAACTCGCTTTCTCCTTCACTCTCTTTCCGGCCGGTTGGACCATTGTTGTTTGCATCGTCGTGACAGGAGCAGATGAGCGTTGTAAGAAACTCAAGTGGAATTGTAGGAATTGTATCTTTCTTCCTTGTATTGAATAGTGTTACAGAGATGTATATATCATACAATTGGATTGAATAAAAAAGTAAAGAAAATATCCTAAGAGAACAAATATTTCTAGTCCTAAATTAATTACAATCCAAATCAATCACAATATTCAGCCGATTCTATATCTTCAAGGCATATCTTCTTTCAACACTCCCCCTCAAGCTGGTGGCTTGTATATATCCAAGACTCCAAGCTTGTTTAGAAGATATGTATGTTGTCTTTGGCAAAGGGGTTTAGTAAAAATATCCGCGGGTTGCTCCGTGGTTCTAATCCCTCTTGTTTTGATGATGCCTTCTTTGATCTTCTCTCGTGTAAAATGACAATCAACTTCTATATGTTTCGTCCTCTCATGTAATATGGGATTTGCTGCAAGTTTGATTGCTGAATCATTGTCACAAAAAAGTAATGTCAGACCTCTAACTTGTATCCCAAGATCCTGAAGTAAACCTCGTAACCACACCACCTCACAAACGGTTTTCGCCATGGATCGATATTCAGATTCTGCTGATGATAAAGATACCGTGGATTGCTTCTTCGTCTTCCATGAAAGCAATGACTCCCCAAGCTTAATACAAAAACCAGTAATGGATCTTCTACTCATAGGACATGTAGCATAATCCGAATCACAAAAGGCCATCATCTCCATATTGCACTTTTGAGAAAGAAGTATCCCTAGCCCTGGACATTTCTTCAGATATTTTACCACCTTCAAGGCCGCATTCATGTGAGATTGCTTTGGACTATGCATGAACTGACTAAGAGTCTGTACGGCATAGCAGATATCTGGCCTAGTCATGGTAAGATAGATAAGTTTTCCAACAAGTCTCTGATAGCTTGTCGGATCCTTCAGTAATAGATCATCAGAAGAAGACATTCCAGCGTCATAATCAACACTGTTAACTTTGTATTCTGTTCAATGGGAATGGCGACGGTTTGCATCCACGATAATCCCGATTCGACACAATTTCCATCACAAATTTCCTTTGGCTGAGAGAAATCCCCTGATCAGAACGAGCTATCTCTATTCCAAGAAAGTATTTAGGTGGCCCCAAATCTTTGATGTGAAAGGAGGAATGAAGATATTCCTTAAGCTTCCTCACAGCGGAATCATCATTTCCCATAATAAGTATGTCGTCAACATAAATCATTAAGTAGATAGACCACGTACCTTTTGTCCAAGTGAAAAGAGCATAATCATGCTTGGACTGCTCGTATCCGGCGCTCATTAGTGCATTAGTAAACTTGGCATACCACTGCCGAGAGGCCTGTTTTAAACCATAAAGAGATTTACGGAGACGACATACCTTAGACTCCCCCTGTCTCCGTAATCCTTGGGGAAGATCCATATAGATCTCTTCTTCCAATTCGCCATGAAGAAAGGCATTGTGGACGTCCATCTGATGTAGTGACCAGTTGCGAAGAGCAGCAACAGATAAGAAGGAACGAACCGTGACAGCCTTGGCTACTGGAGAGAAGGTCTCATGGTAGTCGAATCCTTCTCGTTGTGTAAATCCTTTGGCCACCAACCGGGCCTTGTATCTTTCCACAGAACCATATGCTTTATATTTGATTTTATATACCCATTTACAGCTAATGGGTTTACGATGAGAAGGTAATGACACGACATCCCAGGTGTGATTGTTAATCAACGCCTTAAGTTCTTCTTCCATGGCTCTTTGCCATCGTGGATCATGTACAGCCTCATGATAATTAGATGGTTCTACTTCCTCAGAAATGCGACTAATGCAACAGAAATGGTCTGGTGACAGTTGATTAAAAGACACATAGGAGGATATAGGGTAACGAGTACCTGAGGACTTTGATGAAGAACAGACATAGTCTTTTGTCCAAGTTGGTGGGCGAGTGACCCGACCAGATCGTCGAGGTGGCTCATGCAGCACGTCTGTCGAAGTTTCCTCAATATGTGGGGGTTCTATGGAATTGATCACTTGAGGTTCATCTTCAATGAAATCCTCCTCAACTGGATGGCCAATGGAATGCTCTTCATTTGGCGAAGGTGATGCTGCATTTAATGTCTGCTGTGGCGAAGAGGAAGTAATAATATAGTTTCCTTCAGAAGACAAGTCTTCTTCTGACAGAAATTTACGAGTAGTGTCGATATCATCTCCAGACATGGAAGTAGAATTCCGGAAGGGAAAAATATCTTCATGAAAAACCACATCTCTACTGATAAAGAAATCCCCAGTAGATTTGTCATAAACTCGATAACCCTTTTTGAGATTGACATACCCCATGAATATGCACTTCCGAGCCCGAGGACTCATTTTATCTCGAGGCCCTACTGTAGCCACATAACAGTGACAACCAAACACTCGAAGATGACTCAAATCTGGTTTCTTCCCATATAAAAGTTCAAATGGAGATTTTCCCTTCAAGATTCTAGATGGCATTCGATTTATTAGATATGCTGCAGTGACTACACAATCTCCCCAGAAATCCTCTGGTATAGATGCCTGGAATTTAAGAGCCCGTGCCACTTCCAAAAGATGGCGGTGTTTTCTCTCAACGACTCCATTCTGCTGTGGTGTATAAGTACAAGTACTTTCATGCAAAATCCCATTTGAGCTAAAGAATGACGCACATTCAACACTAAAAAATTCTTTTCCATTATCAGTACGAATCCGACGAATTGATTTGCCAAACTGAGTTTTGGATAAAGAGATCAATATTCTAAGATGAGATAGAACTTGATTTTTTGATTGAAGGAGAAAAACCTAGGTGGCACGTGAGAAATCGTCCACAATTGTGAGAAAGAACCGTGAACCGTCATGATTTACGGTATGATATGGTCCCCATATATCAGCATGAATTAAAGAAAAAATGCTGTCAGCACGGGTGTTGCTATTTGGAAAAGGAGAACGTGTTTGTTTCGCTAGAGGACAAATAGGACATTGAGGACAAGGAAAAAATGCAGTGTGACCCAATCTTTTATGATGAAGGAAATTTTTATTGCTGTCAACATTACATATGGATTTATTTAAAGCAACAGAAGAGGAATTAAAATTGGTTGGAAGATCAGTCCAAAAGTATAATCTTTGATAGATTCTACCCAAGCCCATCAGATTGCCAGTCGAAAGGGCCTGAAATAGACATTTCTCAGAGTCAAACAAGGCACGACAGGAGTTGTCTTGACAGGCTTGTGAAATGGATATGAGATTAAATTGAAAACTAGGGACATAAAGGACATTTTTAAGGGTAATTTGTGGGCTAAGATTTACAGTTCCTGTCATATCAACCTTTGTGGTATTTCCATTCGGGAGTTGTACTGATATAGGAAAAGATAATTTCTCAACAGTGGAAATTTTTTTTTGATTGCAGACAATATGATCACTAGCTCCAGTATCAATAATCCATGCATCCATTGCAATTGAGTTCATCAGACAATAAGAAATACCTGTGAAACTCCCTGCTTTGTCAGAAGCGTCTAATTTCTTTAAAGCTTCCATCAGCTCCTGATATTCTCCATGGGAAATTGATTTGTCTGCTGATTTTCCCAATACTTGTGAAATAGTTGAAAATTTTCCTTTCTCCTTTTCCCCGGGTTTGCCATGGAGCTTCCAGCAATTTTCAATTGTGTGATGTGGGCGTTTGCAGCAATCACAGTACAACTTCCCCTTGCCCTTTTGGTAATTTTTTCCGAATGAATTGGGCCTATTCACGGCATGGGCCGTCGTTGCTCCATACGGCCCATCGGAGATTCCCGCGAAATTTCCTCGCGGCCCATCGAAATAAAAAGAATTTCACCCACGTGGGCCGTCTGGCCCGTATGGACTGGGGCCACGGTAGCCATTGGATTCTATCCTCATTCTGCCTCCAGAACCGTCCGATTTACCGCCTCCAAGGAATGTTTGCGGACCGTCGGATCGATCAAAAGAATCCTGGCCGCCCGTCACTGAACGACATCCCCTAGGGTTTTCTTCGTGAAACCCTAGAGTGGTTTCGTGCGCCTCTCTTCCTCCGTGGTTCTCTGCGGCGGGCGAGAAAATTTCTTCGCCGCCAGAGCCATGCTATCGCCGTTCTTCCCGTGATCGGCTGCTCTCTGTTGGCTTTCCTCTTGAACAGCAAGTTGGTAGATGCGGCCGAGGGTTGGCATCGGCTCCATGGTCAAGATCTGTGACCTAAACGAGAGGTAAGCTTCGTTTAAGATGAGTAGAAAGCGTATCGCTTTCTCTCTGTCCCGCATCCTTTTGTATTGCTGTAGGATGGGTTCTAGCCAGTCGAGCTTCTCCTCGGCTGCCTCCAACTCGTTCCACAGACCTGAAATTTTATTAAAAATCGCAGCAACAGACATATTTTCTTGTTTTAAATCAGAGATCTGCTGCGTCAAAGAGAAAATTTTAACTTGATCTAATTTTCCAAACATCTCTTTGATATTTTCCCAAATCTGCTTTGAGTCCTCCGTCGGGGGAAGAGCGGCCGCGATCTCGGGAGTGATGCAGTTTCCGACCCATGTTCGGACTAACTGATTGCATTTCTTCCAGAGCCGTGCCATTCGCTCGTCGGATGGGACTGAAACCGTTCCGTCGATAAACCCCTCTTTATCTTTCGTTACCAGTGCACGCCGGAACTCGCGTGACCAATTTGAGTAGTTGTCTGATCCAGTTAACTGTTGAGCAATGAGTTTCAGTTCTGGTCCGTCGGCATTGGTTGTGAAAAGAGGGTCCTCGGGTTTCGGCCGACCGCTGGCAGCGAAGATCTGGTATGGAGGAAACCCTGGAGGTGGGTTTGGGTAGGGATTTGCCGCAAAACCTGATCCGCCAGTTCCGGTTGCAGCATCCGCATTGGAAAAAGGGACCCGGGTGGGGATTCGTTCCCACACCCGGTTCGATCGACCCGCCCGTCTGCTGAGGATTGGTGGTTGCGCCTGCCCCGTCTCTGGTTGGTAGGCCTCCATCAATTCGTATTGCATCTCGATAACCCGACGATGATGTATTTGGACTAGTTCCATAGTACCAAGGATACGGTACCCATGGGTAAGGTGGCCTTGAATAGGGATGCCCCATATTAAACTGAGCCGGAGCAGTCCCCCACTGCGCATGCTGAAGATGAATTTGTGGTGGCTGAACTTGCTCCTGAGATACTGCGATTATTGCCGAGGGTTCGACAATCTGAGGAGGTGGTGGCAGTGTCGTCTCTTCTGCGGATCCTGAGGTAAGTGCTTGTGGATTTGTCATGATGACAATTTCCTAAAATCTGCAATAATTCTGTCTTGCAGGTTAATATGAAGTTGGATGAAGATGGAGGACAGCAAGCTGATTTGTTCTGCGAGAGTTGCAGCAACAGAGAGAAAAGAGTGTCGAATACTGTTTTGTTCTGTGAGAGTTACAGTAACAAGGAAACAGAGAAGACTAATCTGTTCTGCGAAGTGTTGCAGTAACAGAGGTGCGAAAGCTATGTCAAGATCGAGACATGCTCTGATACCATGTAAGAAACTCAAGTGGAATTGTAGGAATTGCATCTTTCTTCCTTGTATTGAATAGTGTTTACAGAGATGTATATATCATACAATTGGATTGAATAAAAAAGTAAAGAAAATATCCTAAGAGAACAAATATTTCTAGTCCTAAATTAATTACAATCCAAATCAATCACAATATTCAGTCCGATTCTATATCTTCAAGGCATATCTTCTTTCAACAAGCGTGGAGATGGTCTGATAGTCTTCTCTGCCTTGACATCCATAGTCGCGTGGGTTAATAGTTCTTAGAGAGTGGTGGACCGCTTTTTGCTGACAGAAAACAAGAATGGAGAAGTTTGAAGAGCTACCATGGCAACTGGTAAAGAATCAGTAGAAGGAAGATTTGGAATCTCAATGGCCACTTCCGCTAATCTGGGGAGAAATCTTTCAATTACTCTTTCAACTGCTGCTTAATATCTCGGACTGAATTTTCCGTTCTTTAGAAGTGTCGTTTGCTGGAAAAGTGAGTAATAAATGTATCTAGAGGTCGACGAATTCATATGCCAGATTGCGGTTTCAATCCACTAAATTATATCCGAGCTGCCTTCATTGGGTTGCTGCTGGGAAGACTCAACATGTGATTGCAGCTGGTGCCGCATGCGGCGTCATGGCAGCCCGAAACAGTTCAACGTGATCCGGAGGATCTCCCAAGCAATCGTGCCAGTGTAAATTGTGTAATTTGAATCCTTTTGAAAGAGGATCGACCAGTATATCTTTAGTGAGCTTAGGGAACATGATGGTAGGAGCTTGTTGCCGACAACTTAGGATGAACAATTCTCTAGACAGCATCTCCCTTTTTACACTCCATTTCCATAAACCGTCGATCCACCAGATTCGTGGGCTGAACTACCGGCACCCCTCCCCAGCAACACCATTAGCAACTTAATCCGGTGGACCCCACCTCTAGGAGCAAGTCGACCTTATTTTCTGAGGTGGGAAATTGGTCTCTGGTAATGAAACCAATATCTGATTTCAAAGTAGGCTCTTGGGACACGTGGGTTTGCATAAGTTGGCCAAAATGATCATACTTTGGAGAAGGAGCAGGGAACTATCAAGGTTAATACTTCGAAAAATCTCAAATTAGGACAGTTATGATAAATTTACTCATAATTAATTTTTTAATCATGAAAATCACAAATTGATACACTTATGATAAGTTTACCATAAACTGATTTTGACTACTAAAAACTCTAAATTGATATTCCCGTGACAAATTTACTCTAAATTAATTTTTTAACCACCCAAAAAATTTAAATTGGTATATCCATGATGAATTTACTCTATATTATTTTATGTTAAATTGCTAAATTGGATGATACATGACAATTGACGAATGTCTGGTTTGGGGTTTACCCTTTGTTTGTTACAAATGTACTAGTTTGTGATTTTTCCATAGTATTAATCCAATTTAACGGAAATTAGTATCATTTTGGGGTTTTTAGTGGTAAAAAAAAAATAGTTAATGGTAAATTTGTCACGATGTACAAGTTTACCATTTTTAGTGGTAAAAAATTAAGTAGAAATAAATTTGTCACAAAATATATCGGTTGAGGTTTTTCATAGTAAAAAAATTAATTGGAGGAAAATTTGTCATAAGTTTATTAATTTTAGGTTTTTCATGGTAAAAAAAAAAATTAGTTTAAGGTAAATTTGTCACGAGTATACCAGTTTGAGATTTTTGGTAGTCAAATAATTAATTTGAAGAAAATTTGGTACATATGTATCTGTCTTAGATTTTTGGTGGTATTAATCCTATTAACAAGGTAAGCTTTATGTAGGTGGTTCGGTGAAGGAGCTTGCATGTTACCTTCCTAATCGGAGTTTAGGGCGTGAACTCACTGAGACATCATCTCACCCCGTTGTAGGCTTAATCTTTTCAGGTCCCTAGATGGAGCAGAGTCAGGTACAGTACGAGGTCCCGTAGACGATGGATTTTGAGGTTCCCGGGACCACCCTGACTCGAGAGTTGGTTGAGTCTGTGGTTTGGGTCGATGAGCGCTTACCTGAGTTGGTACCTTACTGATTCAAGGCATGGTTCATTGGCTTCTGACAAGGGGGTTGGGAGGGTCCCTTATGAGGTTTCGATAGGCCTTCCGTTGGCACTGGGGAGTGGGAGGTAGCGCATCCTATGGATCTCGACACTCCTGATGGTGTTGTGATAGATCTGGAGCCCCTGGAGGCCATGGATGAGGAGCCTAGTGACTAGATGGTTTAATGGCTCTTCTTTTTGGAGTAGACTCTTGTATATGGACTAGTTGTGCATAAACCCGGTGTGTTTATAAAGGTGTGTTTGTGAAACTTGATTGTCCTATTTTTCTATCCCATGTTTGTGTTGTTTGGGGATTGTTTATTATACGCTTCCGTATGTGCATAATTGATTGGGTCTGCGACGCGTCTTGGGACGTCACAAATTTATCGATCATCGAGGGATGTGCGCGC
Source organism: Eucalyptus grandis (assembly GCF_016545825.1). Taxonomy (NCBI): domain Eukaryota; kingdom Viridiplantae; phylum Streptophyta; class Magnoliopsida; order Myrtales; family Myrtaceae; genus Eucalyptus; species Eucalyptus grandis. Next base: position 35,546,962 of record NC_052616.1, read on the forward strand.
GTTCGAGGTTCAGGGCGTGACAGCTCATGACCTGAATTTTCCGAAAATTATGTCCGATATTTGGAAAAGTGTCGGGATCATGGATTTCCGCAAACTTGGTTGAAAGAATGGTCATGGTGAAAAGTCACAATATCTTTCTCATTGAAATTCTGATTAACCTAATTCTCAAGGCTTTAGTTGTGACTAAGTATACCTTAGTTCATCACTTAATCTGGGAAATCACAATTTTCTCAACATTGTCAAGATCGGACAACTGTGGTTAAAAGTTGTGATATCTGTTTTCTAGCAATTCGATGCGTGCAAATTTGGGCATTTTTGTTCTTGCAGAGCACAACCCAATTACATCAATTGATCGTAATTTCAAAGAACTCTTTTTTCCAACACTCAAGGCTCCGACACATTTGAAATCAAGAAATTTTCTACCGGAGCAAGTGCTATCCGAGAATAGTTTGCGTGGTCAACCATTGGTAAAAAATGAGGTGCCTTCAATAATAATTGCAAAGAGAGAAGTACTTGTATCCGTTATGAAAATTTTAAACCCTCGTGCAAGGCAAGTACTAAAGAATACAAAAGTAATTGAAGGCCACCATGAGTCCATGACAATGAACTTTTTGTCATTCCACTAACTAGCAAAGCTGGAAACTTTTTCCCTCCACTTTGGAAAAATTTTAAACCCTCGTGCAAGGCAAATACTAATGAGGTGCCTTCACAATCTTCGTGACTATCTCAAAGTGTCACTCCACTAACTAGCAAAGCTGGAAACTTTTTCCCTCCACTTTGGAAAAATTTCATTGGATTGACTTAAAAGCCCTCACTCTTCTTCTTCTTCTTTTGGTGGTGCTTAGAGAAAAAGAAGATGCTGTTCCTCATGGTGAAGGAAACCTTGTTAAGTGGGCAGCGAGATTGACAGTATGCTCAAGACGTTCATACTTGACTTGTATTCAACATCAATATGCATTTTTAGAATTTTCTTTTGATAACTATAACATACATCGTTAGTGTCAAAAAACATTTATACAAGTGGTCTTAAGAAAAATGTATTACAAACTAACGTCAATTGTGGATAGGTTGATTTTGGAAAATATTTTATAAACTCGTGGTCTCTTTTTATTTGTTGTCATGTCTTCATGATAATTAAGATACAAGATAACTTGATTTATACAATGATTTCCAAATATGGTTTTGGGAGGGGAAGAGACTGTGATTGTAGAGGACTTGTCCTGAGGCTTGCATGCGATTCTTTTGCCAAGAGAATTTATATGATGGCTTCCATATATGGTTTTTGGGAGGGGAGAGAGACCGATGATTGTAGAGGTTCTCAAGCGAATCTTTTCACAAGAGAGGATAAGTGTTACTCACAGTAATACCCATCAACTAAAACCGGTGATTATAGAGGACCTTGTCCTGAGGTTCAAACGTAATTCTTTTGGTTGGAGAGGGTAAGTGTTGCATACGAGTAATACCATTATTCGGATGAATGAAGTAGAGAACGCGTGAGAGGAGATTTGGGCAATGTTAAGGGACTTGAATGTAAGGTGGTAGGTGAGAATTTGATACATTACTATCGGAGACGGCAAACCTATAGTTCTTCAATTATGAAATTAACTATCAAATAATTTGTATGGTATTTATAGTGAAGAATGAGAAATTTCCTATCAAACATGATGGTATATTAAATTTGGTGCATGGTGTATTGACACATATAAGGAAGAAACAAGTTAGAAGTAGCCCATGTCAAAAGGTTACATTCTAAGTAGCATGGACATGTGACACGACATGATACAATACGTCGACACGTCATTTCTTAAAAATAAAAAATTTCGACATGCTTTAGGATACGTTATATATTAAATAAATATTTTTATTTTAAATTAATTTAATTCAAATTTAATTAATTAAAAAAGAGCCTAAAACAAATTTATACTAATTATTCAACATTTAGTACTTTTATTTTTCGAAATTAATTTTTTATGTCATTTAATTATTTTTTGATCAAATAAAAGTCTCCTGGGGTCCCCATCCCATCCCACCCCAACTCCCTTTTGTTCCCTCGTCTCTTTCCCCCGCTCCCAAATTTTTTCACTTTTCTTTCCCGCCCCCACCACATGAGACTCCCCCTCCCTCCTGTCACTTCTCCCTTTTTTCCCTCGTCTCTTTCCCCCACCCCCAATTTTTTTTTTCACTTTTCTTTCCCTCCCCCACCACCTGACACTTCCCCCTCCCTCCAACACGCCAAATCCCTTTTTTATTCTTTTAGTTTCCTTCTCAAAACCCTAGTAGCGCCCTTCTTCTCCTCCTCCTCGCCACACGACCCCCTCCTCTCCTCTTCCTCTCGATCTCTGCTTGCTCTCGGTTCTCATCACAATCGTTCACCGCCTCGCCTCTAGCCCTTCCTCCCTTGCAGTTGCAGCCACGTTGTCGATCCATCGTAGCATCACAGAGTGACGGCCCTTGCCTCAGTCTCTGCTCTTTCTCTCGCCGTCCATCGCCATCGCTCGCAGCCTCGTCTCTGCTCCATCGCCTTCGCCTCCACCCTCCATTGTCTTTGAAACACGCGTGTCGACATGTCCGACATGTTCCGACACGTGTCGGACACGACACGAAAGCATGTCTAATGTGTTTGTGCTTCTTAGGTTACATCCCAGTTGTCTTGTGGGCATTCACATTCTTCATAACAATCTCAAAGTGTTGCCATTCCTCTAACTAGTAAAGTTGGAAACTTTTTCCCTCCGCTATGGAAAAATTTCATAGGCTTGACTTAAAAGTCATCACTCTCGTTTTTCTTTTGGTGCTAAGAGAAAAATAAGATGCCTTGTCTCATGGTGAAGAAAGCTTTGTTCAATGCACAATTTGACCAATAGTATACTCAAAACGTTCGAACTTGACTTGGATTTGAAGACAAAAAATTTCAAGTTGAGAATTTATAATCTTCCATGGATTAAGTTCAATTTTTGAGGTACTCACAAGCAAAATCCCCTTACACCTATAAATAGATCATGGGCATTAGAACTCATTCTTTGCCCACAAGATCATCTATTGTGATCAAGGGATTAGGAGCATGGCTAAAAATCTTATCCACTTGCAACATTATGACGATCCCTCTCATTTCACAAATTCATTTAATGATTTTGATTTACAAAGGATGATTGGATTGTACACATTAGATAAGGTGGGTCCTATGTGATGTCCACCCTTTCAACAGAGGAGATTTAGCATATTGAGATTAGACAAGTGGTATTATTTCCATTGAATTGTCAAAAGGATAGTTGAGAAGTAATGGCATGGTCATTTATCTAGAAATTTTTTTGAGTGAACTTAGTCTATAAATTAAATCAAATTTGAACCATTAAAAACAGTGGACTTCACAAGAATCTCTTCAACTTTTCGGATTTAGATTTAGTTTACCATATACATACTTTTCATTTAATAATTTCTCACTTATTAGACGCAAGTAACAGCCTCCAAGATTGGACTTTGGTCGTGAAAAGCACCTAAGACATGGAGCGAAGAAGATCGAAGATGGAACAATTGCAGTGGGGAAAAGCATGTGGAAAATGTGGAAATAGACCTAATAATTGCAGTGGGGAAAAGCGTGCGGAAACAAACCCAGTGGGGAAAAGCATGTGGAAACAGACCGAATAATTGCAGTGGGGAAAAGCACGCGGAAATAGACCAAATTATTAGAGTAGGTGCTTGATGACATGATGCTTTGAAAGCGTCTGACATTTTCTCACAAAAAAAAAAAAAAAAAAACAAAACAAAACAAACAATCGTGAATGAGCTATTGCTGGCTCATTAGTTTTATAAATCTTGCCCATTACATTTATATGATTGAGAATGGATAATTTAAATATAAACTGGAGTAAAAACTAAAGATTGTCAACAATGTTGATTCACATAATTCGGCATAAGACATTTTATGATTAACAATTTAGCTGTACCAATTTCCACATGAGTCCACAATAATTTTATTATTTGGAATTTCAATCTCCCAAAAATTTGAGTTATGTGATAAAGCAAATATAAACTATTTATATACCACATATGGAGACAACTTTAATGAGATTTTTAACCAATGCAGAAATTTTTATTATATCATATATTTTTAGTAAAGCAATTTTTTTTTTTTTAAAGTATATCATATATTTTTAAATATGCTTGAAGCCTAAAATTTTCATAAGGCTTGAACACCAACTTGATTGCTCGATCATGTGCAACATGGGAGACCTCAAATCCCTCACAGACACTAATATATGAAAGACAAATCCTGCAACAAAGAGTACGGATACTATAATACATAGGGAAGATGTTGAAATGATTTTTGAGAAAATTCAATATGATGGTAAATTTTCTATGCCATAATAAGAAGAACTTAGTGTGATTTAAAGATTTGATATGTTAGTTCTATGTTTTGATTTTTCAATACATATCTAGATAATTGTGAAATATCCAAGGAAATGTTTATTATTACAAGGTTTAGCACATAATTTTACCAAAGTTATCCTTCGTATACTTTGTTATCTAAAAACTTACTAAAATGATTTGCAAAATGTTAGTGCCGTTTTTATGGTGTTCATTATATTTTGAAAAATAAGCAAAATTAATTGTTTGATTGTTGGTGTCCCTCACCTAAGGCCGGCGACCTCTGCCAGCCATCGATGAGGCCCGATGATGGCTGGTGAAGGGAAAAAGAAAAAGTTCATAAAATTGAAAAAAGGAATTGCAAGTCAATGTCAATGGTGGCTGTAACACATGACTAAATTGACAAGTTGTCAAAAAGATTATTACTAAGTACAATTAAAAAGTTTATGACTGAATTGGCTATCGTATAATATGTTTAGGATTTTTGGGATAATTTTCTCATAAAAACGACAATGAGAATACTTTTGAGAACTGCAAATTATAAACTACACAAACACTGAATTTAATCTAAAAGTTAATCTAATGCAACAGAAGCGTGCTGGATGAAGCAAAATCATGCAAACAAACAATAAGGTCAGTCCGAGATACTTCAAGGGGCCGAACATGGACGAAACAGACGCTGTCTATTACAATCATGCATAAGGAACAGTTAGGCAGCATCATCTTTAGACAAGTTCATGTGCAAAGGATTAAGCATAGCGAATTTCATATCAAAATAGCGTGAGAAACGAAGTGTACACTCTTTGACTCTCAAGCTTTTTCCTTCCGCTCCCCGCTTTCTAATCTTGGCGGATTCTGATTTTCCATTACTTTCCAACTTCTTAGTAAAAAATATCCCTGTTTGGATTCCCTAGCCACCGAAAGCCATCCGCCCTCGAAGCTCACGATCGGTTTTGCTTTATTAAAGAGTCCCCATCTCTCGTATTTTTCTCTTTTAAAAAAAGAACCACCGAATCTTTTCCTCATTCTGTCTCCGAAGCTCTCGGTCAGATTTTCCTCAATCAATCACCGAATGACCCGCTTCATGTTTTCCTCTCTTATCTCATCCTTGGCCAGCTTATGTTCTATTTTTTTGTGTAATACAAATCTCTTGCCCGTATTTTGCTCCTTCAAAAATCCTCTGCAAAAACCGGTTGATATTTTGTAACAGTTCGCTCTCTTGGCTAGCCTCGACTCATCTAACCCTCATCTTGAAGTCCTTTGATCCAAACTTCCACAATTCTCTGAGTTTGATCCACCTTGTCCAAATCATATTCAACTCCACAGCAAGGAGTTAGGACCGATTTCACCATCTTGGAGTTGCGTCCAATCATGCTATCATGAAATTGAAGCTAACTCCTACAATTTTGGAGTTTTTAATTCTAGTTAATCTCGCATGTCGAGCCATCCATCCATCCATCGGGCCGATTAATATGTAGTTCATAATCGAGCCCTTATTTTATTCAATGCAAACAAGCTTTGTCTAATTCAAATGCATTATGCCACAACATTAATATGTCTATTTTCTAAATGCAGAAAAATGCAATAAAAGATGCTAGTGTGGGACTAAGCTGAGCAAATGTTGTTTGTTATTGAGGATCCAATAGCATCGCTATCGACGAACTCCATTTTAGTTTCTAGTGAAAGAATGAAAAGTCTCAAGCAAAAATTTGTGTCAACACAAGTTTAGAGGTATAAACTTTGAAAAACGGATTCTTTTGACATTTGGTGAGGAATGTTGTGATTATCTAAGTATTAGAAAGTATTATTGTCATGACGTGTGTCATATATCGTTTGAGTAGTCATGTATTAAATTATTACCTAGTAAAGAAGAAACCAATTAGAGGTCGGGGATGCCATTTCGAGGAAGCGAGCAAATTTTTCTTAATTAGTAAGCCTATGACCAGATTAGAAAAATCCAACACCCCCCAGTGGTTTCTGCACTCCCTTTGTTGGCCACAAAGAAGCTTGGATCAATAAGAGAATCGGAATAATGGGGTGGTGAAAATAAGTCCATGTGTTTATATCTATGAAATATCTTGGTCCATACTTAGGCACCATGTTTTCCCAATGTTCTACTATTATTAATAGATCCAATGTTATTTTTTGCTGTTACACTTGATTGTGCATGTAACTATATATCTCTTGAGTGGTCATGTGGTAAAATACAATATAGCAAGGAAAAAATAACTTCTCAAAAATTGGGGATGAAATTTCAAGGAAGACCACCAAAGTTATTTTTATGATCACGAGAATCCACCTGCTCTAGACTTTTTTGGCGGTTTGTGATCTATTACTAGTCCCTACTTTTGTCGGCCACAAAGAATCTTGTGTTGCGTGGTCTTCATTTTCCAAAGTTTTAATATTATTCTTTGTCTACCCTACCCAAAAAAAAAAAAAAGGTCATGCGTCTTCGTCCTCTAGTATAAGAATAAATCAACTAGAAGATCAATTAGTGAATGAACTATCTGAACAAACAGTTTCAAATTTTCAGCTTCTAGTCATTGCTGATTCTTGAACTCCATTGTCCAATGGCTTCTTCATCGAAACCTGAAAAGATTTACGACGTTTTCTTGAGTTTTAGAGGTGTCGACCTGCGTAACAACTTCAGTAGCCATCTCTACCAAGCTTTACACCGGATTGGAATATACAGTTTTCGAGATAGTGAGAACTAAAAAAGGGGGCCAAATATCACCGGTGCTTATGAAGGCCATTGAAGAATCATGCATCGCAATCATCGTTTTCTCTGAGAACTACACTTCCTCAAGGTGGTGCTTGGAAGAGCTAGCGAAGATTATAGAGTGCAAGGAGCAAAAGAACCTCATTGTTCTACCAGTGTTTTACAAAGTGGATCCAAAAGAAGTGAGAGGGGGCAGAAAGAGTTATCAGAGAGCTCTGACTAAGCATAAGTCCAAGTTTGGGAAGGATTCGGAGAAAGTGAAGAGATGGAAGGAAGCTCTTTTGATGTAGGGAATTTGTCTGGGTGGCATTTGAATGATGGGTAAGTAAAGTCGAGTCCATATTTTCTATAAGAAAAGTAATCTTTACAAGTAAGCATGAATATTTAAAAAATAAATAAATAAATAGATCAAATAAATACATTGATGCACACATGCTGTGAGAATATGTATAGATGCTTCATCTTATGATTCCTGAAAATTCTTAAGCCTATTAAATTTAAGTTAGTCTCATAAAAGAATTGGTGAATCGAAGTGTAGTTAAGAAAGATAAATGGAAATTTGGCAAAAGATAAGAAATTTGATAATTAAAAGAAAAATAAACTTGACAAGTACAACAAACGAGAATTGTTAATCTAATATTAGTTGGTAACTTAATTGAAGAAAATTGGTAAGTCACTTAAATTTAGGTTGACAATTTCAAAAATGAGTTAATAATAAACTCAAATAAGAGCTGGTAATCCAATAGAAAAATTGGCAACTTAAAAGAACAAGTAAATATTGATAAGTAGTTGAAGTGAGAATTGGTAAATCCAAAACTAGTGAGTAATTATTTAACATCATCAAAGATGGTGAGTCACTCTAATTTGTATTAGAAATTTTACATAAAAATTAGTAAATTTGAGGCCATAAGTTATGCAAATCAAATGTAGTCTGTTAGTACGAAATGGTAATGTGCAATTTATAAAAAGTTGTTGGTAATTTTATGAAAGCATTGGTAAGTCACTAACAAGTTATGTGAAAGAAAAAGTCACCGATTTTTTTTTTTTTTGACAATTACCAATATTTATTAAAATTCACCAGCATGAAAAGAAACCTTTTTTAGGCATCGAATAATAGAATTATGCCTTTAGCTTTTGCTAAGTCCAGTTTCATTCGGGTAAGGTCTGTAGCTCTTTCTTTTGGATACTTGTTGCCCTCCCCAGAGTGTAATAAAAGTTCAACACATTTTATCAGTGGGCTATTGAGGTCCTTTCGCTTCATTTTGGTAAAAATGAGTTCCATAGATCATCGATTTTGGTCGACCACGTCCTAAACTCGTTACAGCTGGCATTTTGAGTTCGAAAAATCACATGCGGGCTATCCATAGAACAGACACTTGGCTTTTTCCAATAATAGAAAATCGACACTAGGACTTTACCGGCTGAAACTCATTTGAACAGAATAAAAGATTAAAACTTGATCGACCAATGGACAATATGTTAAGTAGTGTTATTATACTTACCAAGGAATCAAAAAGTTTGCAACGCGTGATATAGGATAATTAGTGTTCATACGCCACGTGAAGCAATAATATCGTGCTTCAGGGAATTTAGAAGTTTCGGAATCGAAATCTTAATCACTGATTAAAGTCCAGTATAACGCTTCTTCTTGATTAAGAACATAAATAAATCACACATAATAGTCAGAACGAAAAATAAGTAAATCGTCATGTATAAATCAAAAGAACAAGTTCACTTGGAAACTAAAAGTCAAGACCTTGAACTTATTTTGATTGGTGTGGAGCTCTTAGAGGTCTAATTCAACTGGGTGGGAACACATGATTATCTGAAAATGTGACGCACTGCTCTGTTACTGTTAGCTAGGGATTGCTGGTTATTTGCTTCTTTTTCCATTTTCATCAGAGATGAGTCAGAGCTTATTCAAGGAATTGTGGTGAAGATTTTCACTTACCTAGCTCAAACACCTTTGCATGTTGCTAAGCATCCAGTTGGCATAGACTCCCGAGTTGTTAAGCTGAAATCTATGTTAAATCTTGAGTCTGATGATGGTGTTCTCATGGTGGGAAGGGGACAAGGAGGTATAGGGAAGACAAGTTTAGTGAAAGCTCTTTACAATGATATATTCAGAAAATTTGAGGGTTCATGTTTTCTGGAAAATGTTCGAGAAACTTCAAATGGTACGAAGAGTTTAGTTACTTTGCAAGAAATATTACTAAATGATATACTATTACCACAACAAAGATTAGAAGTATCCAATGTTGATGGAGGTATTCAGCTAATACAACGTAGACTAGGTCGCAAAAAAGTTCTCTTCATCCTTGATGATGTGGATGACTTGCGCCAGTCAAATACTTTAGCTGAAGGCAAGTGGTTTGGTAATGGAAGTAGGATCAGCGTTACTACAAGAGACAAACATTTGCTAACTTGTCACCGGATAGATCAAGATCACGTGTATAAAGTTGAAGCACTTGATGACAGTCAAGCTTGTGATCTACTTACTAAGCATGCTTTTCAAACACACTAAATCAGAACAGATCTAGTGGACAGTGCTCTAAATTGTGCTAAAGGCCTTCCTTTAGCACTTGAGGTGCTAGGTTCCTTATTATGTGGTACAACAGAAGATGTATGGGAAAGTACACTAATGAAACTTTCTAGGATTCCTGACAAGAAAATTAATAATGTGCTCAAAGTGAGTTATGATGGACTAAATGACAATGAGAAAGAGATCTTTCTCCACATTGCTTGCTTCTTTAATGGACAGACAAGAGAGTATACAAAGAAAGTTCTCGATAGTTGCGATCTTCTAATAGCTGTAGGATTTGATACTCTCATTAAGAGGTCCTTGATACGCTTTGAGTGCGGAATCCTAAAAGTGCATGACTTGATTCAAGCAATGAGTAAAGATATTGTGAACCAAGAATGTCGAGATGATCCTGGAAGATGTAAGAGACTATGGTTGTATGATTATGTTGCTGATGTTCTGTCATGTGACATGGTAAGACTTGTGAATAAGATCAAAATTTTGCTAGTTATTTTTTACTCTAATTACTAAAAATGTGTAACATAATTTTGTATATACAAGGAGATTGTGCTATAAAAGCCATAGTGTTGGAACTACCTGAGCCGACAGAGATGCGTATCGGTCCTGAAACTTTTACAAAAAATGAGAAGGTTGAGATTGCTCATCTTGCACAACGTGCATGATTCTTTTCAAGGTCCTAAATGTCTTCCTAATGAACTTAGATGGTTTGAATGGCCTGGATGTACTCATCAGATTCCAGAATTTTCTGCTGGTCCAAAGAAATTGGTAGGACTTGATATGAGTAAAGGCAATATCACGGGGGTTCTAAAACAATTTAAGGTGAGCGTTATCAACATATACCTTTTTATTATGTACATAATTTTTATATGTAGATGCATATTATATGTACTATTATGCAAAAGGTAGTGGCGTGCCTCTATTTCAGGCACCACTTCGCTATTTTCTTTCAATATGACCCTAATTACTTGCGTTAGAGATATTTTTACGTGAAGCAAAATTGACATTTGATAACGTAAGCAAAAAAATTCATTAGAAATACTCAATGGAAACATTTTTGTCAATAAAATACACAATACAGAGAAGTTTTATACATACATGTGGAAAGAGAAAGATATTGCAAGATTTGAATTTTTTTTTTTTTATGAAGGCCATTGCATCATTAGAAAATTCGACTTTTCATATTGAAATAGCGAGACTTAAAAAATAAAATAATCAATTTCATGTATATGTCCATTATATAATATATGTAGAATAAGTAACTGAGGATACTTGATGGAAGGAATATAAAAAAGAAAAATGATTGAAATCTTTTAAAGTAGGAGATCATCTTTACCTTATATATAGTATAGATAAAGTTTACATACTTTTTATACCTAATAGCTCTAACTACTAACATAAATATATTTCAAAATTAGATCAAATCTACCTAGTGAAAAATTCAAAATGCAATTTGCTGTCGGTTGTTTATGTATGAACTTTATTATTTAAAAAAATTGTATAGTGATCGAACAAAAGGGAAATAAAAATATGACAAACCTACCGGTTGACATGTATGTAGAAGTAAAAACACCCAAGAAATGGCTGGTTTAGTGGTAGGCCACGTACCCAATGCACGTTCCTAAATGGCGAGGATTTGCCTAGCATCAATAAAATTAGTTGAGTCGATGGTTTGAATGCAAGTAAGGCATTGTTAGTTGCTTAAATCATTTCTTATGGAGCAGCACTTCTAAGGGGACATAATAAAATTTTTATTAGGAACTTTGCCAGTAATGTGTGCACAACTAAATCAATGTGAGTGATCCAGTAAGGGCACTCCACTAGTTTCTTAGTAGAAAGTCAAAGCCAAATTTTTATTTTCTTTTGAATGTTTTTCAAAGTTCATTTATTGTCCTTGCATGACTTAAAAAAAATTAAAGTTAATTAATCTTTATGCAGGTACATTGTGAAAGTATTCGTATCCCTTATTCATCTACGATATATGGTTAGAGACAAACCTAGCAGAGTCTTTGTTCCTATGCTAGCCACATGGCACTTCACTTTGTTTTTGTGATTGCCACATGACATCACACGTGGAATAGTTTTGTCACGTGGCCCACCCCATGTCACGCTCCGAACCTCGAGTGTGCGCACATCCCTCGGTGGTTGATAGAATTGTGATGTCTCAGGGCGCATTGCCAACCCATTCATTTTATTGCACATGCGGAAGCGAATAAACAAATCCCCAGACAACACAAATATAAGATAGAAAAGCAAGACCACGATTTCACAAAACACTTTTATAAACAACCAATTGGTTTATATACAATACTAGTCTATAAATGAGAGTCAACTCCAAAAAGAAGGGCAACTAAGCTAACTAGGCTAACTACCTAACATGCATAATTAAGCAAATAATCACTGATCTAAACTAACTAACTACCTAATCCATACTTAGTCTAAATTAATTATCTACTAAACATCATTAACTCCCTAAGCAGAGTTTAGCAAATAAACTCACCGGTTTAGTAGGCCGATGAGTCCATGGCGACAGTGACACGGAGGTGAGCGATAAACAAGCCTGCGGCGACACCAAAGGAGGTTCGGATGGGCCTTAAAATAGGCCTAGAAGTCTCAGCTAGGGGCTGAGAATTCGATTCTGCTTTGGGTCAAGAAAAACTGGACTGGGGGTCGACTTGGGCTGAGACAGGCCAGGTGGGGCAACAACGACTGCAGGGGGCGACGACGGCGGCTGGACGGCGATGAACGGTGGCCAGGCGAGCTGTGACGGTGGACGCATGGGCGTAGGCGAGCGAGACGGGCGTGCGAGCGGGAGGCTAGCGATGGTTTGGCGGGCAGTGTGCGAGCGCTGGACAACAGCAGGGACGGTTGATGGCAAGGGGGGAGGCTGTTGGCTGGTTCTTTTGTTTTTCTTGAGCTTAAAACACACAAAAATGGAGAAAGCAAGGGGAAGAGGAAGAAGATGTCTGCTGCGAGAGGGGGGCACAAAATATCAAGAAGACTCAAGTTTCATGCCCCACCATCCTTGGCTGTCATCCTCAGCCCTTTGCTGCACCAACGCTTGTGACATCCTGAATTTTTCAATCTGTTTTCTACTGAATTAATCGGGTATTTCATTGACACGTCTATAGGGCTATTCTCAGAGCTGATAACTCTTGAGATAACTAGACTAGCTGGGGAAGCTATTAAGGACTTTAAAGCAAATAGACTTGAGAATTCAATTAGGAATCGGCTTCTCGACTGTGCTTATTTTTAGAGGCCATTACGGCACAGTTAAAAATCGGTTTGAGATCAGAAATAGGTTTGTTCAATTGAGATGTGTGGCCGATTGTGGGTGACTCCACTAAATTGGAAAATTCTCATCGACCGACACTAATTTGATTTTACTTGTTGTTTTGGTACCACGTGTCTGTAATTGAATTTTTGAGATTTTCACGACAATCGAAGTTGCCATTGAGTCGAGTAGATTCATAGTGGCTCGAAGAAAATCGACCACGGGTCATTTGCTTTAAAAAGTTCTGAAAACTACATGGTAGTCTAGGTCACGCTAAAAATGCGCCAAATGGGAATTAACCGTAAATTTGAGTCCAATTTCAGAAATTGAAGATTCTGTCATGTCACAATAAATTCTAGGACCCACGATTCAATCTCTGAAGATTTTTCTGACGCCCGACACTTTTGGTGATTGCTTTAAAAAGTCGTCGCGTGGTCATTTGCCTTAAAAAGTCATTTGAGATATCAATTGATTTTTATGGGAGCCGATTGAAGAGAATCAATAGAGAATTGAATCAAATTGAAGCCACCCCACTTCAATTTCGTAGCACCCCATTAGACCCAACCTTTGGACCCTTTAAACCTTTTAGATGGGGGCATTTTGGGTTAAAAAGAGTTGGTGGAAGACAGCCTAGCCTTGGATGAGGTTGAGGGGGAACAAGCTTGTGGAGGAAGCTTGCAAAAGGGGCCCATCTCTCTCTTCTTTTCCTTTCTCCCCCAACCGGTGACACTCTCTCTCCTCTCCTTCCTGTTCTTGCGACTCCACCTAGCAGCTCCAGAGGAAGAAGCTGCAGCCACGTGAAGACAGGAGCAGCTCACCGTCGCCATCCGCACACCACACGCTGCCTGCCATTCCGCCATTCATGCGTGCACCACCACCACCAAGCTGCCGTCCGCCCCCTCACGCCGTTCCAGTTGTCGTCCAAGCAGGTGTCACTGTCCAGCAACCAAGTCAGTGCCGTTTGGCCACTGTCGGCCTCCGTCTGGCCACCGTTCGGCCTCAATAGAGCCTCGCTCACCCTTCGTCGGCCTTGCTTCACCATCTCAGCCACCATATAAGCTTCGATCAGCCAAGAACAATAGCTGGAAAATGGGTTTCCACCAGTGATCGAAGCCCCTTTTTGAGGTGTTTTGAGCACCAAACCCGAAGTCCGCTTTGGAGTTTATTGTTCCCCGTGCTGTTCCCGTTAGATTGATCTGACTTGCGCGTAATTCCGATGAGTAATCTCACTAATCCTTGCTTAGTAGACTAATTATGCTTAAGGATTGATTAATGTTAATTAAATAGGATTAGGTGGTTAGATTAGAGTGGATTAGTGATTATTAGTTAATTGCATTGCATATTAGATAGGTGGTTAGTGTACTTAGCTAGAGAATTACTTATAGTATTTAATGAATGCATCTCGGGATTTTTCCCGACCCTTATCGGGCTCCAATTATGCATTACAGGCTTAAATTGGATTTTTTAATATTTATTTATTAATTTTGAAATTAATTAATTATTTATTTATTTTTCAAAAATTAGGCAGGTATAGTCGACGATCGAAATTTTATGCTGATCGTCGTAGTGCGATCTGTTTATTTATTTGAGCTCTAAGTTGTGCTAAATTGAATTAATTGTGCAATTTGAGGAATTATTCCTAAATTGATGGAATTGAGTGAAATTGACGGAAATTGATTGATTGGTAGATGGCTGAGTACGGTTCTTTAGCGTTAATAATGCATTGATGAGTTGTAAAATGGAGAGAATCGTGAGATTGAACTGGGTATACTCTTGGCTGAGACCGATTAGGTATGAGGTATAAACATACGTGATTCGGTGATAAGGAAATCACTAGTGAAAACGGTGCCTTAAAGAACACACGAATGCTGTCTATTACCTGCATTAATATAGACATATGTGGTTTGGTGATAATGAAATCACCGGTGAAAATGGCGCTTTAAAGAACGCACGAGTGTTGTCTACTACATGCATCTTTATGGACATATGTGGTTCGGTGATAAGGAAATCACTAGTGAAAATGACGCCTTAAAGAATGCACAAGTGCTGTCCATTACATACGTCACTTTGATGAAAACGACGCCCGAAAGCATTACTGTAGCTCTATGACTGAGTATACAATTGGAGGTTATATAATGAGGAGTGAAATAACTTGGAAATGGTCCGACTGACATGTAATCGACTAGGTCGATTGATCAATGATTTGATCCGTTTGTCGTGAATTGATTGATTGTTTGATGTGAAATATGAGGCATATGCGTATAACCTTGAATTGCAGGCTACGATTGATGACAAGGTAAGTCTTCAAACTTGTGCTGTGCTTAGGCAACCATGTGGTGTATTGGTTTCCTAATTGAGTCTTAATGGGGTAGAACTTGATGAGACGTAGTCTCAATGGTTATTATATAACCATTTTAGGCCCCTAGATGGCAGCATCGGTACCTCCCCCTCTTCTAGAGCAGTTTGGCATTCCAGTGGACATCATCGAGAAAGAAACTCACTTCCATGTTCATCCTCATCCAGAAGGATTAGAATACGTTTTGATTGAATCAACGGTGTGGGTTGAAGTCGGCCAAGATGACCTAAGGCCCCATGAGTATTGGTCTTGGTATCATTACTATTCTGATGGGCGAAGAGTAGGTCCCATCCTTGAAGAGAATATACCTTACCCCGTCCTAGAGAAAGCTTTTGGTAAGGGAACTGCAGACCCCGAGGGTGGAGGTGTAGATGATGGCAGAGACCCTGCGCTTGGGAGTGAGCCGTCATCCTTAATATTCACTAAAGAGGATGAAAAATTTGAGGAAGGTGAGATCATGGAATAAGAAGTGGAAGCTCTAGAGGAAGACGAGGATTGGGGAAATGCTAAAGAGGAGCCGGTAGAAGAAGAGCCTGAAGAAGATGAGGAGCCTGAGGAGGAGGAAAGCAAGTCAAAAGAGTAAAAAGAGGATCAGGATGATACTGAGTACGACTCAGATAATGACTGAGATTCCATTCTCTTTTGTGAACCCTGTTTATATGTGAAACTAGGAAGTTGTGAATAGTTTGTGAATATACTCTGAGTTATGCTCTGTATAAAAGTATGGTTGTAAATTTCAATATGAAAAATATGGTCTTACTTTTTCTATCTCACTATTTTATTGTTTTGGGATTTATAACTGCTTCCGCATGTGCTATTAAAAAAAATAAAATAATGAAAGGGTAGGCAATACATAGTCTTGGGATATCGTATTATAAAATTGACCAAGTAAAATGATGTGTGCGTGCCCGAGGATCGGGGCGTGACAACGCTTCCTCAAGAAATCTCTCAAATGGTCCAAAAGGTTGTAGCACCCCTTAGCTACGAATTTTGGACCTTTGGCCTCCAATTTCATTCAATTCCTCACAAAACTTCTTCAATTGAGCTCAATTTGGCCCCGATAAAATAAGCCAATGTTCCATTATCCATCTCATGATTTTTCCTCGTCAATTGAACCAACTTGACGGCCAAAATGCAACAAAAACGGCTCTCTAATTTTCTAGGTTCAAAAAACGCCTAAATTTGATTTTTTGCCGAAATCTCAGGTTTGCAAAAAAATATTTAGAAGATGAGTCGACGTTTCTAAAATGAATCGTGATATGACATAACTTTCAATTTCTGAATTCGGGTTCAAATTCGTGGTAAATTTCAACCAGGCGCGATTTTAGCGTGACCCAACCTACCGTGTAGCTTTTAGGAATTTTTAGTGCAATTGACCCATAGTCAATTATTTTCGAGTCACATTGTGCATCTTCGACTCATTGGCAATTCTTAGTTATCGTGAGAATTTGGCACATGGTACATAAATGACAGAAAAATCAGTTTAGTACCGTTCGACGAGAATTTTGTAATTATGTGGAATCATCCACACTTTAATCACATACCTCAGTCGAATCGACCTATTTTCAATCTTTGATCGATTTTTACAGTGCCGTATTAACTTTTGCAGATTAGCACGGTCGAGCGGTCGATTTCCGGTTGAATTTTCATGTCTATTACATTAAAATCTCTTAACGGCTTCACTAGATAGACTAGTTATCTCGTGAGTAATCAGCTCGGAGAAAAACACTATAAGCGCGTCGATGAAAGGCCCAACTCATTCAATTGAAAATAGAATCAGAAATTCTGGTTGTCACAACTCTTCCCCTCTTATAAAAATTTCGTTCTCGAAATTTAAACTATTACAAATATTTAAACAAAAAGTGAAGGTATTGTCGTCTCATCGAATCTTCACTTTCCCAGGTTGCTCCTTCAGTGCCGTAGTGTTGCTAGATCACTTTAACCAACATGATTGTCTTGGTGCGTAGAACCTGTTCCTTTCGATCTACAATCTGAACCGGTCTCTCCACGTATGACACCTTATCATCCACATCTAACTCTTCAAAATTCAGCATGTGGGTCGAGTTAGGTTCATACTTTCTCAACATTGACACGTGGAAGACATCATACACTTGTGCCAACCTCGGCGGTAATGCAAGATGATATGCTAGAGTCCCTATTCTTTCTAGAATCTCAAAGAGACCTACATACCTCGGACTTAGCTTCCCTCTTGTCGAAGCGTGAAGTACCCCTCATTGGTGGCACATTTAGAAAGACGTGCTCACCAGCTTGGAATTCCAAAGGTCTTCGATGCTTATTTGCGTAGCTTTTCTAGCGACTCTAAACGGTCTTTAATCTATCTCTGATAACTGCAATTGCATCCACTGATTACTGAACCAACTTTGGGCCTGTGATTTTTGGTTCTCCAACCTCATCCCAACACACTAGCGTTCTACACGCTCTGCCATACAACGCTTCAAAAAGTGTCATCTGAATACTCTGCTGGTAGCTATTGTTGTAGGCAAACTCAATGAGATGAAGCTGTTCCTTCCAGTTTCCTTTGAAGTCTAGCACACACACTCTCAACATGTCCTCGAGAGTCCGGATTGTCTTCTTAGACTGACCATCTGTCTGTGGATGGTAAGCCGTATTGAATTGCATTTTTGTTCCCAAGGCAATCTGTAAACTTTTCCGAAAGGTAGCTATAAATCTTGGGTCTATTAGATGTAATCGTCATCGGCACTCCATGTAGATGAACAATCTGACACATGTACAATTCTACATATCTGTCCAATGTAAGGTCTTTTCGTACGACAATAAAGTGAGTCGACTTCGTCAGTCTATCGACCACAACCCAAATGGAATCATTACCCCTATGACTCCTCGGTAAGCCCATCATAAAATCCATCGTGATGTGTTCTCATTTCCACTTAGGAATCTTGAGAGGTTGTAGAAGTCTTCCTGGTTTACAGTGCCGTGGCTTCACTTGTTGACACGTCAGACATTTGGCGACATGTTTGGCGATATCCGTCTTTATACCAGTCCACCAATAGTGTTGACACAGATTATGGTACATTTGCGTACTGCCTGGATGAATGCTATAATTGCTACGATGAGCTTATGACAAAGTCTCCTCCTTAAGCTCTGCATCGTTAGGTACACACAATCGTCCTCGGAACCTTAGTGTTTCGTCTTCAGAAATCTAAAAGTTAGCATTTCTCTTTTCGGTATCCTCTTGCAGGATCTTTTGAATTTCCGGGTCTATCAGCTGAAGCGTCTTGATTCTGATTTGGACTTTCGGCTCAATTCTGAGGGTGGCCATAAGATTTGAAAGGTGGCCTACCTCAAATTTGAAACCAAATCTCGAGCTCTCACGAGTAAAATCCATTCCTTAACCATCATTTGTGCAATTAATAGATCTTTGAGGATGGTGCTCCAGACTTTGTTTCACTACTTTTGTCGGCCACAGAGAAGCTTCTGTGACTCTTAACAGCCTGAATAACATGGTGGCAGGTGGACTTTAAGTGAAAATAAGTCCTTGTGTTCACGCCTTTACATGTCTTGGACCACCCTTATGCACCATCATATTTCAAAGTTCAGAAATAAGTCATGCATCTCTGTCCTCTAGTATAAGAATAAACCTAAAAGAATTTACTACGTCTTCTTGAGTTTCAAGAGCATGGTTCTGTGTGACAATTTTCTCGATCATCTCTACAAAGTTTTATTGATAGTGAGGAATTGAAAAAGGGAGACCAAATATAGTGAGAAAAAAACCATTTTTCGGTGATTGGGATGACATTTTGAGGAAGCCAGCAAAGTTGTTTTTATCAGCAAGCCCATGACCTAGATCACGGGAAACCACCGTCCTAAAGTTGTTTGTCGGTTTGTGCAATGATTGAGTCCACTAGGACCAGTACTAATCAACACCATTCACTACTTTTGTCGGCCACGGAGAAGCTTTTGTCAGTCTAACAGCCTGAATAATGCGGTGGTACGCGGACCTTAAGTGAAAATAAGTCCTTGTGTTCACACCTTTACATGTCTTGGACCACCCTTATGCACCATCATTTTTCAAAGTTCAGAAATAAGTCATTCATCTCATCCTCTAGAGTAAGAATAAACCCAAAAGAATTTACTACGTCTTTTTGAGTTTAGGGAGCATGGTTTTGTGTGACAACTTTCTCGATCATCTCTACAAAGTTTTAGACCAAAATGAAATATACACTTTTATTGATAGCGAGGAATTGAAAAGGGGGACCAACTATAGCTTGTGCTTATGAAGGCCATCAAGCAATTGTGCATTGTAATCATTATTTTCTCGAAGGGCTATGCTTTGTTTTGATTATGAATAATATTTCATTATTAGGATCAGGGCTAGTGCGGACCCTCACACGCACACACATATATATCAACAAAACTAATCAATTCATGATTGTTACCATAAGTCTTAAGAGAGCTTCGAATAAAAATCGTGGACTTTATTCGGCCGTGGAACCATTTGAACTCGTGGACAGGAAAGTAAAAAAAAAAAAACGTGAGGATCCTTCATA
This sequence comes from Eucalyptus grandis, assembly GCF_016545825.1. Classification (NCBI taxonomy): domain Eukaryota; kingdom Viridiplantae; phylum Streptophyta; class Magnoliopsida; order Myrtales; family Myrtaceae; genus Eucalyptus; species Eucalyptus grandis. The sequence continues at coordinate 35,566,741 of NC_052616.1, forward strand.
CGATATTTATCTTTTGGTATTATCATCAAGCAGTTCAAACGCTTTATAACATGGTGCAAATATTATAATTTTAATTTCTCGCGAATATTTCTAGCATGATTTTCTAGATCCACCATTTCTCACAAATTTGCTGTTCCAATGGCGTGTTGTCGACCACGTTACTCTGACCTTCAAACCTATGATCTTGGTGCTCATGGTGCCACCACAGGTTTCATGGTCCCTTCCATTTTATAATGACAAGAAATTAATTAATTGATTAGCGTTCGGTCCACTAATATAAAGGTACATCAGTCATCACTCACAAATTTGCCATAACTCTGCATGCACAAAGCTAAGCAAGATAATATACCTTCACCTCTAATTGAAGGTATAACATATCACTTAGCTATGATATACTTAAATTTTGCATATACAATTGTATGTCTCAAGAGTACTCATGCATTAAATTATTATTTAGCAAAGAGGAAATAGCTACTCAGAGGTTGGGAACGCAGTTTCGAGGAAGCCAACAATAACCTAATCAAAGGCACTACTTCATTTACCACATACGGAAAGGAAAGACAAAGATTAAATAGATGAAAGTCATTCCCTTAAAGCCGGCACATTAATTAAAACGTTATCTCATGTTGAATGTCATACTCATCAACAACTTAAGAATATAGTCAACATCAAATAAAGACAGTTGTTTCAATATGAAGGTCCGAATAGTGCTGTGATATATGGTCTTAAGTGAAAATAAGTCCATTTGTTCATACCTATTAGGTATTTTGGTCCATACTTAAGAACCAAGTTTTTCCAAAGTTCTGCTATCATTAATAGATCTCATATTATTCTTTTCTGATACACTTAATTACATGTATAATTATGTCTTTTAAGTAGTCATGGGTTAAATTATTATTTAGCAAAGGAGAAACAAAAACTCAGAGCTTGGGGATGCCATGTCAAGGAAGCCAACAAAGTTATTTATTTATTAGTGGGCCTCTAAATTAGATCACGTGAATCAACCACTCTAAAGTCGTTTGTGTGTTCGTGCACTGTGTCCTATGATATTCACTACTTTGTTGGCCATTTGTCCTTTTCACGGGTCAAGTTCATCAACACTTTAACAATAAATTCAACATCAAACAAAGAAACTTGTGTCAATCAGCCAATCCGAATAATGCAGATGTGTCTTTAGTTAGTGAACTTGTGTTCACACCTATTTAATATCTTGGTCCATCCTCAAGCATCATCATTCTCCGAAGTACTAATATTATTCTTTGTTGACCCCACTCTAAAAAAGTCATGCATCTCTATCCTCTAGTATAAGAATAAATCAACAAGAAGATCAAATGGTGAACAAACTACCTAAAAGCACTGTATCATATGTTAAGCTGATAGTATTTGCTGATTATCAAACTCCACCATCCAATGGCTTCTTCATCAATACCCGAAAGGAATTATGACATCTTCTTGAGTTTCAGAGGCACGGACGTGCGTAACAACTTCCTTGGCCATCTCTATAGAGCTCTTGACCAAAGAGGAATCTACACTTACATTGATAGTGAGGAGCTCAGGAAAGGAGAGCAAATAGCGCCAGCGCTTATGAAGGCGATCGAGAAATCGCATATTGCGATCATCATTTTCTCTGAGGATTACGCTTCCTCATGGTGGTGTTTGGAAGAGGTTGCGAAAATCATGGACTGCAAGAAAGAAAGAGATTTTGTGGTCTTTCCATTGTTTTACAAAGTGGATCCTAGAGAAGTGAGAACGCCAAAAGAGAGGTATAGAAAAGCTATGGTTAAGCATCAATCCAGGTTTGGGAAGGATGCAGTGAAGAGATGGGCGAAAGCTCTTTCCGACGCCGGTAAATTGTCTGGGTGGCATCTGAAAGATGAGTAAGTATAGTGGAGTCCATATTTTGTGTAAGAAGCTAATTTTTACAAGTAATACAGAGATTGTTAAAAATCTACACATGTATGATTGTAAGTATAATTATAGATGCTTCATCTTATAATTCCTGAAAATTCTTAAGTGGGTTAAGTTAAAGTTAGTATTTTCATATAAGAGTTAGTAAATCGAAGACTTAGTTAAAAAAGAAAAATAAAATTTGGCAAAATTGAAGAAAAGTTGACAATTAAAAAAGAAAATTAAACTTGGGAAGTAACTCAAACGAAAATTGATAATCTAAAATTAGCTGGTACCTTAATCAAAAAAAAATTGTCACTCTAACTAAGATTGGCAACTTCTGAAATTATTTAGTAAGTAATTTAAATGAGAGTTGGTAATTCAATAAAAAAAGTTGGTAAATTAAAGAACAAAAGTCGCTCAAGTGAGAGTTGGTTGTCAAGCTAGTAGATAATTTTTTAATGTGACAAATGTCAGTAAGTCACTCTAATTTATGTTGGTGATTTCATGTAAAAGTTAGTAAATCTGATGCCGCAAGTTATGCAAATCTGATTTGGTAAGTTAGTAAAAAATTGGTAAATTGCAATTTATAATAAAAGGTTGGTGATTGCATAATACTGTTGTAAGTTGCTAACAAGTTATGTGAAAGGAAAAGTCACTGCTCATTTTTTCCCAACATATTTTTTTAAACTTACACACATTTATTTAAATTCACCGGCATGGAAAAGAACAATTCGGGCATTGAACAATAAAATTCTACCTTTGGCTTTTGGATCCTTGTTGACCTCCTCAAAGTGTAATAAAAGTTCTACGCATTTTATCTATGGGCTATTCAGGTCTTCACGTTTCATTTTGGTAAATTGAGTTCTACGCATTTTCAATTTTGGTCACTGAGTCATAAACTCGTTACTGGTGGCATTTTGAGTTTGAAAAATCACATGTAGGTAACCATAGAATAGACCTGTGGCTTTTTCTTGTAAAAATAATTGACAATAGGACTTCATCGCCTGAAAGTTTTACCGAGTTATTTGAACAACATAGAATGCTAACACTTGACCGATCAATGGACAAGATGCTAGGTATGTGTTACTGCACTTACCTCATTTTTTGTAAGGCAGTGAGATCGTGCTTCGGGGTATTTTAATATTTTTTGAATCAAAATCTTAATCATCGGTCAAGGTCCTAAGTAACTTTTTTTTTATTAGGCGTATAGATAAATCACATATAACAATTCAACAAGCAAAATAAGTAAATCGTCATGTATAAATCAAAAGAACATGAATTACTTGGATGACTAAAAGTTGAACCCTAACTTGTTTTGATTAGTTTGGAGCTCTTTTGAGTTATAACTCGACTCGGTGGGAATACATTTTGTTTTGGCTGTGGATACTTGAAAATGTGATGCATTGCTTTTGTCATTATTGGCTAGTAATTGCTTGTTATTTGCTTATTGAAATTGCTAAAATGAGGCTACTACTTCTATTTTTTGTTTTTTTTTCAGAGATGAGTCAGAGCTTATACAAAGAATTGTGATGGAAATCTCCACTCACCTAGACCGAACAATTTTGCATGTTGCTATGCATCCAGTTGGGATAGATTCCCAAGTGGTTAAGTTGAAATCGATGTTAAACCTTGAGTCTGATGATGATGTTCTCATGGTGGGATTGTGGGGACAAGGCGGCATAGGAAAGACGACTTTAGCCAAAGCCATTTATAATGATATTTTCAATCAATTCAGGAATTCATGTTTTTTGGCGAATGTTCGAGAAATTTCAAAAGATTGCAAGGATTTAGTTACTTTGCAAGAAAAATTATTATTTGAGATATTAGCGCTGAAAGAAAGATTAGTAGTTTCCAATGTTGATAGAGGCATTAATCTAATACAAGAAAGACTTTGTCACAAAAAAGTGCTCCTCATCCTTGATGATGTGAATGACTTGAGCCAGTTACATGCGTTAGTAGGAGAAGGTAAGTGGTTTCATAAGGGTAGTAGGATCATTATTACTACAAGAGATAGCCATTTGCTAACTTATCTCGGGATAGATCAAGATCATGTCTATGAAGTTAGAAAGCTGGATGACAGTGATGCTCGTGAGCTATTCAGTAAGCATGCTTTTCCGGCTCACCAAAAGTTTAAAATCAGGACAGATCTAGTGGATAGTGTTCTAAATCATGCTGAAGGCCTTCCTTTAGCACTTGAGGTGCTAGGTTCTTTCTTACGTGGTAGAAGAGAATATGAATGGGAAAGTGCACTAGATGAAATCTCTACAGCTCCTAAGAAAGGCATCAATGATGTGCTCAAAATAAGTTATGATGGACTAGAGCCAAAAGCGAAAGAGATCTTTCTCCACATTGCCTGCTTCTTTAAGGGGTGGGATAGTGAGTATGTAAAGAAAGTTGTTGATAGTTGCGATCTTAAGGCAGTAATAGGATTACAAATTCTCATAGAGAGGTCCTTGATAAAAATTGAGTCCGGGATCATACAAATGCATGACTTGATTCAATTGATGGGTATGGATATTGTGAACCAAGAAAGCGATGATCCTAGGAGACGCAGCAGACTATGGCTATATGATGATGTTGTCGATGCTCTATCAAGCGACATGGTAAGACTTGCAAATACCATCAAAATTCTACTCCTTATCTCTTTTATTCTAATTACTAAACATGCATAACCTAAATAGTCTTGTATATATAGGGAAATTGTGCTGTAAAAGCTATAGTGTTGCAGCCACTTGAGCTTACAAACATATGGATTAGTCCCGATGCTTTGACGAAAATGAGAAGGTTGAGATTGCTCATTTTGCACAACGTGTGCGATACTTTCCAAGGTCCTATTTGTCTTCCTAATGAGCTCAGATGGTTTCAATGGAATGGATGTGCTCCCTGGAGTCTAGAATTTGCCTCTGGTAAGAAGAAATTAGTGGGACTTGATATTAGCAATTGCAGTGTACCATCAGTGCCAAATCAATTTAAGGTGAGCATTTGCCTACATTGACCTTTTCATTATTGTTCCTCTGTTTTAGAAACCACGCTCTAATTTCTTTCAAGATGATGCTAACTACTTACGTTAGAAATATTTTTAAGTGCGGCAAAATTGGCATTTGAAAAATTAAGCGAACATCTTTAGAAAATACTCAATGAAAACATTTTTGTTAACGTAATACATGATAAAAGAATTTTCATAAATATATGTGGAAACGAAAGATATTTCAAAATCTGAATTTTTTTAATGAAGGTCATTGCATCATAAGAAAATTCAATTTTTCATAATGAAATATGTGAAAGATAAAAAAATAAAATAATCAGCTTCACGTATTTGTCCATGGTATAATATATGTAAAATAAGTAATTGAGGACAATTGATGGAAGGCATATAAGAAGAAAAGATTGAAATCATTTAAAGTAGGAGATCATTCTGACAAAAAAAGAAGATCATCTTTGCCTTATATAATAGTAAAGTTTACATACTTTCTAAACCTAATATCTCCAACTATCAATATAGATGTATTTCAAATTCCGATCAAATCTACCTAGTGAAAAAATTCAAAATGCAATTTGTTGTCGGTTGTTTACATACAAACTTTTTTATTTTACAAAAAACATTGTATGGTGATTGAACAAAAGGGAAACAAAAGTATGACGAGCCTACTCATTGACGTGTATATAGAAGTAAAAACACCCAATGAGTAGCTAGTTGAGTGGGTAGGTCACATAGTCATCAAGTAATAGAACCTTACCCAATGCACATACCTAAATGGTGGGGATTTGTCCAGCATCAATAAAATTAGCTCAGTCGAAAGTTTGAATGCACCATTATGTAAAAGAAGGCATTGTTAATTGCTTAAATAATTTCTTATGGAGCAGTACATGTAAGTGGACATAATAGAGTATTTATTAGGAATTTTTCCAGTGATGGTGTAATGTCAATGTGTGCGCAAATAAATCAATATAAGTGATCCAGTAAGGGCATATCACTAGTTTCTTCAAAGAAAGCTAGAGCCGGGTTTTGAATTGAGCATGTGAAATTTTTATCTTCCTGCGAATGTTTTTCAAAGTTGGCTTCATTGTCTTCGCATGTCTTTAGAGAATTTTAAGGTTTGTTTATTTTTTACGTAATTACATTGTGATAGTATTTATATCCTGCATTTATCTATTATATATAGGTAAAATTGGAACTAATAGTCTTCATTCATAAGCTCATCCCATGGCACTTCACTTTGTTTTAGTGCTTGCCACATGGCATGACACATAAAATAGTTTTGTCACATGACCCACATCTATACCATGCACGTGGTACTTCAACATGCTTCTATAATTGTCGCATGGCATGGCACAGAGCGTAGTTGTCATGTGGGTTACATTCGCATGTTCGCCACATGACACTTCACTTTGATTTTTTATTGCTATATACATGACACACAACATAATTTTATTCCAAACTAATTTTCGTCTACTAATCGAGAATAGATTTGGGTCAGGAGTATCGGTTTGAGATTTCTTGATAGAAGAAAATTATTTTAGAGTTACCGTGTCATAGTGGTTCAATTTAGGATTTTTGTGAAATGAAATTAAGTTGGGGTAAATCTGCATGCTGATTTGGGATTTTCAATGATATTAATTCTAATTCTATTAATAATTGTCTAACACAATTTTTAATTGTGAAATTTATATATCATGTACATATTCAATTCTTTCAAATAATATCTAAAATGTAAAATGATAAGGATTTGCTAAAGCGACAATGAATACTAAATTGCTGGGTAAAGCTTGGTCATGTATGTCCCACGTGATACCACTTCATGCAAGCTTTTTCCGCGAGAGAGAGAGGGAGAGATATTTGTAATTAAAGCTAAAGTTTGAGTCATTTCTCAATGCAACATAAAATTTACAATATGAAAAGTCAATTAATAGGTGAATAAATTTACTCAGAAGCCTGACTAGTAGGTTCCGAGATGCCTGATCTATGGAAGCTCCTTGCCTCCATCCCCATGAAGAGTGTTGTGGCCTGAGCGTATAATTATGACATACATACCAGGTCAATTTAGATTATATAACAAACAAGGAAATGTATTTATGACACATCCTTTCCCTGAGAAGCCCAATCTCCCCCACATGTTGCGTAGCCAATTTTATAACCCTCAATCAAGATAAGCCCCCAACAAATAATTTATGATATTATTAATGATCAATATTATAAAACCTTGGACAATGTGAATGACATCCGATATTAATTTACCATCATTTCACAAGTTTGGCTCCCCCCTGTATGTATAACAACTTACATAGGCCTATTTGTAGACTCCGCAGCAGATCACTTGTTCTTTAAATAAACAAATTGCTCCATACGATATTTAATTATATATACATATTTATAATTACTGGTAAAGTTTATAAGTGATTAGTAATTTCTCAATACGTTATTCAATTCACACAAAATCAGTTTACAGTAGCTTAGAATGAGGAGTTAATTAATAGGCTAAAAAATTTACTCAAAAACCTTAATAGTAAGTTCCGAGTTGCCTAATCTACCGAAGCTCCTTGCTTCCTTCTACATGAAGAGTGTTAGGGCCTAAGCATATGTAATTACAGCAAATTCACCCGGTCAATGTATAGATTATAACAGTCAAGGTTATGTAATTATCCCTGAGAAACCCAATCTCCCTCACGTGTTGTGTAGCCAATTTTATAAACCTCAATCAAGCTAAGCCCCTACAAATACATTATGATACTATTAATCATCAATATATAATACCATGGATGACATGAATGATATTTGACATTGTTTTACCGTCATTTCACGAATTTGACTCCCCCATCTATTTACAACAGCTAGCATAGGCCTATTTGTGGACTCCACAACACATTACCTTTACATTAAATAAACAAATTGCTCAATATTCACAATGAAAAATTTACAATGTAATAATTTCTTGAAAGATCAATACTGAATATGCTTTGATAGCAACCTATTCTCAAATGTGAATTCCATGGTTTAAATGTAAGGAAGCAAATCATCATACAAACACCCGTTTTTTTTTCCCTTTTCAAAATGTTTATCAAACCTGGTTTTGTTGTTTTTGCAGGGCTTCCAAAATTTGAAGTACATTAAATTTAGTCACTCTGAGTCGTTGGTTCACATGCCTGACCTCTCGTGTACTCCGAATCTTGAGGAATTGCATTTTAATAATTGCAAAAACTTGGTAGAAGCCCATGATTCTCTTGCACATCATGACAAGCTACGAGTGTTGGATATCCAGGAGTGCTCTAACCTTGGTGCTTTTCCAAATGAGCTCACGTCAAAAAATCTTCGAACTCTCACACTTAAAAATTGCACAAAGTTCGAAAGATTTCCTAATATTCCATATAAACTCGAAGCCTTGAAAAGGCTTCACTTACAAGGGACTGCTATAAAAGAACTTCCCGCATCAATAGAAAATCTTGTCTCTTTAAAGGAAATGCATTTGAATACATGTAAGAACCTGGTTAGTCTTCCATCTAGCATTTATAAGTTACAAAACCTTGAAATATTGCGCGTTAAGTGTTGTGCTAATTTAATCGGGTTTCCAAAGTACGGGGATTCAACTGATCCATGCATGAAGACTGGACTTTCAAATTTACATGAGTTAGACCTTGAAGGATGTGATCTGTCTGAAATAGAGTTTCTCGAGAATCTTTCTTGTTTTCCCCTCTTAGCTAAATTATTTCTGACGAAAAACAATATTACTACCCTTCCTCCATCCATCAGTAAGCGTGATCATTTGTTTATAATGAGAGTTGAAAACTGCCATCAATTACAAGAGATTCCAGAGCTTCCCACATCTTTGGGTTGGCTTTGGGCAGATAACTGCGACTCTCTGCAAAAAAGTGAAGATTTAACCTCCATTCATTATCTTGTCCGTAGAGGTTTGGCTAATACGGTTGACTCATTTGGCAAGGATACGGTCGACTCACATGGCAAGGTTAGATTCTCTCCTTCACCACCCGCCCCCCACCCATCCACAAACATGCCCATATTGATGTGGAGTACATGCTGGGTCCTTAGTGTGCTTGTATATTGCAATAGCAAAAAATGCAAGATTGAAAGCTTAAGAAAAGCAAACAAATATGAATGGATTCTGCACGTATATGCATATAACATCGGTGGCTTTCAGTACTATTGTGGGAATGATTTCTATTGCATGAGAGTTGTCTATTAATGCAAGCAAGGGTCAATGGATTTTTTCATTTCAGTACTAATACTGACTTGGATACTTTCTACTGGTCTATCTTTGTAACAGTATGGGCCAAATTTCAAAATAATTCTCCCTCAAGGAGAGATGCCACAGTGGGTCCTTCCCATTGAAGAGGATTCCATATCTTTCATGGTTTCAGAGGACTTATATGACAAGATTCTTGGATTGACAATTTGTGTCGTTCTTGATAATGTTGAACCCTCATTTGAGGTTTTAGCACATGCTGTTGATGGTGATGGGCAAAATGATATAGAGGAATTGTTCTTCTATCCATTGCATTCAGAACATATCTGGCTCAACTATATCACACCACTTCAGTTGTGGGGAGTAGTCGATTTTGGTCAAATTGATGGGAACAATGTAAAGTTTAGCTTTACAAAATCAATAAAAGTGAAAAGGTGGGGATTCCGAATAATATGCAAGCAACTAGGGAATGATTTGAAAGTCGATCTTCGAGATAATCAGCTGATAGATCCAGCTTTACTCTATGAGGTCGATCATGAATCAACAAATTCAATAGCTGGGAGTTCACTTATGCATGAAGATAATTCGAGTGAAGTAGATCTACAGGAGGACTTGCAAGATTGTCAAGTGAGTGGTGAGGAGCAAAGTCATATAGTACCAACTAGAAATCATGAGCTTGAGGCATGCGAACCAAGACCATGGGGACTTCTAATTCGATGGACAGAGATGTGCATGGCAATGTTTGGTCGCTGCTTTTGTTGTTAGGATGATGGGAACTTACCAAGTAAGCAATTCTTAGGTAAGTGAACTCAACTGATCTTCTACCAAAAAAAAAAAAAAAAAAAAAGAACTCAGCTAATGACATGATGTTAGTACACACTTTTACCCATAAATATATTTATCCATTGAGGTTTTTCATGTGTCCACTTCAACTAGCGTTGAATTTGCCAGCTATAGCGATAGAAATGATCAACCTTGGAGAGAACTAGATGATGGGGCTTTGGATGCGCAATTGATGCCGGTAGGAGTGGAGGGACAATTTGGAAGAGAAAGACACAAACTTCCATTGGAGCATATAGAGGACGAAGGCATCAGACAAGAGAGAGACGCACGCATCCAACAACTCTCTCTGTGAGTTCTCTATCTATCTTTGTTCTTATTTTCACTCTCTCTTTCTTTGCACTTTCATTTCCACGTATTTTCAATTGAATTCACTTCCTTTATTTATAATTTTGATTTCCAATGCATCCGCTTTTCTTCAAACTTCGTTATCCCATAGATTTATCACTCAATCCAAGTTCTTATTCGCCATTTTTATGCTTAGATATGAAATCATTGATCGATCCCATTCGCTTTCCCTTCAATTTACTATTTCTGTAAATAAAGTTAAACACATGTTTCATAATAACCTTGAGGGTACAGTTATTTTCGCTATGTCATTCTTTTTTCTTGAAAACTGACTTTTTGAAAAATATAAATGCTGAATTTTTTTGCAAAATAAAAAGAGCGTATTGAAATCGATTTTCATCTTTGTCGACAATTTAACCTCCCGTCTAATTATGCACTCTCATCGTCCCCTCTTAAACCTTTTTATATTTCTTCTTTTCCTTTGATTTTTCCCGTTGTAGTAAAGCTTCTTCCTTTTCTCTTCTCCTCCGCCATAGCCAAAACTTCCAACTCCACCGACGCCTCATCTTCCATCCCCACACCAGCCATCTCCGACGAACGGACGGAAGGAGTTCGTCTTCCCGAAACGGAGTCCCTAGCGAACCCGACGGCGACGGAGACCGGCCAGTGGAGGCGACGGGCTACCACCGCCGACCGAAGCCATGGAAACTGATGACGATTCTCTCCTGAGGTTCTGGGCTTCGTGCAGATTGCTCTAGATCAGGTAACCCTTGGCACGTCCGATTTTTTTTTTTTTTTTTTTTTTGGTTTAAGTTAATGTAATACTCGAGATGGATTTTGAATTCGATTCGGTTGGTGCTGCAATTGCACGGGAACTTGAAGGGTGTGTTGTTGAATTTGTTCGAGAGACACTGAATCGGTGTTTCTTCGTAAGTTTTGTCTGTGGATGCTTGATAGTGAATTCATAGGTTGTTGATGTTACACGCTGCAAAATCAGCCACAATCTCTGGAAAGGCATAGCTTTTCTTTCTTTGTTTTCATAGGTGGCAATTTACTGAAAGAAGTAGGTGAAGTCTAGGTTCAAAGGAAAGACGAGCGAGGAAGACTGAAATAATGGGAAGGAGGGTGTACATGGCTTGGTTCAGTCCCCTTCTCAGGTGAAAAATTGAGCAAATCCAGGTGCTGTAGGTTGGGAGGGAGGGATTTGGGTGCTTCTGAGGTGTCTAGGAAATGTGGATGTGTAGTATGTACTCATCATACATATGTGCAGCGGGCGATCGGTTTGTTAGGAGAATTGAATTCTGAGAAACTTCAATCACTGGGATAGAGGGTTCTGTCTCTATGTTTTATGAGGCGCTTGAAGAGGCAAAACCATGGAGGAGCGAAGAAGATGCAGTGAGATGGAAAGGAACTAGGAAAGGTTGCTCAATAGTGGACTCCTTTAACTACATCTTGACATTGGCAAATGGCAACTAGGGAGGATTGAAAACCAAATTTACTTGGAGTGTGAGAGTAATATCAACATTGGTTGTGTCCATGGATAACTGGTTAGCTGGTTATTTTCTTTCGCCCTGTGAACTGTGGATATGAAAAGCATAGCGTTGAAGTTCCGGTCATGTAAGAAACTGGTTTCGGTAACTAGGTGCATTTCAGATATGTTGTTTATTTTCTATTAAGATGATTAGTATTTCAGTCTTCATTAGTGAATGATCTCAAATTTATTTATGTTATAGTTTGATTGAACAGCTATGTGATTGTTGAGGATGCGAACATCATTCCGGCAGGAAGAAACTGGTGTAGTGAGACATGAAATGTTTGTTTATCATTGCCATGATTAGCCTGCCAAGGGTTTATTAAAATTGCCTAGGGAAAATTGTGTTGAACATCTCACCGGATAAGCATCTTTTGCGGATGTATACTATAGATGACAGTGGTATATTAGAGATGATGCAGAGAGGACCTTAAATGAGCACAGAAGTATAGATTCTGTGCCTGCACTTGTCCTGCTTTATTCCTGGTCTGAACTCAATTGGGGAGAGGGCTTGTCAGGCTGTGGACCTCTGAGTCCATGATGAAATTTTGTACTGGTGTGTGGTGAGGTACTGCTTGGGTGGTGCATCAATGAGACTCCATTGAAACACGATTTTCCCATATGGGCAGTTTATGCTAGTTTTGTCTGGAGAATTCTGTGGTCTACTAGTGAACATGCATGCTCCAAAAAAATCCTTTTTTTACCTGGTCATCTGTCAAAACACTTAGGTATGGATAGTGCTCCATACTTTTTTGGAAAATGACTTCCACCTTTAAAATTAGGAAGTCATTTTCCTTATTTTTAAACTTGGTATTTTCTGGTCGACTGAAGTCATTTTTCTTTGACCAGCTTATTTTCCCACACCAAACACTAAAAAATGGAAATAGAAATTTTCTGGCAAAATATTTTCCTTCAAACAATTAGAGCCTAAGTCAAAATTGAGTTTCATCTTTACAAACTACCTTTGATCATAGTAGAAATATAATTGGTCTTTAAGGACCACATACATTATATATAGATACTCATTTGCATCTATGTATAACCACCTAATTATGCATGCGTGCATCCCCTTTAACCTTTTTCTTTTCTTTTCATTAATTCCCCTTAACCAGGTTAACTATATATATCCTAAAATAAATTTCTGTAATTCTTTCTTCTATCATTCTTTTTCTTTGTTTTAATTCTTTCTCTCCACCTTCTTTCTTTGATAACTCCTAAACTCCTTCCTTATCTTCACCATAGGCAAACTTTGAACTCCATTGACGCCATTTTCAATATCTCGATTGCTCATCTTTCATCCGACACCAGCGAGCCTTGATGAGTGGAAGATTGCCACTTGCCAATGGAGCCGACAAACAGAGGAAGTTCTTCGTAAAACAGCCTAGCGAACTGAAGGTGACGGAGACTGCCAAGTGGAGGCAACAGACTACCACCACCGACTGCAGCCATGGAAACTGATAACATAGCTTCAGGTGAACGATTCTCTCCTGAGGTTCTGGGTTTTATGCAGCTTGCTATAGATCAGGTAACGCCTGGCACAGCCAATTGTATTAAGTTGATGAAATACTTGAGCTGAAGTTTGAGTCTGATTCCTTTGGTGCTACAATTGCGTGGGAACTTGAAGTTGAATTTGGACAAGAGATGTTGAATAAGTGTTTCTTTGTAAGTGTTGTCTGTGGATCCTTGGTAGTGCATCCATTGGTAATCGACATTATCAGTTCATCTCTTCATTTGACTAAAACCTGAAGTCAAACTCGCAGTTCAAGGTAGTTCATATTCTTAAGGTGAACTCATCACAAAATTACTTTCAAACTATAGTTTTGTGACTCTTTGTATTCTACATTAAAGTGCAAATCTGGATGTGAGATCATTGTTGCAGATTTTGGCATTCTCTGCTGTTTGTGTGTGATCTCAGAAACAGTTAATGGTTATTATTTTGTCTCAGGACCTTAAAAAGTTGCATAATCAGTGTGTTCAGACAGCTCTTTAAGTGAAGAGATCCCTGTGAATAGTATTTACGATAATTAGCATTCTATATATGGTATGAGGATGTAGTTAAACATCTAGAATTCTATAAAGTGTCTTCAAATGATTTAGTGCACTCTGACTGACAATGCATGCGCCATTTACTGCTTTTCCAATTACAGGATTTCATCAAGGACCTGATAAAGAAAGCGTGAACGTCCAGATCAGTTTTTGCCCCGATGTTCATGTGTTTATTGAGGGTTGCAGCTGTGATCTTCCATTTTATGCTTTAACTTGATCATCATATTGTAAGATAATTTATGGCAAAATCCTGTATAGGCAGAACTTTTTTTATGCTAATTTTTGTCATCAACCTATCATGTAATCAAGCTTGATTATTTTTTTATTTTTTTTATGAGCTTTCGACCTTTGAGGTAATTCTAGGCGTTTTATTTATGTGTCTAAACTTCTTAATTCTAGTCTATATCATGTGTGATCCCTAATGGTCAGTGACCTAATGGCCTGGTGCGTAGCCACAGGCCCAAGCATGTCGGTCTGTCTTGTGCCCCACCACAATAATATCCTCTTGCATGTACATGTTATATTCTAAGAGACAAGACTCCAATCCTACGCAAACGAACCTCTTCCAAGCAACCTTGGCCCTATGAGTATGCTTTGATCCTCTACACAAATGCTGAGCATTTAGAGCGTGAATAATAATCATTCTGGCTAGAAATAAATTTCCTGGATGAGAAATAGATTTTTCTATTTCTATTTCTAGATGAATTTCTAAGCAAAATTACCTGTTTAATAACAATATAAAATTTCTACTTCTTAAAATAGAAATTGCTTTGATAACAATATAAAATTTCTTCCTTTTGGACGGTGACGGCGGTGGTGGTCGGCGGAATCGACACTGCCACCGGCGGCGGCAGTGGTGATAGGCGACCTGGCGGCGACCTATTGCCAACGGGTGGCGGCGCGGTGATTGGCGGACGGTGGTCGATGGCGACAGATTGGCGGATGGTGGTTGACGGCGACGGATGAATGACCGATTCATAGCAAGAACAAACGATGGGAATAATTTTTATTTCTCATTTTTGTTTCGTAAATTAAAAAAAAATTACTTCTTATTTTTATTACAAACTTATTAGAACAAAAATCTATTTTAGAAATAGAAAAATGAAATAATTTTATCTAATGGATTTCTATTCTAAAACAAGTCTTCCTAATGAAAAATTATTTCTAAAATATAAATTTTGGTTTGTTATGCACTCCCTTAATATCAACTTCTTTGGCATGGTAAAAATTTGACAATAAGAGTTTATCAAGCTGTAAATAATAACAAACTTGATCAGTTGGAATTATTCTAGTTGTAATGTTCCCGATCAAGGGCCTACATTCTTTGTTGCTTAGTCGACCGGGGAATAGACAATTTCACCCTTTTAAAACCACATTGAAGCAACTCAGCATTGTCTCCATCCTCATATCCAATAAATAAATAAATAAAACTCTACCTTTCAAGATTCAGTTTCAATCTAGAGATGCTTTAAAAAAATATGGTTAATATTACAAAAACTTTAAATTTTGGTATATCTAATATAATTTTATCATAAATCAAGTTTTTAACCACCAAAAATTTCAAATTGATACGACTATGGTATATTTTAAATTAATTTTTTGATCATAAAAAACTCTAAATAGAGTCAATTGTATCAATATTTATTTTTCATTAATTTCTATTAAATTGGGTTAATATCAAGAAAAATCACAAACTGGTAAGTTTGTGATAAATTGAGGATAAAATCTAAACTGGTACATTCATCAATTGTTACATGTCATCCAATTTAGCAATTTAATGGTAAATTTAACGAAAATTAATCGAGGGTAAATTTATTATATGTGTATTAGTTTGTGATTTTTTATGGTAAAAAATTTAGTTTATGATAATTTATAACTAGACTAGTGTAACAGTTTAGGGTTTTTGTTTATTGACTTTGAAAAAAATCATAGAGTCATCTGCAAATTGCTCAGCCACGTTTATGCTCCTCAAAACAGCAAGCCAAAAATTCCAATTTTACCGAATTAAATGCCTCCGTCGTGTCAGTCTTGATCATCCAATAGTTTTACTATTTCACGAGATAAAGTCCCGCGTGTGTCGTCATGATGAGATTTCGCGCCATTTTCCCAAATCTCATATGGTCCTGCACACGTTCATTCCCTTCTTCATGGCTTGGTTCATCCGAAAGCTGCACTTATCTCTCCAAGCGCTTCTCCAAACGTGCGAGCCATGCGACCCGTGACGGTCCCGCGGTCTCTGGACACCTTAGGAACGAAAACCCAGATAAAACTCGGGAGTTTCTGGACAAATTTCAATGCCCAGATGTTCGTTTGTTCACGAAGATGATCGTGGGTCGCGTGTGAACTGGCCGCCTTGACGACGCCCTGAAACTGTTCTACAAAATGCCCTTGTGAGATGCAGTTTGCTGGAACACGATGATCAAAGGCTGCCTAGATTGCGGGGACTTGACGACTGCGGAAGAGCTTTTCGATGAGATGCCTGAACCAAGTGTTTTTTGTGGACGACGATGATAGATGGGTTCTTTCGATTTGGACAGGTTGAGCGGGCAGAGAAATTTTTCAAGCAGATGCCTATAAGAGATCTTGCTGCGTGGAATGCGATGCTTCATGGGTATTGTGAGAATGCTAGAGTGGATGATGCTGTGAAATTGTTTGAGCAAATGCCTTCCCGGAATGTGATCTCATGGACTTCGATGATTGGCGGGCTTGACCAAAACGGTAAGAGTGAAGAAGCTTTAAATGTATTTGAGAGAATGTTCAGGTCTGGTGTTGTACCCAATCAGACTACTTTGATGTGTGCATTGAGTGCCTGTGCAAATGCATCGTCTCTTCCTCTTGGTGTGCATATTCATGGTCATGTTTTCAAGTCAGGATTCTGCCTTAGCGTATTTGTATGTGCTTCTCTTATTACTTTCTACACTAACTGCAAGCGAATTGAGAAAGCAACCCAAGTCTTCAATGAAGCAGTGTATAGGAATGTGGTCATATGTATGGCTTTTCTAACTGGTTATGGCTTGAATGGTAGGCATGAAGATGGCCTGAAGGTGTTCAGTGACATGATGAGAGCAAGTGTTCTTCCTAATCAATCGTCTTTTGTAAGTGCTTTAAATTCTTGCTGTAGTTTAGAGTCTCTAGATCGAGGTAAGGAGGTCCATGCATCAACTGTAAAGCTGCAATTGGGAAGTGATGTGTTTGTTGGCAATTCTCTTGTAGTCATGTATAATAATTGTGGAGCCGTTGATGATGCTGTTGAAGTGTTCAAAAGACTCGGGGAGAAGAACATTGTCACCTGGAATGCCACTATTTGTGGGTGTGCACAACATGGCCGAGGGGTGTGGGCTATGGAGTTGTTTAGCCAAATGATACGTGGACTGGTACAACCAGATGAGATCACACTCACGTGACTGCTTTCTTCTTGTAGTTATTCTGGGATGTTACAAAAGGGGAGATGCTTGTTCAGATATTTTGGTGAGAACACTTCCATTGAATTGAAGCACGAGCATTTTGCATGTATGGTGGATGTGCTAGGACAATATGGGAAACTAGAGGAAGCAGATGATTTTGTAAGAAACATGCCCCTTAAAACTAACTTCATAGTGTGGCTTGCCTTGCTTAGTTCTTGTAGGATGCATTCTAACCTAGATTTGGCAAAAAGAGCTGCAAACTATATTCTTGACCTAGAACTACATTGTAGTGCTGCTTATGTTTTACTGTCCAACTTCTATGCTTCTGCTAATAGATGGGTTGATGTCTCACGATTAAGAGTGACTATGAGGGATAAAGGGATTGTGAAGCAACCAGGTAGAAGTTGGGTTACCATAAAGGGGCAAAAGCATTTATTTCTTTCCGGTGATAAATCCCACCCTCTAAGTGAGAACATTTATTGGAAGCTGGATTGTTTGATTAAGAAGTTGAAGGAATTGGGTTATGTTCCAGATAAAAGGTTCTCTCTCCATGACGTGGAAGATGAACAGAAGGAAGAGTCATTATTTTACCATAGTGAAAGGCTTGCTGTTGCATTTGCGTTGATTACTACTGTTGAGGGTATTATAATAACTGCAATGAAGAATCTTCGCATTTGTGGGGATTGTCATTCTGCAATTAAACTAATTGCAAAGATTGTTGATCGTGAGATCATTGTGAGAGATTCCAGTCGCTTTCATCACTTCAGGAGGGGCATTTGCTCTTGTGGGGATTATTGGTAGCAAGGGCATGAAGTTATTTCTCATGTCATGAACCAGTAAGCATCCTGAGTTTGCTCATTACGTTAAGCATTGATGAGAGTGGAGCCGCTAACACAAGCACTATTATAGACAATGAATTCATGTGGAGTCCATGGCTTTTTTTTATCAGCTCTGGTTTAGTCTAGGAGGCTGAGGGAGTTCTAGTATTTCTCAGCTAAATGAGTTGGGCATGTGGAAAGTTGGAGATTTGGGAGGAATTCTTGCTTTAAATGGCAGTGCCATTCATTGGTTCCATGTAGGGATTTCTGTTGAGAATTGATTATCATCACTTCGCTTATGGCTTTGATCCCACCAGAAAAAAAAGAATATTCACATGTAAGATATCCCTTCCGCAGAATTAAATTGAGTGAGAAAACCCAGATCCTTGAAAATAGCTACTTTCCATCTCTCTCTAGCATAGAGAGATAGAAATTTGGGCATTTAGAGAGAAGGAAGTACTGCTTGGTAAAAGAAAAGAAACCCGCCCTCGAGAAGTAAGTATTGCTTGGTAAAAGAAAAGAAGCCCACCCAAACAAAAGAAAGGTGCCATTCCTGCCTCCCCTTTTCTGATTTTGGAAATGAAAGTTGGTCCTTTTCTGAAAAATCCCATCAACTCTTCTCCTCTCTTACATTGTTAGAGCCTCTCTGTCTCTTCATCGGGTCCATTAGATAAAACAAAAGCTTCTTTATCTCTGGATGAAATTCGACTTCACCTAATGTTCTCTCACAATTTTGCTGGATCTCTTCAATAAAATGACAGTACTGAGTGAGGTTACTTTATTTGTGGTGCCAAAATTAGTACTCTCATGTTGTTTGTGTTGTCCAAGTTGAGCAGATGTTACTGATAGAAATTGGTAGTCATAAGAACACAATAAAATCTCAGTGGTCTAGCATAATTGATCACTTACGATGCGCACTTATATATTGCACGAGAAGTGGAAACTATTTCTTTTAATAGTGATTAGTCAACTCTTCATTTTGCAGTTTTCGGTATCCTAAGAGGTCTGTCTACCTAAGAGTTCTTTTGCTTTTCCCATGGATTATTTTGTGTTGTGTGGGGTTGTAGTCCATATAACTCTTGTGCCATCTATTTTCTCGCGTCTTGCCAATATTTGGCTCGGGCTCCCAATTGCCTGAGTCTTCTTGACCACCGTGGATTCATGTTAGAGATGAATTTCACGATATCTGTGCCAGTAATATTGTAGCACTAACTTGTAGGATTCCTTTTTTCTAATGATGAAAACTGGATCTTAGGGTGCATTTTAATTCATAGTCCTGATGATGCATGCTTGAAGTTAGTTCATATGTTGTCGGTTTCAGGTTGTGCTTACCACGTTTAACACTTTCCACAAATGGAAGTTACGCTTGGCATTTCATTTGAAGCCGTTGTGCATTAAGAGAAAAGAGTAATGTTTTTTGTCGGACTATTCATGTTCTTTGGTCTCCTTAAACTTGCAGATTATGTCAAGATTGGAGAGTTGTCTCCTAAAGTGTCTGCATAAACTGGTTAGATTTTTCCTTTTGTTTTGCTCAGTCCACGAAATGCTAACACTCCTTGCCCTTGAGTTACTTTTCATCTTGCCGTTATTTTTATATAGCATGACTTCATTCTGTTCTTATATGAAGAACTAGTTTTATTTCGAGGTTAGAGGTATAAACTTTGAAGAATTGACTCTTTTGACATCTGATCAGGAATGTTGTGATTCATTGACCATTAGAAAGTACTGTTGTCGTATGTAGGGTAAACCAGAGCTCTGTCATTTGTTTACATATGAATGTGATTGATATCCAAGCGGTCTAGACTCATCATTCTTGAGAGTCGTTTCACGTTGTGATCTAATTCACGACAAAGCTTTCTTCATATTCATTACTCGCTAGCTTGTATTAGATGTTTATAACATAGCATATGTATATGGCTGTGTGATGTCTTTCTTCACTCCCACGTGACCCATAAATTACAATGGTCACTTTTTCAATGAAGTTTTCACAAGATAGTCATATAGGCATATCTTGTTTCTTTTGCAGTGTGGAAATTATAAAAGAGGTTTCACTGGAGAGTGATTTGGCTATTTTGACTCGTGGCCTTTACTTTGCAAGAAACAGGAAGAGAAGCATGTAAGCAGCTTTTTGAAGTACATGTAGAAGATTGTCGTTAGGAGATGCAACAACCTTGGCTGTGTTTGTGGTTGATGTTCTTTGATATATGTTTTATACTGTTAATTTTCTTTTATTATTGTTCCACTAGTTCATGAAGGTAAATCTCTCTTGACTTTACTTTTGTGTGTACATTTCATGTAATTACCTATAGGCCCAAATCATAGTGCAGTCACCCTTTAGTAACAAAGGCATAGGCAAGTGCTGCTCGAGAGTTTCGCTGAATATCTCCCATGATAGTTCTCTTACCCGAAGCGAACAACCACTTCCAGTTGGGAAAGCTGCAGCTGAAAGAATGACTCACTATGGGCGTGAGAGGTTGATGTTTTTGTAGTTGCTTGCAGCACTGGAAGGAACTGGCTTGGCAGAGAGAACACGGGATCTTCGTTACACCTTACACGTGGAGTACAAGAGCAGTAGTCTTCAGCTCTTCATTGTCTTCAACTTGCCTTTGGTTTGGTGGAATATGCATTACAATCGTGGATAAATTAATGGGAGCTAGTTAAAATCGGAAATACAATTTGGAAGAATATAAAAATTTCAATATTATCAGATTTATTTTTAGGGGTAATTACACCAGTGCCTCAATTTTTTTATTTTTCAGTTGGATACCTAAAGTTTCAAAATGTAGCTCAATATGGTGACTTGCTTACTCAGCAAGGGATGATACACATTGCTATATAGGAGTGCCAACCCAATTTAAGATGGATTAATTTTTAATCTTAAAATGGTTTTTGTACACATTCAATTGACCCTCTAGGGAGAACTTGGTGTGGGGATAAATGATATTGAAGTGAGAAGTTACCAACATTCAGCTTATCTTTAGTGTGAAATCATTGGTATTCCTTGATAGTGGGGAAGAAAAATATACACTTCCAACGACAGGGGATGAGGCTTGCGGGCACCAACAAGTAAAAATAAGGAACATAATCCTACTGGGCACCCTGCCAGGGGACTACTAGGGAAGACCCTCATCGGTGGAAACATCCCTTGGCTACTATTTACGGCCTACTGAACTAGCCAGTAGTCGAGGCCCCCTGTTCAGTAGGCCGTTTCCTTTTCATCTTCTTTCATGCTCAGCCATGGTCCACACTGTACCATGCCGTTGCTGCCGCTTCTTAATGCTTCTGGATCTCTCTCGCTATCCCCAACCTCCAAGACCTCCGCTTGAGGTTGCTGCCTTGAGTCCAAGGACTCGCAACCTCAAATTTGATGTTGCAACTTCTGATTTGAGGTTATGAGACCTCCATTCCGAGATTTACGCCTCAGCTAGCCACAAAGAGAGACGACAACGATGAGTTTGAAGTTGGTGGTGGTGGTCGCTTGGGTGGTCGGACGTGGCTGTTAAAGGTTGGCCGTGATGAAGGTGGTGGCAGCGTGATGGTTGGCTGTGGGGTGTGGTATTGGTTGCGGTTGCAGTGGTGGTGAACAGTGGGTGGCAGTTGTGGTGGTTGTCCCTGCTATATCCACTATATTCAACTTTTCAGATGACATTTGAGGAGTCATTTACTTGGGCACAACTAGACAGTGTGGCTGGCCTTTTTTGCTGGGAGACAGGACGGGGCTGGCATCCTACTTTTCTTCCTCCACCTCGACTTCTTCCCCCAAAAAGGATTAAACCCCACATTCTCCTCCTTGCATACTTGGTAAGGTGGCTTCTGTGGATCAATTGTTCAATGTCTTGTGGCAATCATCTGCATGGTGGCCATAGTTTCTATGAGAATGGCAGTATGGAGACATTTCCCGCGGGCGGCGAGGAGTCTTCAGACAACCTGGTCAACGTAAGATTCCTTGAGGCGTGACGGCCAAACTCGCTTTCTCCTTCACTCTCTTTCTGGCCGGTTGGACCATTGTTGTTTGCATCGTCGTGACAGGAGTAGATGAGCGTGGAGATGGTCCGACAGTCTTTTCTGCCTTGACATCCATAGTCGCGTGGGTTAATAGTTCTTATAGAGTGGTGGGCCGCTTTTTGCTGACAGAAAAGAAGAATGGAGAAGTTTGAAGAGCTACTATGGCAACTGGTAAAGAATCAGTAGAAGGAAGATTCGGAATCTCAATGGCCACTTCAACTAATCTGCGGAGAAATCTTTCAATTACTCTTTCAACTGCTGCTTAATATCTCGAAGTGAATTTTCCGTTCTTTAGAAGTGTCGTTTGCCGGAAAAGTGAGTAATAAAAGTATCTAGAAGTCGACGAATTCATATGCCAGATTGCGGTTTCAATCCACTGAATTATATCCGAGCTGCCTTCATTGGGTTGCTGCTGGGAAGGCTCAACATGTGATTGCAGCTGGTGCTGCATGCAGCGTCATGGCAGCCCGAAACAGTTCGACGTGATCCGGAGGATCTCCCAAGCAATCGTACCAGTGTAAATTGTGCAATTTGAACCCTTTTGAAAGAGGATCGACCAGTATATCTTTAGTGAACTTAGTTAGGAACATGATGGTAGGAGCTTGTTGCCGACAACTTAGGATGAACAATTCTCTAGACAACATCTCCCTTTTTACACGTCATTTTTATAAACCGTCGATCCACCAGATTCGTGCGCTGAACCGCTGACACCCCTCCCCAGCAACACTATTAGCAACTTAATCCTGTAGCCCCCATCTCTAAGAGCATGTCGACCTTATTTTCTGAGGTGGGAAATCGGTCTCTGGTAATGAAACCAACATCTGATTTCAAAGTAGGCTCTTGGGACACGTGGGTTCGCATAAGTTGGCCAAACTGACCATACTTTGGAGAAGGAGCAGGGAACTCTCGAAGGTTAATACTTTGAAAAATCTCAAATTAGAATAGTTGTGATAAATTTACTCAAAATTAATTTTTTAATCATGAAAACAACAAATTGATACACTTATGATAAGTTTAACATAAACTGATTTTGACTACTAAAAACTCTAAATTGATATTCCCATGATAAATTTACTCTAAATTAATTTTTTAACCACCGAAAAATTTAAACTGGTATATCAATGATAAATTTACTCTATATTATTTTCTATTAAATTTTATCATTAAATTATTAAATTATATGACACGTGATAGTTGATTTAATATATCGGTTGGGGTTTTACCCTTTGTTTGTTACAAGTGTACTAGTTTGTGATTTTTCCATAGTATTAATCCAATTTAACGGAAACTAGTATCATTTTGGGGTTTTTAGTGGTAAAAAAATTAGTTAATGGTAAATTTGTCACAAATGTATCGAAACCATTTTTAGTGGTAAAAAATTAAGTAGAGATAAATTTGTCACAAAATATACCAAATACTTTGAGGTTTTTCATGGTAAAAAAATTAATTGGAGGAAAGTTTGTCACAAGTATATTAGTTTTAGGTTTTTCATGGTCAAAAAAATCAGTTTGAGATAAATTTATCATGAATATACCAGTTTGGGATTTTTGGTAGTCAAATAATTAATTTGAAGTAAATTTATCATAGATGTATCTGTCTTAGATTTTTGGTGGTATTAATCCTATTAACAAGGTAAGTTTTATGTAGGCGGTTCGGTGAAGGAGCTTGCATGTTACCTTCCTAATCGAGGTTTAGGGCGTGAACTCGCTGAGACATCATCTCACCTTGTCGTAGGCTTAATCTTTTCAGGTCCCTAGATGGAGTAGCATCAGGTAGGGTACAGGGTCTCGTAGACGATGGATTTTGAGTTTCCTGGGACCACCCTGACTCGGGAGTTGGTTGAGTCTATGGTTTGGGTCGATTAGGGCCTACTTGAGTTGGTATCTCACCGATTCAAGGCATGGTTCATCGGCTTCTGACAAGGGGGTTGGAAGGGTCCCTTATGAGGTTTCGATGGGCCTTCCGTCAGTACTGGGGAGTGGGAGGTAGTGCATCCTATGGATCTTGACATTCCTGATGGTGTTGTGATAGATCCGGAGCCCCCTGAGGCCATGAATGAGGAGCCTAGTGAGTAGATGGTTTAGTGGCTCTTCTTTTTGGAGCAAACTCTTGTGTATAGACTAGTTGTGTATAAACCTAGTGTGTTTATAAAGGTGTGTTTGTGAAATTTGATTGTCCTGTTTTTCTATCTTATGTTTGTGTTATTTGGGGATTGTTTATTGTACGCTTCCGCATGTGCATAATCGATTGGGTCTACGACGCGTCTTGGGATGTTGCAAATTTATCGATTATTGAGGGATGTGCACACGCTCGAGGTTCGGGACGTGACGGCTCATGACCTGAATTTTCTGAAAATTATGTCCGATATTTGGAAAAGTGTCGGGGTCATGGATTTATGCAAACTTGGTTGAAAGAATGGTCACGGTGAAAAGTCACAATATCTTTCTCATTGAAATTCTGATTGACCTAATTCTCAAGGCTTTAGTTGTGACTAGATATACCTCAGATTATCACTTGATCTGGGAAATCACAATTTTCTTGACACTGTCAAGATCGGATGGTTGTGGTTAAAAGTTGTGATATCTGTTATCTGGCAATTCGATGCTCGAAAATTGAGCATTTTTGTTCTTGCAGAGCACAATCCAATTACACCAATTGATCGTAATTTCAAAGAACTCTTTTTTCCAACACTCAAGGCTCCGACACATTTGAAATCAAGAAATTTTCTACCGGAGCAAGTGCTATCCGAGAATAGTTTGCGTGGTCAAACATTGGTAAAAAATGAGGTGCCTTCAATAATAATTGCAAAGAGAGAAGTACTTGTATCCGTTGAGAAAATTTTAAACCCTCGTGCAAGGAAAATACTAAAGAATGCAAAAGTAATTGAAGACCACCATGAGTCCATGACAATGAACTATTGAATGTACAACTTTATAGATCTGGCTTGGTGTTAATGCTTTTTCTTACCATTGTTAGCCTAACCTTTTCATTGTAACAAAGCTGGAAGCCTCGTCTCCCAATTATCTCCTAACTGTTCACAATCTTCATGACTATCTCAAAGCATCATTGCACTAGTAAAGCTGGAAACTTTTTCCCTCCACTTTGGAAAAATTTCATTGGATTAACTTAAAAGTCTGTCAATCTTTTTTTTTTTTTTTTTGTGGTGCTAAGAGAAAAGAAAAGCTGGAAACTTTTTCCTCCACTTAGGAAAATTTCATTGGATTGACTTAAAAGTTGTCACTATTTTTTTTTTTTTTTGGTAGTGCTAAGAGAAAAGGAAGATGTTCTTCATGGTGAAGAAACCTTGTTAAGTGGGTAGCAGGACTGACAGTATGCTCAAGACGTTCATATTTGACTTGGATTCAATAGCAATATGCATTTTTAGAATTTTCTTTTGATAACTATAGCATACATCGTTAGTGTCAAAAAACATTTATACAAGTAGTCTTGAGAAAAAGGTATTATAAACTAACATCAATTGTGGATAGGTTGATTTTGGAAAATATTTTATAAACTCGTGGTCTCTTTTTCTTTGTTGTCACGTCTTCATGATAATTAAGATTCAAGATAACTTGATTTATACAAAAATTCCAAATATGATTTTGGGAGGGGAAGAGACCTGAGGCTTGCACGCAATTCTTTTGCCAAGAGAATTTATATGATGGCTTCCATATATGGTTTTTGGGAGGGGGGAGAGACCGATGATTGTAGAGGTTCTCAAGCGAATCTTTTCACAAGAGAGGATAAGTGTAACTCACGGTAATACCCATAAACTAAAACCGGTGATTATAGAGGACCTTGTCTTGAGGTTCAAACGTAATTCTTTTGGTTGGAGAGGGTAAGTGTTGTATACGAGTAATACCATTATTTGGATGAATGAAGTAGAGAGAACGTGTGAGAGGAGATTTGGGCCATGTTAAGTGACTTGAATGTAAGGTGGTAGGTGAGAATTTGATACATTGCTATCGGAGATGGCAAAGCTATAGTTCTTCAATTGTGAAATTAACTATCCAATAATTTATATGGTATTTATAGTGAAGAACGATAAAGTTCATATCAAACATGATGGTATACTAAATTTGGTGCATGGTGTATCGACATGTATAAAGAAGAAATAAGTTAGAAGTAACCTATGTCAAAAGGTTACATCCTAAAGTAGCATTGACACGCGACACGATATAACACGATACATCGATACGTCATTTCTTAAAAATAAAAAATTCTAACACCGTGAGATACATTAAATAAATATTTTTATTTTTAATTAATTTAATTCAAATTTACACTAATCATTCAACATTCAATACTTTTATTTTTCGAAATTAATTTTTTATTTCATTTAATTATTTTTTTCGATCAAATAAAAAGTCTCCCACCCCATCCCATCCCACCCCAAGTCGCTTTTTTCCCACGTCTCTTTCCCCCGCCCCTAAGTTTTTTTCACTCTTCTTTCCTGCCCCCACCACCGGAGACTTCCCCCTCCCTCCTGTCACTTCCCCCTTTTTCCCTCGTCTCTTTCCCCCACCCACAATTTTTTTTTCACTTTTCTTTCCCTCCCCACCACCTGACACTTCCCCCTCCCTGCAACACGCCAAATTCCTTTTTTATTCTTTTAGTTTCCTTCTCAAAACCCTAGCAACACCCTTCTTCTTCTCCTGCTCGCCACACGACCCCCTCCTCTCCTCTTCTTCTCAATGTCTGCTTGCTCTCGGTCCTCATCACAATCATTCACCGCCTCGCCTCTAGCCCTTACTCCCTCGTAGCTGTAGCTTCGTCATCAATCCATTGCAGCATCACAGAGTGGCGGCCCTCGCCTCAATCTCTGCTCCCTCGCTCTCACCTCCACCCTCCATTATCTTTGAAACACGCGTGTCGAAATGTGTCGACAAAAGTAGATCACGTGTCGGACATGACACGGAAGCACGTATAACGTCTGTGCTTCATAGGTTACATCCTAGTTGTCTTATGGGCATTCACATTCTCCATGACAATCTCAAAGTGTTGCCATTCCTCTAACTAGTAAAGTTGGAAACTTTTTCCCTCCACTATGGAAAAATTTCATAGGCTTGACTTAAAAGTCATCACTCTTGTTTTCTTTTGGTGCTAAGAGAAAAAGAACATTTCAAGTCTCATGGTGAAGAAAGCTTTGTTCAATGCACAATTGGACCAATAGTACACTCAAAACGTTCGAACTTGACTTGGATTTGAAGACAAAAATTTCAAGTTGAGAATTTATAATCTTCCACAGGTTAAGTTCAATTTTTGAGGTACTCGCTACGCAAAATCCTCTTACACCCATAAATAGATCATGAGCATTAGAACTCATTATTTGCCCACAAGATCATCAACTGCGATCAAGGGATTAGGAGCATGGCTAAAAATCTTATCCGCTTGCAACATTATGATGATCCCTCTCATTTCACAAATTCATTTAATGATTTTGATTTAGAAAGGATGATTGGATCGTACATGTTAGATAAGGTGGGTCCTTTGTGATGTCCATCCTTTCAACAAAGGAGATTTAGCATATCAAGATTCGACAAGTGGTATTATTTCCATCGAATTGTCAAAAGGATAGTTGAGAAGTAATAGCATGGTTATTTATCTAGAAATTTTTTTGTGTGAACTTAGTCTCTTAACCAAATTGAATTTGAACCATTAAAAATGGTGGACTTCACAAGAATCTCCTTAACTTTTCGGATTTAGATTTAGTGTACCATATATATACTTTTCATTTAATAATTTCTTACTTATTAGACGCAAGTAATAGCCTCCAAGATTGGACTTTGGTCGTGAAAAGCACCTAGGACATGAAGCGAAGAAGATCAAAGACGAAATAATTGCAGCGGGGAAAAGCATGTGGAAATAGACCGAATAATTGCACCGGGAAAAGCATGTGGAGACAGACCGAGTGGGGAAAAGCACACGGAAACAGACTGAATTATTGGAGTTGGTGGTTGATGACATGATGCTTTGAAAGCGTCTAACATTTTCTCACCAAAAAAAAAAAAAAAAACAAACAATTGTGAATGAGCTATTGCTGGCTCATTAATTTTATAAATCTTGCCTGTTACATTTATATGATTGAGAATGGAGAATTTAAATATAATCAGGAGTAAAAACTACAGATTGTCAACAATGTTGATCCACATAATTCAGCATAAGACATTATGTATGATTAACAATTTAGTTGTACCAATTTCCACATGAGTCCACAATAGTTTTATTATTTGGAATTTCAATCTCCAAAAGATTTGAGTTATGTGATAAAGCAAATACAAACTATTTATACACCACATATAGAGACAACTTTAATGAGATTTTGTTAACCAATGCAGATATTTTTATTATATCATATATATATATATATTTTTGGTAAAGTTATATCATATATTTTTAATATGCCTTAAGTCTAAAATTTTCACAAGGCTTGAACACCAACTTGATCACTTGATCACGTGCAACATGGGAGACTACAAATCTCCACAGACACTAATACATGAAAGACAAATCCTGCAACAAAGAGTATGGACACTATAGATATGATGGTAAATTTTCTATGGCATAATAAGAACTTAGTGTGATTTAAAGATTTGATATGTCATTTCTATATTTTGATTTTTCAATATATATCTAGATAATTGTGAAAGATCCAAGGAAATGTTTATTATTACAAGGTTTAGCACATAATTTTACTAAAGTTATCCTTCATATACTTTGTCATCTAAAAACTAACTAAAATGATTTGCAAAAGGTTAGTGTCATTTTTATGGTGTTCATTATATTTTGAAAAATAAGCAAAATTAATTGTTTGATTGTCGGTGTCCCTCGCCTGAGGCTGATGATGGCAACCCTTGCCTAGGGTCGGCAACCTCCGCCAGCCATTGACGAGGCCCGGTAAGGCTAGTGAACGTCAAAAAAGAAAAAGTTCATAAAATCGAAAAAAAGAATTGCAAGTCAATGTCAATGTTGATCGCAACACATAGGACGAAATTGGTAAGTTATTAAAAAGGTTAAGACTAAGTACAATAGAAAAGTTTATGACTGAATTGACCGTTGTATAATATGTTTAGGCTTATTTGGACAATTTTCTCATAAAAACGGCAATTAGAATACTTTTGAGAACTGCAAATTATCAACTACACAAACACTGAATTTAATCTAAAAGCAAATCTAAAGCAACATAAGCGTGCTGGATGAAGCAAAATCATGCAAACAAACAACAAGGTCAGTCGAAGATACTTTAAGGGGCCGAACATGTACAAAACATACGCTGTCTATTACAATCATGCATAAGTAACAGTTAGGCAACATAATCTTTAGACAAGTTCATATGCAAAGGATTAAGCATAGCGAATTCATATCAAAATAGCGTGAGAAACGAATCGTTTACTTTTTGACTCTCAAGCTTTTTCCTTCCGCTCCCCGCTATCTAATCTTGGCGGATTCTGCTTTTCCATTGCTTTCCAACTTCTCAGTAAAAAATCTCCCTCTTTGGATTCCCCAGCCACGAAAGCCACCCGCCCTCGAAGCTCACGATCGGTTTTGCTTTATTAAAGAGTCCCCATCTCTTGTATTTTCTCTTTTTAAAAAGGAACCACCGAATCTTTTCCTCATTCTGTCTCCGAAGCTCTCGGTCAGAATTTCCTCAATCAATCACCGAATGACCCGCTTTTTCCTCTCTTATCTCATCCTTGGCCAGCTTATATATATATATATATATATATTTTTTGGTGTAATCCAAATCTCTCGCCCGTATTTTGCTCCTTAAAAATCCTCTGCAAAAACCGGTTGATTTTTTGTTGCTGTCCGCTCTCTCGGCCAGCCTCGACTCATCTAACCCTCATCTTGAAGTCCCTTGATCCAAACTTCCACAATTCTCTGAGTTTGATCCACATTGTCCAAATCATATCTAACTCCACAGCAAGAAGTTAGGACCGATTTCACTATCTTGGAGTTGCGTCCAATCACGCTATCATGAAATTGAAGCTAACTCCTACGATTTTGGAGTTTTTAACTCTAGTTAATTTCACATGTCGAGCCATCCGTCGGGCCAATTAAAATGAAGTTCATAGTCGAGCCCCTGTTTTATTTGACGGAAACAAGCTTTGTTTAATTTAAATGCATTGTGCCAAAACATAAATGTGTCTATTGTCTAAATGCAGAAAAATGCAATAAAAGATGCTAGTGTGGGACTAAGCTGAGCAAAAGTTTTTTGTATTAAGGATCCAATTGCACCACTATCAAAAAAATCCATTTTAGTTTTCTCATGAAAGAATGAAAGTCTCAAGCAAAAAATTATGTGTCACACAAGTTTAGATGTGTAAACTTTGAAAAACAGATTCTTTTGACATTTGGTGAGGAATGTTGTGATTATCTAAGCTTAGAAAGTATTGTTGTCATTACATGAGTTATATATCATTTGAGTAATCATGTATTAAATTATTACCTAGTAAAGAAGAAACCAATCAGAGGTTGGGGATGCCATTTTGAGGAAGAGAGCAATTTTTTTTTCTTTTTTTTTAGTAAACCTATGACCAGATCAAAAGAATCCAACACCCCCCCAGTGGTTTCTCCACTTCTTTTGTCGGCCACAAAGAAGCTTGGATCAATAAGAGAATCGGAAAATAAGTCCATGTGTTTATATCTATTAAATATCTCGGTCCATACTTAAGCACCATGTTTTTCCAATGTTCTACTATTGTTAATAGATCTAATATTATTTTTGGCTGTTACACTCGCTTGTGCATTTAACTATATATCTCTTGAGGGGTCATGTGGTAAATTATAATATAGCAAGGAAAAAATAACTTCTCAAAAGTTGGGGATGAAATTTCCAGGAAAACCACCAAAGTTATTTTTATGAGTGGGTCATAGACTTTGATCACAAGAATCCACCGCTCTAGAATTGTTTGTCGGTTTGTGATCTATTACTAGTCCCTACTTTTGTCGGCCACAAAGAATCTTGTGTCACGCGGTCTTCATTTTCCTAAGTTTTAATATTATTCTTTGTCTACTCTACCCAAAAAAAAGGTCATGCATCTTCGTCCTCTAGTATAAGAATAAAACAAGAAGATCAATTGGTGAATGAACTACCTGAACACACAGTTTCAAATTTTCAGCTTCTAGTCATTGCCGATTCTTAAACTCCATCGTCCAATGGCTTCTTCATCGAAACCAGAAAAGATTTACGACGTTTTCTTGAGTTTTAGAGGCGTTGACCTGCGTAATAACTTCATCGGCCATCTCTACCAAGCTTTACACCGGATTGGAATATACACTTTTCGAGATAATGAGGAACTGAAAAAGGGGGACCAAATATCGCCGGTGCTTATGAAGGCCATCGAAGAATCGTACATCGCAATCATCGTTTTCTCTGTGAACTACGCTTCATCAAGGTGGTGCTTGGAGGAGGTGGCGAAGATTATAGAGTGCAAGGAGGAAAAGAACCTCATTGTTCTACCAGTGTTTTACAAAGTGGATCCGAGAGAAGTAAGGGGGTGTAGAAAGAGTTATCAAAGAGCTCTGGCTAAGCATGAGTCCAAGTTCGGGAAGGATTCAGAGAAAGTGAAGAGATGGAAGGAAGCTCTTTCTGATGCTGGGAAGTTGTCTGGATGGCATCTGAATGATGGGTAAGTAAAGTGGAGTCCATATTTTTTGTAAGAAAAGTAATCTTTACAAGTAAGCATGAATATTGTCTTAAAAAAAATAGATCAAATAACTAAATCGACCCACATATGCCTTGAAGTATACGCATAGATGCTTCATCTTATGATTCCTGAAACTTTTTAAGCCTGTTAGGTTTAAGTTAGTCTCATAAAAGAATTGGTGAATGTAAGTGTAGTTAAGAAAGATAAATAAAATTTGGCAAAAGATGAGAAATTTGATAATTAAAAGAAAAATAAACTTGACAGTAACTCAAATGAGAATTGTTAACCTAAAATTAGTTGGTAACTTAATTGAAGAAAAATTGGTAAGTCAATAATAAATTCAAATGAGAGCTAGCAACCCAATAGAAAAGTTGGCAAATTAAAAGAACAAGTAAATATTGATAAGTAGCTGAAGTAAGAGTTGGTAATCCAAAACTGGTGAGTAATTATTTAACATTATCAAAGATGGTGAGTCACTCTAATTTGTGTTAGTAATTTCAGATAAAAATTAGTAAATTTGAGGTCATAAGTTATGCAAATCAAATTTGGTATGTTAGTACGAAATGGTAATGTGCTATTTATAAAAAGTTGTTAGTGATTTTATGAAACCATTGGAAGTCACTAACAAGTTATGTGAAAGAAAAAGTCACCGATTTCTTTTTTTTTTTTTTACTGACAGATTTTTTTGACAATTACCAATATTTATTAAAATTCACCAGCATGAAAAGAAACCTACTCTTAGGCATCGAATAATAGAATTATGCCTTTAGCTTTTGCTAAGCCCAGTTTCATTCGGGTAAGGTCTGTAGCTCTTTCTTTTGGGTACTTGTTGCCCTCCTCAGGGTGTAATAAAAGTTCTAGACATTTTATCAGTGGGCTATTGAGGTCCTCTCGTTTCATTTTGGTAAAATTGAGTTCCATAGATCTTCGATTTTGGTCGACCACGTCCTAAACTTGTTACAGCTGGCATTTTGAGTTCGAAAAATCACATGCGGGCTATCCATAGAACAGACACTTGACTTTTTCCAATAATAGAAAATCGACACTGGGACTTTACCGGCTGAAAAATTTACTGACTCATTTGAACAGAATAAAAGATTAAAACTTGATCGACGAATGGACAAGATGTTAAGTAGTGTTATTGTACTTACCCAAGGAATCAAAAAAAAGTTCGCAACGACGCGTGATACAGGATAATTAGTGTTCATACGCCACGTGAAGCAATAATATCGTGCTTCAGGGAATTTAGAAGTTTCGGAATCGAAATCTTAATCACCGTTTAAAGTCCAGTATAACGCTTCTTCTTGATTAATAACATAAATAAATCACATATAATAGTCAGAACGAAAAATAAGTAAATCGTCATGTATAAATCAATAGAAGAAGTTCACTTGGAAACTAAAAGTCAAAACCTTGAACTTATTTTGATTGGTGTGGAGCTCTTAGAGGTCTAATTCAACTGGGTGGGAATACATGATTATCTGGAAATGTGACGCACTGCTCTGTTACTGTTAGCTAGGGTTGCTGGTTATTTGCTTATTCAAATCCCTAAAATGATGCTACAACTTCTTTTTCCATTTTCATCAGAGATGAGTCAGAGCTTATTCAAGAAATTGTGGAGAAGATCTCCACTTACCTAGCTCAAACACCTTTGCATGTTGCTAAGCATCCAGTTGGGATAGACTCCCGAGTTGCTAAGCTGAAATCTATGTTAAATCTTGAGTCTGATGATGGTGTTCTCATGGTGGGAATATGGGGACAAGGAGGTATAGGGAAGACAAGTTTAGCGAAAGCTCTTTACAATGTTATATTCAGAAAATTTGAGGGTTCATGTTTTCTTGAAAATGTTCGAGAAACTTCAGAAGGTACCAAGAGTTTAGTTACTTTGCAAGAAATATTACTAAATGATATACTATTACCAAAACAAAGATTAGAAGTATCCAATGTTGACAGAGGTATTCAGCTAATACAACGCAGACTAGGTCGCAAAAAAGTTCTCCTCATCCTTGATGATGCGGATGACTTGCGCCAATTGAATACTTTAGCAGAAGGCAAGTGGTTTGGTAATGGAAGTAGGATCATCATTACCACAAGAAATAAACATTTGCTTGATTGTCACCAGATAGATCAAGATCATGTGTATAAAGTTGAAGCACTTGATGATAGTCAAGCTCATGATCTGCTTACCAAGCATGCTCTTCAAACGCACCAAATTAGAATAGATCTAGTGGATAGTGCTCTAAATTATGCCAAAGGCCTTCCTTTAGCACTTGAGGTGCTGGGTTCCTTATTATGTGGTACAACAGAAGATGTATGGGAAAGTACACTAATGAAACTTTCTAGGATTCCTGACAAGAAAATTAATAATGTGCTCAAAGTGAGTTATGATGGACTAGATGAAAATGAGAAAGAGATCTTTCTCCACATTGCTTGCTTCTTTAATGGGCGGACAAGAGAGTATACAAAGAAAGTTCTCGATAGTTGCGATCTTCTGACAGTTGTAGGATTTGATACTCTCATTAAGAGGTCCTTGATACGCTTTGAGCTCGGAATCCTAAAAGTGCACAACTTGATTCAAGCGATGGGTAAAGATATTGTGAACCAAGAATGCCGAGATGATCCCGGAAGACGTAGTAGACTATGGTTGTATGATGACGTTGCCAATGTTTTATCACATGACATGGTAAGACTTGTGAATAAGATCAAAATTTTGCTAGTTATTTTTTACTCTAATTACTAAAAATGCATAACCTAATTTTGTATATACAGGGAGATTGTGCTATAAAAGCAATAGTGTTGGAACTACCTGAGCCGATAGAGATGCATATCAGTCCTGAAGCTTTTACAAAAATGAGAAGGTTGAGATTGCTCATCTTGCACAATGTGCAGGATTCTTTTCAAGGCCCTATATGTCTTCCTAATGAGCTTAGATGGTTTGAATGGTCTGGATGTACTCATCAGATTCCAGAATTTTCTGCTGGTCCAAAGAAATTGGTGGGACTTGATATGAGTAAAGGCAATATCACAGGAGTTCTAAAACAATTTAAGGTGAGCATCATCAACAAATACCTTTTTATATCTACATAATATTTATATGTAGATGCATATTATATGTACTAGTACACAAAAGGTAGTGGTGTTCCTCTATTTCAGGTACCACTTCACTATTTTCTTTCAACATGACCCTAATTACTTGCATTAGAGATATTTTTACGTGAAGCAAAATTGACATTTGATAACGTAAGCAAAAAAATTCATTAGAAATACTCAATGGAAACATTTTTGTCAATAAAATACATAATACAGAGAAGTTTTATACATATACGTGAAAAGAGAAAGATATTGCAAGATTTGAATTTTTCTTTTTATGAAGGCCATTGCATCGTTAGAAAATTCAACTTTTCATATTGAAATAGTGAGAGATAAAAAATAAAATAATCAATTTCATGTATATGTCCATTATATAATATCTGTAGAATAAGTAACTAAGGATACTTGATGGAAGGAATATAAAAAAGAAAAAGATTGAAATCTTTTAAAGTAGGAGATCATCTTTACCTTATATATAGATAGTATAGATAAAGTTTACATACTTTTTAAACCTAATAGCTCTAACTATTAACATAGATGTATTTCAAAATCAGATCAAATCTACCTAATGAAGAAATTCAAAATGCAATTTGCTGTCAGTTGTTTACGTATGAACTTTATTATTTAAAAAAAAAATTGTATGGTGATCGAACAAAAGGGAAATAAAAATATGATGAACCTACCCATTGACATGTATTTAGAAATAAATACACCCAAGAAGTGGCTGGTTTAGTGGTAGGCCATGTACCCTATGCACGTTCCTAAACGGCGAGGATTTGCCTAGCATCAACAAAATTAGTTGAGTCGAAGCTTTGAATGCAAATAAGGCATTGTTAGTTGCTTAAATCATTTCTTATGGAGCAGCTCTTCTAAGGGGATGTAATAGAATTTTAATTACGAACTTTGCCGGTAATATGTGCACAACTAGATCAATATGAGTGATCCAGTAGGTTCCACCAGTTTCTTAATAGAAAGTCAAAGCGAAATTTTGAAATGAGTATATGAATTTTTATTTTCCTCCTAATGTTTTTCAAAGTTCATTCATTGTCCTTGCCTGACTTCAAAAAAAAAAAAAATTAAAGTTTATTAATCTTTATGCAAGTACATTGTGAAAGTATTCATATCCCCTATTCATCTATGATATAGAGTTAAAGCCAAACCTGGCAAAGTCTTCATTCCTATGCTAGACACATGGTACTTAACTTTGTTTTAGTGATTGCCATATGACATCACATGTGGAATAGTTTTGTCACATGGTCCACCTCCGCTATGTGGCACTTCATTATGCTTCTATGGCTGTCATGTGGCATGATGTGTGGCATAGTTTTGTCATTTGGCCTACATATGCATGCTTGCCACATGACACTTCACTTGAATTTTGTAATTCCCACATGCATGACATGCGACACAATCTCATCCCAAATTAATTTTCGTCCGCTAATGGTTGGTTGAGTTGGGTGGGGAGTACCAAATTGAGATTCTGTTGCTAGAACAAAATTATTCTAGGTGACAGCGTTATAGTGGTACCAATTTAGGATTTTTATGAAATGAAAACTAGTTTAGAATCAATTTACGTACTAATTTGGGATTTTTAATGGTATTAGTTCTATTTTTTTTTTCATAATTGTCTAATAGAATTTTATTTTTTAATTATTTCATACTGTGTACCTATATATTATTCAGTTCGTTCAAATAATATCTAAAATGTAAAAACATAGGAGTTTTTATTGATAAAGCCTAGTTGTGCGCGTGCCGCGTGACACCACTTCATGCAAGCTTTGCCCCCAATATATTCTATTAATTGCCCGTAAAGTTTGAAAGTGTTTAGTAATAAATAAATACAACGTATAATTTATAAGAAATCAGTTTATAGTATCTTTAAATGAAAAGTCAATTAATAGGTTAGACAATTTACGCAGAAATTGTATGGTAGGTTTCGAGTTGCCTAGTCTACCAAAGCTCCTTGCTTCCTTCCACATGAAGAGTGTTGTGGCCTCAGCATATGTCATGGCATATTCACCCGATCAATATTGGTCATATAACAGTGAAGGATATGTAATTGTGACATATCCTTTCCATAAGAAACCCACTCTCCCCCACATGCTGCATAGCCAAATTTGAAAACCTCGATCAAGCTAAGCCCATAAAAATAAATTGTGATATTATTAACGATCAATATATAAAATTATGGACAACGTGAATAACTTTCGATATTGTTTTACCATCATCTCACGAGTTTGACTCCCTGTCTATGTACAACAACCAGCATATGCCTATTTGTGGACTCTGTAGCAAATCTCTACATTAAATAAACAAATTGCCCAATGTTTATGATTAATACTTTATTGAAAGATCAATACTAAATATGCTTCACTAACAACCTATTCTCAAATGGGAATCCCACAGTTTAAAGGTAAGGAAGCAACATCATCATTCAAACACCCCTTTTTGTCTCTTTTAGAATGTTTATCACAAGTTGTTTTCGCTGTATTTGCAGGATTTCCAAAATTTGAAGTACGCTACTTTCAGTTACTGTGAGGGGCTAGTTCGTATTCCTGACCTTTCATATACTCCAAATCTCAAGAAATTGGATTTCCGTGATTGCAAAAACTTGGTAGAAGTCCACAAATCCCTCGCATATCATGACAAATTACAAGTGTTAATTTTCTCGGGGTGCTATGAACTTAGTGCTTTTCCAAATGAGCTCAAGTCAAAAAATATTCAAATTCTCAATTTTACAAATTGCACAAAGTTTGAAAGGTTTCCTGATATTCCACATAAACTCGAAGCCCTAAATATCCTTTCATTAGATCGGACCGCTATTAAAGAACTCCCTACATCAATAGAAAATCTTACCTCTCTAAAGCTAATGTATTTGAATAGATGCAAGAACCTGGTTAGTCTTCCATCTAGCATTTATAAGTTACAAAACCTTGGAGAGTTGGAGGTTTCGGGTTGTACTAATTTAGTTGGGTTTCCAAAGTACGAGGATTTAGCTGATCCGTGCATGAAGACTGGGCTTTCAAAATTATACCGATTAGACCTTTCAAACTGTAATTTGTCCGAAGTAGAGTTTTTTGAGAACCTTTCCTGTTTCCCCCTCTTGGAATCATTTATTCTGGAGGGGAACAATATTATTGCCCTTCCTTCGTCCATCAATAAGCGTGATCATTTGTCTTTTTTGTATGTTGGAAGCTGCCATCATTTACAAAAGATTCCTGAGCTTCCTGCGTTTTTGAATTTTTTTGCGGATCATTGTGAATCTCTACAAAAGAATGAAGACTTATCCTCAATTCATCAACTTGTCGGTAAAAGTTTGGCTGATGGACTTGACACACACCAGGTTAGATACTCTCTCTCTCTCTCACATACACACAAACACACCATATTGATATGGAGTATATTATACTGGGTCCATTGTGTGCTTGCATATTGCCATAGCAGAAAATGTAACATCGAAGGCTTAAGAAAAAAAAGTGAACAAGTTTGAAGTGGTTCTGCATGTATATGCATGTAACATAAGCGGTTCCCGTACTTTTATGGGGATGATTTCTATCGCATGAGACTTGCGTATTAATGCAAGCATCAATGGATCTTCTCACTTGGGTACTAATATTAACTTAAATACTTTCCATCGGTCTATCTTTGTAACAGAATCAAAGTTTTGACAGATTTCTCTTTGAAAGAGAGATGCCGCAGTGGGTCTTTCCTATTGAAGGGGATTCCATATCTTTCATGGTTTCAAAGGACTTGTATGACAAGATTCTTGGATTGGCAAGTTGTGTCATTCTCGATAATGTTGAATACGACATTGAGATTTTATCACATGTTGATGGTAAAAGTGAGAGAAAAATAGAGCTACCGTTCATCTATCCGCTGCATCCAGAACATTTATGGCTTAACTATACGACACGACATTCTTTGTGGGCAGGAGTCGATTTTGATCAAATTGATGGCAATTATGTAGAGTTTAGCCTTACACATTCGATAAAAGTGAAAAAGTGGGGAATCCGAATAATATGCAAGCAACTAGGGAATGATTTAAAGGTTGAGCTTCAAGATAATCGGCTGATAGATCT
Organism: Eucalyptus grandis; assembly: GCF_016545825.1. Classification (NCBI taxonomy): domain Eukaryota; kingdom Viridiplantae; phylum Streptophyta; class Magnoliopsida; order Myrtales; family Myrtaceae; genus Eucalyptus; species Eucalyptus grandis. The sequence continues at coordinate 35,605,578 of NC_052616.1, forward strand.
AGCCTTACTCTACGAAGTTGGTCATGAACCAACAAATTCAACAGCCGGGAGTTCACTCATGCATGAAGATAATTCGAGCGAAATAGATCTACATGAGGACTTGCAAGATTGTCAAGTGAGTGGTGAGGAACAAAGTCAAATGGTACCAAAGAAAAATCATGAGCTTTTCTCCCTCGAGGCATGCGAACCAAGATCATGTGGACTCCTAGTTCGATTGGTAGAGATGAGTATCGCGGTGTTTGCTCGCTGCTTTTGTTGTTAGGATGATGGGAACTTATAAAGGAAGCAATTCTTAGGTGAGTGAACTCAGCCGATCTCCATTATAATGCTTTTTTTTTTTCTTCCCGTTTTCTTTTCTCAATAGCTTGATGTTAGTACTCACTTTTACCCATATATATCCCTTGAGGTATTTCATGTGTCCACTTCAACCAGCGTTGACTTTGCCAACTAGAACGATGGAAATGATCAGTCTTGGAGAGAACTAGATAAGGGGGCTTGGGATGTGCATTTTGATGCTGGTGGAGCGGAGGGACAACTTGGAAGAGGAAGATACAAACTTCCATTGGAGTATACAGAGGGCGAAGGCTTCAGATACGAGAGAGATGCCCGCACCCAACCCAACAACGCTCTCCGTGAGTTCTCTATCTATCTTTGTTCTCATTTTCGCTTTTTCTTTCTTTGCACTTTCATTTCCATTTATTCAATTGAATTGATTTCCTACCTTTTCTTCCCACTTATCCGGTAGATTCATCACTCACTCCAAATCCCCATTGGCCATTTTTATGCTTGGGTACAGAACCCTTGAGCGATCTCGATCACTCTCCCTTCGTTTTATTATTACTATAAATAAATTCGATCATAAATTTTATAACAACTTTGAGGGCATAGTTATTTCCGCTATGCCATTTTTTTTTTTGAAAACTGACTTTTTGAGAATTATAATTGTTGAATTTTTTGTGAAATAAAAAGGGCTCGTTGAAATTAATTTTCATCTTTCTCGACAATTTAACCTTCCCTCTAATTATGCATTCCCATCGTCCCCTCTTAAACCTTTTTATGTTTCTTCTTTTTCTTTGATTTTTCCCGTTGTTGTAAAACTTCTTCCTTTCCTCTCCTCCCCGCCATAGCCCAAACTTCCAGCTCCACTGACGCCTCATCTTCCATCCCCACACTAGTCATCTCCGATGAAATGGAAGATCGCCACCTGCCAACGGAGGCTACGAACGGACGGAAGGAGTTCGTCTTCCCGAAACGGAGTCCCTAGCGAACCCGACGGCGACGGATACCAGCCAGTGGAGGCGACGGGCTACCACCGCCGACCGAAGCCATGGAAACTAATGACGATTCTCTCCTGAGGTTCGTTCTGGGCTTCGTGCATATTGCTATAGATCGGTAACGCCTGGCACGTCCGATTTTTTTTTTTTTTTTACTTGAGGTGGATTTTGAATTCGATTCGGTTGGTGCTGCAATTGCGCGGGAACTTGAAGGATCGGTCGTTGAATTTGTTCGAGAGACGCTGAATCGGTGTTTTCTTCGTAAGTTTTGTCTGTGGATGCTGGATAGTGAATTCATAGGTTGTTGACGTTACACGCTGCAAAATCAGCGACAATCACTGGAAAGGTATAGTTTTTCTTTCTTTGTTTTCGTAGGTGAAGTCTAGGTTCGAATGAAAGACGAGTGAGGAAGACTGAAATAATGGGAAGAAGGGTGTACATGGATTGGATCAGTCCCCTTCTCAGGTGAAAAATTGAGCAAATCCAGGTGCTGTAGGTTGGGAGGGAGGGAGGGAGGGATTTGAGTGCTTCTAAGGTGTGGGTGTGTAGAATGTACTCATCATACAGATGTGTACTCATCATACAGATGTGCGGCAGTTGATCGGTTTGTCAGGAGAATTTGAATTCTGAGAAACTTTGATCATTGGGATAGAGGGTTCTGTCTCTATGTTTTATGAGGTGCTGGAAGAGGCAAAACCATGGAGGAATGAAGAAGATGCAGTGAGATGGCAAGGAACTAGGAAAGGTTGCTCAATTGTGGAGTCCTTTAACTACATCTTGACATTGGCAACTAGGGAGAATTGAAAACCAAATTTACTTGGAGGGTGAGAGTAATATCAACATCGGTCGTGTCCATGGATAACTGGTTAGGTGGTTATTTTCTTTTGCCCTGTGAACTGTGGATATGAAAAAGAAATAATCACAAGAAACACAGAGTTTACATATCAGTAGAACAGAGACAAAAGCACAAGAAGCTGATTGTTGATTCTGAATTCTGAGGCTTTTGCAGTAGTTTAGGATTCTTTTTTTATCCTTATGTGCTGTGGTTTTTAAGAAGGAAAATGACTGAGAAACTAAAACTCCTAGATGCTTCTTGAATTTTTGGGTGAATCCTGATTAATGAAAGGTTAACTTCTGAGGTACAAATAATAAGACACTGGAATGATTAACATGTAGTTTCTCATATTAGTTGCTGTTTTTGCTTTGGTGTTATTAGAGCCATATAGTGTTAGTGGGATTTGCATCTGAATTGCAGGATGAGTATGTACTAATAATCATTAGTTGGAAGTTTGTGACCAGTATGTTATACTGGACCTGCAAGATCTTGATCTTATAGCTGCAAGATATGGATTCATTCCATTAGTAGCTGCATATTGATACTGAAATATTTCTACTGTTGGCAACTTGATGCTGGTTTCTTCCTGAGTTACCTATTGTCCTTATAATTTTTTCTCCTAACAAGTAACAAGATCTATTTGCCTCTTTTGTACAAAGCACATCATTGAAGTTCTAATCATGTAAGATACTGGTTTTGGTAACTAGGTGCATTTCAGATATGTTGTTTACTTTCTATTAAGATGATTAGTATTTCAGTCTTCATTAGTGAATGATCTCAAATATATTTATGTTATAGTTTGATTGAACAGCTGTGTGATTGTTGAGGATGTGAACATCATTCCGGGAGGAAGAAACTGGTGTAGTGAGACATGAAATGTTTGTTTATCATTGCCATGATTAGCCTGCCAGGTGTTCGTTAAAATTGCCTAGGGAAAATTGTGTTGAGCATCTCACCGGATCCAGATAAGCATCTTTTGCGGATGTATACTAGAGATGACAAATGTATATTTGAGATGATGTAGAGAGGACCTTAAACAAGCACAGAAGTACAGATTCTGTACCTGCACTTGTCCTGCTTTATTCCTGGTCTGAACTCAATTGGGGAGAGGGCTTGTCAGGCTGTGGACCTCTGAGTCAATGATGGAATTTTGTATTGGTGTGTGGTGAGGTACTGCTTGGGTGGTGCATCAATTAGACTCCACTGAAACACGATTTTCCCATATGGGCAGTTTATGCTAGTTTTGTCTGGAGAATTCTGTGGTCTCCTAGTGAACATGCATGCTCCAAAAAAATCCTTTTTTAACCTGGTCATCTGTCAAAACACTTGGGTATGGATAGTGCTCCATACTTTTTTGGAAAATGACTTCCACCTTTAAAATTAGGAAGTCATTTTCCTTATTTTTAAATTGGTATTTTCTGGTCGACTGAAGTCATTTCTCTTTGACCAGCTTATTTTTCCACACCAAACACTAAAAAATGGAAATAGAAATTTTCTGGCAAAATATTTTCCTTCAAACAAATAGAGCCTAAGTCAAAATTGAGTTTCATCTTTCCAAACTACCTTTGATCATAGTAGAAATATAATTGGTCTTTAAGGACCACATACTTTATAAATAAATGCTCGCTTGCATTATGCATAACCACCTAATTATGCACGCGTGCATCCCCTTTAAACTTTTTTTTTCTTATCATTAGTTCCCCTTAAACCAGGTTAACTATATATATCCTAAAATCAATTTCTGTAGTTCTTTCTTCTATCATTTGTTTTTTTTATTTTAATTCTTTCTCTCCACCTTCTTTCTTTGATAACTCCATTGATGCCATTTTCAATATCTCGATTGCTCATTTTTCATCCGACACCAACGAGCCTTGACGAGTGGAAGATTGCCACTTGCAAATGGAGCCGGCAAACAGAGGAAGTTCTTCATAAAACAGCCTAGCGAACTGAAGGTGACGGAGACTGGCGAGTGGAGGCAATGGACTACCACCACCGACCAAAGCCATGGAAACTGATAACATAGCTTGGGGTGAACGATTCTCTCATGAGGTTCTGGGTTTTATGCAGCTTGCTATAGATCAGGTAACGCCTGGCATGGCAATCAGTATTAAGTTGATGAAATACTTGAGCTGAAGTTTGAGTCTGATTCCTTTGGTGCTATAATTGGGAACTTGAAGTTGAATTTGGACAAGGGATGTTGAATAAGTGTTTCTTTGTAAGTGTTGTCTGTGGATGCTTGGTAGTGCGTCTGTGGATGCTTGGTAGTTCATCTGCTGGTAATCGACATTACATGCAGCAAAATCAGCAACAATCCCTAGAAGGTATAGGTTTTCTTTCTCTCTTTTCATAGGTGGTAATTTATTGAAATAAGTAGGTGAAGTCTAGGTTTAAAGGAAAAACAAGTAAGGCCGAGTGCAACAAAGGGAAGTTGGGTGTACATGGGGTGGTTTAGTTCCCTTTTCAGGCAAAAATCGGAGTCAATCCGGGTGCTGTAGGTTGAGAGGGAGGGAGGGAGGGAGGGATTTGGGTGCTTTTGAGTTGTCTAGGAATTGTGGATGTGTAGTATGTGCCTATTATAAAGATGTGGAGTGGGTGATAGGTTTGCCAGGACAATATAATTGTCAGAAGCTTCGATCACTAGGATAGGACTCTGTGTTAAGTTTCATAAGGCTTTTGAAGAGGCAAAACCAGAAAGGAATGAAGAAGATGCAATGAGATGGCAAGCCACCAGGAAAGGTGTTTGCTTGATGGTGGAATCCTTTTATCACCTTTTGACTTTAGCACCTAGGGAAAATTTAAAACCAAATTTACTTGGACCGCGTGAATAGTGTGAACATCGGTTGTACCCATGGATAATTGGTTGGGTGGTTATTTTCTTTGGCATTGTGGTGTGGATATGGAAAAAGAAAAAAAGTCACAAGAAACACACAGTTTACATAAGTTATTCAGTGGAATAGAGACAAAATCCCAAGATGCTGATTGTCAATTCTGATTTGCGAGGGCTTCACAGCAGTTCTAGGGATCTCTCTTTATCCTTATATGCCATAGCATTTGTAAAGGAAAATGATGCAGAAGCTAAAACCCCAGGAAGCTTCTTGAATGTTTGAGTGAAACCTCATTAACGAAAGAAAAGCCTCTGAGGTACCCATGATAAGATACACTGAACTGAGCAACATGTAGTTTCTCAAATTAGTTCTCGTTTTTGTTGTGCTATTGTTAGAGCCGTATCAGTTTAACTGTTTGGTGGAATCTGCATCCGTATTGCAGGATGAGTTATGTGGTTAGACATGCATTTGTTCCATTGGTAGCTGCATAATGATACTGAAACATTTTTACTGCCAGCAACGTGATGCTGATTTCCTGTTGAATTTTCCTTTATGCATGCATGCATGAGAGAATTTTGACTCTTATTCTCATATATCTTTCTCCTAACAAGTAACAAGATCTATTTCTTTTCTTATATAAGGCAAAGCTTGCGTTGGACAGCCTTGAAGTTCCGGTTGGGTAAGACACTGGTTTTCAGTAACCAGGTGCATTGCATATATGTAACTTTATTTTCTAATTAAGATGATTAGTATTTCAGTCTTAATTAGTGAATGATTTAAGATTGGACTCTTTGATTGAACAGCTGTGTGATTGTCGAGGATGGGAACGTTATTGTGGCAGGAAGAAACCGGATAACATCCTGTGTGTCCTGCCCACGGGGACAACAGGAGCAGAGGATCCTGTCGTCATGATGAGATTTCGCACCGTTTTCCCAAATCTCAGATGCTCCTGCACACGTTCATTTCCTTCTTCATGGCTCAGTTCATCCGAAACCTGCACCCATCTCTCCAAGCGCTTCTTCAGATGTGCGAGTCATGCGACCCGTGACGGTTCCACAGTCTCTGGACACCTTAGGAATGAAAACCTAGATGAAACTTGGGAAGTTCTGGACAAATTTCAATGCCCAGATGTTCGTTCATTTACGAAGATGATCGTGGGTTGTGTGCGAACTGGCCGCCTTGATGACGCCCTGAAACTGTTCTACGAAATGCCCGTGAGAGATGCAATTTGCTGGAACACGATGATCAAAGGCTGCTTGGATTGTGTGGACTTGACGACGGTGGAAGAGCTTTTCCATGAAATGCCTGAACCAAGTGTTGTGTCGTGGACGACGATGATAGATGGGTTCTTTCAATTTGGACAGGTTGAGCAGGCAGAGGTATTTTTCAAGCAGATGCCCATAAGAGATCTTGCTGCATGGAATGCGATGATTCATGGGTATTGTGAGAATGCCAGAATGGACGATGCTGTGAAATTGTTTGAGCAAATGCCTTCCCGAAATGTGATCTCATGGACTTCGATGATTGGCGGGCTTGACCAAAATGGTAAGAGTGAAGAAGCTTTAAATGTATTTGAGAGAATGTTCAAGTCTGGTGTTGTGCCCAATCCGAGTACTTTGACGTGTGCATTGAGTGCCTGTGCAAATGCATTGTCTTTTCCCCTTGGCGTGCAGATTCATGGTCACATTCTCAAGTCAGGATTCAGCCTTAGCGTATTTGTATGTGCTTCTCTCATCACGTTCTATGCTAACTGCAAGCGAATTGAGAAAGCAACCCAAGTTTTCTATGATGCAGTGCATAGGAATGTGGTCATATGTACGGCTCTTCTAACTGGTTATGGCTTGAATGGTAGGCATGAAGATGGCTTGAAGGTGTTCAGTGACATGATGAGAAAGAGTGTTCTTCCTAATCAATCTTCATTTGTAAGCGCTTTAAATTCTTGCTGTAGTTTAGAGTCTCTAGATCGAGGTAAGGAGGTCCATGCGTCAGCTATAAAGCTGCAATTGGGAAGTGATGTATTTGTTGGCAATTCTCTTGTAGTCATGTATAGTAAGTGTGGAGTTGTTGATGATGCTGTTGTAGTGTTCAAAAGACTCAGGGAGAAGAATATCGTCACCTGGAATGCCATTATTTGCGGGTGTGCACAACATGGCCGAGGGATGTGGGCTATGGAGTTGTTTAGCCAAATGATACGCAGACTGGTACAACCAGATGAGATCACACTCACGGGACTGCTTTCTTCATGTAGTCATTCTATGATGTTACAAAAGGGGAGATGCTTGTTCAGATATTTTAATGAGAACACTTCTATTGAATTGAAACACGAGCATTATGCTTGTATGGTGGATGTGCTAGGACGATGTGGGAAGCTAGAGGAAGCAGAGGATTTTGTCAGAAACATGCCCCTTAAAACTAACTCCATAGTGTGGCTTGCTTTGCTTAGTTCTTGCAGGATGCATTCTAACCTAGATTTGGCAGAAAGAGCTGCAAACTATATTCTTGACCTAGAACCACATTGTAGTGCTGCTTATGTTTTATTGTCCAACTTCTATGCTTCTGCTAATAGATGGGGTGATGTCTCGCGATTAAGAGTGACTATGAGGGATAAAGGGATTGTGAAGCAACCGGGTAGAAGTTGGGTTACTATAAAGGGGGAAAAGCATTTATTTCTTTCCGGGGATAAATTCCACCCTTTGAGTGAGAACATATATTGGAAGTTGGATTGGTTGAATATGAAGTTGAAGGAATTGGGTTATGTTCCAGATAAGAGGTTCTCTCTCCATGACGTGGAAGATGAACAGAAGGAACAGTCATTATTTTACCATAGTGAAAGGCTTGCTGTTGCATTTGCATTGATTACTACTATCGAGGGTAGTACGATAACTATGATGAAGAATCTTCGCATTTGTGGGGATTGTCATTCTGCAATTAAACTTATTGCAAAGATAGTTGATCGTGAGATTGTTGTGAGAGATTCCAGCTGCTTTCATCACTTCAGGAGTGGCATTTGCTCTTGTGGGGATTATTGGTAGCAAGGGCATAAGGTTATTTCTCCTATCATGAACCTGTAAGCATCCTGAATTTGCTCAGTATGTTAAGCATTGATGAGAGTGGATCAGCTAACACAAGCACTATCTAATATGGGCTTGCTTTTATGATGTAATAGACAATGAATTCATGTGGAATCCATGGCTTTTTTTTATCAGCTTTGGTTTAGTCTAGGAGTCCAAGGGAGTTCAAGTATTTCTCAGTTGTATGAGTTGGGCATGTGGAAAGTTGGAGACTTGGGAGGAAATCTTGCATTGGATGGCATTGCCATCCACCGGCTCCCATTGCCATCCACCGGCTCCATGCAGGGATTTCTATTGAGAATTGAGTATTATCACTTTGCTTATGGCTTTGATCCCACCATAAAAAAAAGAAACTATTCACAAGTAAGATATCCCTTCCGCAGAATTAAATTAAGTGAGAACCCAGAGCCTTGGAAATAGCTACTTTCCATCTCTCTTGCAGAGAGGTAGAAATTGCGGCATTTAGAGAGAAGGAGGTACTGCTTGGTGTAATAAAAGAGAGGTACCTTCCCTACCCCTTTTTTGTGATTTAGAATTGAAAGTTGGCCCCTTTCTGAAAAATCCCATATACTCTTGTCCTCTATTACATTCTTAGAGCCTCTCGTCTCTTCATCAGGTCCATCAGATGCAACAAAAGCTTCTTCATCTTTGGATGAAATTCGACTTCACCTAATGTTCTCTCACAATTTTGCTGGATCTCTTCAACAAATCGACAGTACCGAGTGAGATTACTTTATTTGTGGTGCCAAAATTAGTTTTCTCATGTTGTTTGTGTTGTTCAAGTTGAACAGATGCTAGTAATAGAAATTGGTAGTCATAAGAACACAATAATATCTCAGTGTTCTAGCACAATTGATCAGTTATCGATTTATGCTTTTGTATTGCACGAGAAGTGGAAACTATTTCTTTTAATAGTGATTAGTCAACTCTTCATTTTGCAGTTTTTACTGTCCTAAGAGGTCTGTCTCCCTAAGAGTTCTTTTGCTTTCCGGTGGATTTTTGTTTTTTTTGTGTTGTGTGGGGTTGAAGTCCATGACTCTTGTGCCATCTATTTTCTCACATCTTCCTAATATTTGGCTCGGGCTCCCAATTGCCTGAGTCTTACTGACCACAATGGATTTATGTTGAAGATGAATTTCACAGTATCTCTGACAGTAACATTGTGGCACTCTCTTTTAGGATTCCTTTTTTCTAATGATGAAAGCTGGATCTTAGAGTGCATTTTAATTTATATTCATGACAATGCTTACTTGAAGTTAGTTTGCTTGTTGTAGGTTTCGGTTGTGCTTACCAAGTTTAACACTTTTCACAAATGTAAGTTACACTTGGCATTTCATTTGAAGCTGTGTGTGCTTTGAGAGAAAAGATTATGGCTTTTTTGTTGGACCATTCATGTTCTTTGGTCTCCTTAAACTTGCACATTATGTCAAGACTGGAGAGTTGTCTTCCAAAATGTCTACATAAGTTGTGTTTAGATTTTTTCTCTTCCTGTTTTGCTTGGTCAACGAAATGCTGACTCTCCTCGCCCTTGAGTTACTTTTTATCTTGCCGTTATGTTTAGAAAGCATGACTTCATTCTGCCTTATTTGAAGAACCAGTTCTCTTTTGAGGTTAGAGGTATAAACGTTGAAGAACTGACTCTTTTCACATCTAGTCAGGAATGTTGCGATTTTTTGACTACTAGAAAGTATGTTGTCATATGTTGGGTAAAACAGAGCTCTATCATTTGTTTACATGTGAATATGGTTGATATCCAAGAGGTCTAAACTCGTCATTCTTTAGAGTCATGTCACGTTGTGATCTGATTCGCATTGAAGCTTTCTTCATATTCATCACTTGCTAGCTTGCATTAGATGTTTATAACATAGCATACATAGATGGCTGTGTGATGTCTTTATTCCCTCTCACATGGTTCATAGATTACAATGGTTACTCGTCATTCTTTAAAGTCGTGTCACGATGTGATCTGATTCGCAATAAAGCTTTCTTCATATTCATCACTTGCTAGCTTGCATTAGATATTTATAACATAGCATACATATATGGCTGTGTGATGTCTTTATTCCCACATCTCCTAACAGAAAATATCGCAGGGAATTAGGAACCAACAACTCACAACTTTATACAGAAAAGGATCATACAGACATGACCCATACCAAAATGATGGTCACTGACGAGAGGAATCGGGCATTCAAACTGATGGTATGCTTCTTTGCTGCGTTTGATGACAGTGGCCACTGAAGAGAGGAATCGGGCATTCAAACTGATGGTCCAAGGATCGGTCTCTAAGCTCAGAGGCGCTGGTTTGATTGCGGCACTTGTTTATCCAAGTATGTTTCTGTTCCTATGCTTGAGTGATTATGGCTTGCATGAGTGATGGTGATCCAGTAGGGAATGGAGAGGCCGATAATGAAATTGAATTGGTTCCGTGGTGAACCGAGACTGTGATGGAGATCCGGAGATGGTTGCTGGCAGCAGACGTTGAGGGGAAGGAAGTTTCCCAGAAGGAAGTTGACATCTATGGATCTCAAGGTTTCACTGGCAATATAGTTTTATTGTATTTATTGATGACACGCTTCATTAAGCTTTTTGAATAAGGTGTAGAAATCATCTACTCAGTAAAATCTGACAGCATATGAGTGGTTTCAAATATTGGAAAAGTTCCATTCGATGCTCCCTTCATCCAAGTTATTTACAACTTGTCAAGTACCAAATTATATTTAATACATTTCTCTAAATAGCATGGTTTATTTATAAAGGATGATATTTTGAAATGAAACTCAGGTTGTTTTAAAGAAAATTTGTTGGCTGGCTACCTTTTCTAAAAGGTTTGATGTTTTGTGAAAAATATGTTAAGTTTAAAAGTCAACAGTACTTCTCAAAATTTAATTTGAATTTGGGTGAAAACCAGAACTAATGATTATTTGGATTTAATGTGAATCACTAAACTGAACTTCTTGACGAACCTACATTTGGTATATTTTTAGTAGGCTCAGCTTGCTAACTTGCGTGTTTTGCGGTATGTTAAATATTTGACATAGCAAGAGTCAATATTTGAAGATTCTCAAAAGAAATTCGTGCATATCTTTGGTAACAGTGGTTACCAATGTAAAAAAATAAAGTATCTTGAAATGTAAGTGGTGACATGCTTTTAAATCGAAAGCTTCAACACCATTAATGTTTTCGGCCACTTCTTTTAACATTCTTTACAAGTATAGAAAGTAGTTGAATGGAATTGCGTTTACTGGTGGAAGTTACTTATATTATCATGCCGGTTACTATGTTTTGACGTTTCATAGTTGGTTCCATCTAGAAGGCACTTGAAAAGCAATTGAAATCATTTTATGGCATATTTTCTTGTAGAAACAATGAGAAATCTTTGCAGGTGCATTACAATGTCGAAAGATTAATGATTGGATAGCAGGAACCTGAGAATTTATATTTTGGTCGAAGCTTTGGAAATGTTAATTGATTTTGATCAAAGGATCGGAGTACATCATTGATCTTGTGAGATTTTGTAGGACAATAGCACCATTGCTAAGGTCTGGAAGATTTAAACTTATGATTCTTGCTTTGATATAATATGAGATTTTGTGGGATTATTGTAACTGTTTTAAAAGGTTAAGTTATTAGATAAATGCGTGATTTAATATTTATTCATTTTAATATTTTTTTAATGTGTATAAAGTATTACTAATTCTAGTAAGAAGTCTCGAGATTGGATGGCTATCTTGGTATGATGGTTTTACTAAAAGGATATCTTTCAAGGACAATAACATAAAATATTACCGCAAGGTTAATATCATAAGAGACATATGGTTTATAAGTGTCAATTGAGTTTCTCTGACTTTTTTTGAAGTATATAGTTTTACATAGAAATCAAAGGAGGACCGGACTCTAAAATGGCACTAATGGATCGCATGAAGAAATGTCATTTTCGGCTATGTTACCACATTGACCCATCCCATAGAGTAGCATATAGCATTTGTCGTCATGGTTGTCTGACATCGATTGATAGAGGGGTTATGATGGCTATGGTTCGATTTTGGTGTTTTTGTTGGTGCTGGTTGCTTAATGTATTAATAGCCTTTGAGTTATTTTATAATATTTAGTTTTTTTTTATAAATGTCTTGCTATAAACAGTGTCCAAATGAAAGAATGTTGGAAATACTTATGAATGTGGGCTAATATTAATTGCACAATATTTTAGTCTCTGAAACAAATTGTTATAGAGTTAATAAAATATACAAGACAATGCTAAATCACCAAGTACGTTAATGTAATTATATTACCTTGGGCATAGCACATCTTGGTTATGGTGATCATCGTGGTTGAATGGTCAATATAGGTAAGTATTTTAACAATGACTTGTAATGGATGAGTCTCTTAGAATATGCTATGTAAATATGTTATAGTCCTCTCTCCTCTTCTAATTTCATACGCTTACTGTTTATCCAATGAGACTGTCCAAAGGAGAAGAAGGACAAGGAGATCTACTCTCGAATTCGTACGATTTCGTTTGTTTTGATCAATTCAAGAACATTGATTGGCTAAACCAGCTATGTGTTTTTAATTTAAGAATAGGTATTTCTAAATTATGTATACCAATTTTAGACTGTTGAATTTCTTACATTATCAAAACCAAAACATGTAGTGAGACGGCAAACTGCTTTATCAAGCCTAGCCCTCGAAAATATTTTGAGAATAGCTTTCATTGATTTTCCTACCTTGACAAATGAATATTTTAAAGATTTTAAGGAAAAAATGGGGTCAGATTCTGATATGAAAAAGAAAAAAACAACATATCACATATAGGCATAGTAACGTAAAACACCACAAATTCTCAGTAATTATTTCCACTCATATTTCCTTTTTTTATTGTTAATTACACATAAATAAATGTTGCGCATCTAGGGAAGGTCCCTGGAAAGTCCAAACACGAGTAGCTTCGGCCTGAGCCCGTCTAGGTTATTGAATATTGAATTGTTTGCCACTCCTTCCGTATATTTGGAAACCCATTGTGATTTTTCACAATCTAACTGATGTGGTGAATGATGTTTCTTGACTTTTTTTGTGCATGTAAGAGCCGTGTTTGATGAGTTGCCAGCTGAAAATCAAACAAAGAAAAACAAAATTTTCGGGACATCTGGAGAAATGCTAATTGTTGCAAACAGATGGAACAATGGTTCCTACTTTTTCTCCACTTTAAAAAGTTTGAGAGAGAGAGAGAGAGCTTTTTTTTTTTATTCGTATATTTATAGATGAGGAAAAAAGAAAACCACTCCCCCATACACCATTATTATTGTCTCATAGTCACATGATTGATTAATACGCCATACTTTGGTGCTAAAGTTGGTTCTAGAACAATGGTCTCATACTGTGACATTATATACACCTATAGCCAAGTAGGATCTTGAAGAATGCATTGAATTATGATTGCTCCAATTATTTATTTCCGAATTTTTAAATTTTTTTAGCCCACTTTAAAACCCCAGAAAATGTGCCTTCATTTTTCCATCGTCCATCTTCTTAGACCCTCCCTGGTGGCCGATACTTTGATGATGGCCATCTTGCCTTTAATCAGACGTAGTCGGTGATGCCCATAATAAGGCCAATTGGGGCGGGATCTTTGCCAGAGGATCCCCATGAACTCGGCCTTTACATCACTATCGTAGGACTGGAGGTAGTCTAGTCCCCTTGGAATTGGTACCGTTGTTGGTCGTGATGGTGGGGGTACATCCATTCGCAAGGAAGCCCTCGATTACCACAAGCTCCACCGGGTAGCCTCGTCCCCCACCTTCAATTTGAACATCTCCAAGACGAACTCAAAAGCGGCTAATAAAGCTTCCACATCATATCCATATCCTATCTTGTCCCTGAATCTTGTGTCCAGAGTGTCGGAGGTATAGTCGAAGACTTCACAACTGAAGTCTCGAGCTGCTTGTGCTGGTTTCAAAGCAACGTGGACAAAGGTGGAGAAGAAAGAGCTTCAAGGGTCTCATCTTGAAAAGATGTAAAAGTACCAATAATGATTATGATATGGCTAGTATAAGTATCTAGAGGGGGGGGTGAATAGGTATAAAGAGTAATTTCTCACGACAATCGCACAATACTAGACAGTCAATAGAAATGAGACAATTTTCCTCGTCAACAAAACAAACAACGATCAAAATAAGACTGAGAGTAGGGAAGAGAAAATTGAACGCAAGGATTATAGTGGTTCGGCTTATTTCAAGCCTACGTCCACTCTTCTGCATTGACAGCCCACTGGCTGGATTTCACTATGAACAAAGAAATGTTACAGCATTGTTCTCCCTTGATTTCACGGTGTAGAAGATCTACCACACTCCTTCAAGGTATCACTAAGTATAGACTCTCTTTTGTGTGTACAGTTTTGCTCAATATGAATCGACTAATAATTAAGGAGCTTCAGACTCTGAAATTTCTCTATTGTGCACGCACTAGAACAACTAGAACGTCTTCCTTTTATACTCCTTTATGCCATCATACCCGTTGGCACTTACCAAATGAATTCTTCCAATCTTCCCGTTGGACATAATCAATAAAGAAAATCATTCGAGCTATTAAAGGAACATGTCGATAGCCCATCAATCCTGTTCGCCCATACAATCAGGATCTTGGTTTCCAAGAATAGAACCTTCCAAGAATATCTCATCAATCATCGGATCTTCAAACGATCTTGATTCCAAATAAAAGAATCCGTTATATCATATCCAGCCAAGAGATCTTCTCCAGTCGATAAGACCAAATCCTCAACCAAACACTTTAGCTCTAGATCGCCTTCGTCGCTGGATTAGAAACTGTCAATGAGAATAGTCTTGAGTCTTGAGTACTGAGTCTGGTGATCTGAAGGTCTTCAGACTATAAGTAGAGGGGTCTGCAAAGCTTCAGACTAGACTGATAGAAACGTTTTGTCAGCTTCAAAACATTCTAGACATTCTAGAAAGATTTCTCCAACAATCTCCCCCTTTTTGATGGCGACAAAACTTTCCTGTAGATTTGAACAACTTTGACCTACAAAACATTACTCAAGCAATATGGATATCTCATAAAGATTAACAACTCAATTAGACTCTGCATCCACAGAAAATAGGTTAGTCTTTCATGAGTAAGGCCATACAATAACACTTGATATACATGCAACAGTCAATTTCAAATCCACACCCAAGTCATACTCAAGTCAAATATCAAGACAAATATCCAAACAAACTAAAGTAAAAAATTTTAAAGTCAAAGTTCAGTTCAGTTCAGTTCAGTTCAAAGCTGGCAATTCTCCCCCTTTTTGTCATTTTAAAAAAGGTGAGAAAAAGTCAAGTCTGCTTGGGAATGCGCACAAGCTGGAAATCTCCCATCGACTGAACGATGCCTTCCAGCCTCTTCAAGTCTTCTCGAAGGTGTGCCACCTCTTCCC
Source organism: Eucalyptus grandis (assembly GCF_016545825.1). Lineage (NCBI taxonomy): Eukaryota > Viridiplantae > Streptophyta > Magnoliopsida > Myrtales > Myrtaceae > Eucalyptus > Eucalyptus grandis. The sequence goes on from NC_052616.1 coordinate 35,621,015, forward strand.
TTTTAGCATTTGCTTGAATTTGAAGAGCGAGGTCTTGCATTTGATCCGACAGGGTAACAGAAGATGCTTGTCCAGCATTCTTCAAGACTTGAAGTTCATATTCCAAAGCATACATTTGACCTTGCATTTCCAGGAGAAGATCAAGGATTCGACGAAAATATGCTGAATTTTCCGTCTGCGTGCTGACATTTGCTCTATCGGATGGCGTAAAGGCAGACGATGGAATCTCAGTGTAATCGCGTAGATTTGGCATTGAGGTATCATGACCTTCCTCAGGCATTTGAGAAGCCTGAATATCTTCTAGATTTGCTTGCAAGCGACTCACACCTTCACTGTTGAGAGGATATGGTGTAGTCCTTCCTTGCTCGCCATCTCCCCCTGTTTCTAAGGCCTCAGTTGGGGAAGAGTGTTGGTCATGCTCTTCAACTTCTTGATTGTCTTTCTCTCCTGCTTCATCTGCAGACCTTTCTTTGACTGCTTCTTCTTCTTCTTCTTCTTCTTCTTCAGCTTCCTTCTCCTCTTCTTCTTTTTCTTTCTCTTCTTTCTCCTCTGCTTCTCTTCCTTGCTCCTATCGTTCCGTTGATAAGGGTACAGAACGACTGAGTCTTTTCAATGCCAACATAGAGATAGTGAGTTCATCCTCTTCATCTTCATCTTGTAAGATAAGAGCTCTTTTCTTTTTGGATGGAGCACCCATGGGCTCCTTCCATTTCCTTTTCGATGTAGAAGAGATTGGATGAGATTTGACTGGAGTTTTCACTTTAAACTTCTCTATTGCCTTATCAAGCTCTTTCAGACGCATTTTTGTCACCATTTTCAATCCTACCACTATTTTATCACACGGTCGAACACAAAGAGTTTGTGGAGGTTCAATGTTCAAGTGTCTGAAGATCTTGGTCACAAGACCTGAGTAAGGCAATTGGCCTTGTCCTTCACCATTGCTCTGTACATGTGGAAGAGAATGGTGTGAGGGAGAGAGAACTTTTTCCTTGAATTGATCGCGTACATCAATTTTGCCTCATAGTTAGACACGTTAGTCTTGGATGTTGATTTTGGCCTGAGACAGTTGATCACAATTTTGTGAAGCAAGATGTTGATGGCACGCATCCTTGTGTAGGAAATTCTCCCTTTTGTACTTCTGTCTTTGACGAGCTCCAATGTGGTACGAGCAATTGAAACCTTGACCGGTTGATATCTTCCTCTTTCAACCCCAATTATATCTGCCAACATGTCCACATCTACCACATAGTCTTGGTCTTGAATACTGAAGGATATTCTATTCGCATCTAAAAAACTGAGATTTGAATAGAAATATGCGATCAGTTGAGCATAGCTGTCTGTGGTGTCAGAGCAAAATTGCTCAAGTTGAAGCAGACTGAACTTCTCCCTTAAGTTCACATTAATGGCATCCAGAAAGTCGAAATCAACACTCCTAGGGTTTATCACCCCACGTTTCATCAGTTTGAAGAACATATCCTCCTGTTCCTTCGATTTGAACAACTCCGTTCTTTTTCCCTTAACCTTTGTCGCAACATCCATCCTAAGTTGGAATTCACTAAACAGTTTATCATCATCGTTCCCGTCGGTCGGATTCAATCCCCCAACACGAGGGTCACTTGGAATGTTCGCAAGTGCTTCCTTTGCCTTTCCTTTGGGAGCAATTCCCAAATCCTCCATTCGTCGCAAAAAGACATACTCATTTCCATAATCCTTGTCTTTAAGGAAATCATCTATGTAGTTCAACGGAGTACTAGTGCTCTTCAAAGCACGATAAAGCTTATAAATAAAATAGGGTTTTTGGACTCTTACAGGGTCTATTTCCTCGATTATTTCTTCCTCCGGTTGTTGACCCACACCCTGTGGGGTAGATGGTGGAGAGTGATGTGGTTGAGAGAGATGCGGGCTCTGTCATTGACTCGATAACTCTTCTTCCTCGGTGAGATCGAAATGGGTAGGCCCCTCACTCATTCTCCTTGGTCCCCTGCTTGCGATTCTTGAGGACTTTCTTGAAGAAGACATCGTTCCTTATCGTTGAAAGATTCCTTGACTTGCTTTCCCAAGAAAAGATGACAACTTTCTCGAAGATGAACACGAAGTCGAGACAGGATTGGGAGGAGAATGCTTTTTAGGGTTTTGGAGTTAAGCGAATAAAGCAACTGACTGTATATATATATATATATATATATATATAACCCAGTTTAAAAAGGAAAAAAACCAATCGACATAAAGGAAAGTGAACAGTCGTCCCTTTTTTAAAAACAATAACCGCCTTTTTAAAAAAAAGAAAACTGCCATTTTAAATATAAGTTATCTCTTTTGAAAAGGCAAGATTCCGTTTTTCACGGAAATTAAAGATAATATAAATCAATTATAACTGAACGAATGATCGTACCTTTTTGAGATTGAATATTAAAATAACTTGCCATGAATGTCTGAGTCTGAGAGTCTGAGGGTCTCTAGACTTTAATTTCCTCAAGCTTCAAAATGTTGAGTCTAGAACGGATGATATCAAATTGATTCTTCTCTAAAGGCTTTGTGAATATATCCGCCAGTTGGCTCTTTGAATCAACAAATTGAATCGAGATTTCTCTATTTTGAACATGATCTCTAATGAAGTGATGTGGAATCTCTATATGCTTTGCTCTTGAGTGAAGGATTGGATTTTTAGTGAGATTGATTGCACTGGTGTTGTCACATTTAATCTCAGTGCATGAGTCTTCAATTCCAAAGTCTCTTAGCTATTGTTTTATCCACATAATTTGCGAACAACAACTTCCAAGAGCTACATACTCTGCCTCTGTTGTAGAGAGAGCCATAATATTTTGTTTCCTTGAAAATCAGGACACTGTCCTACTTCCAAGCAATTGGCAAGTTCCTGAGGTGCTCTTTCTATCAACTCTGCAACCGGCTAGATTTGCGTCTGAATATTCAAGAAGATTAAAGTCTCCCTTCTTAGGATACCAAAGACCGATGCTTGAAGATGAAGCAATGTATTTAATAATATGTTTCACAACACTTAGATGAGATTCTCTAGGGTCTGCTTGAAACCTAGCACAGATGCAAACACTCAACAAAATGTCAGGTCTAGAGGTAGTAAGATAAAGAAGTGAACCGATGATACTCCTGTATAGCTTTTGATCAACTTTCTTCCCTTCTTCATCTTTGTCTATCTTCAAAGAACTTGACATAGGTATGTCGGTCTTTTTGCACATTTCCAGTCCAAACCTTTTGACAAGATCATTAGCATATTTTTCTTAATGAATAAAAGTTCATTCCTTCAATTGTTTTACTTGGAGTCCAAGAAAGAAGGTTAAATCTCCCATCATACTCATTTCAAACTCATCTTGCATAGACTTAGAGAATTTCTTGCACAGACTTTCATTAGAGGATCCAAAAATAATATCATCCACATATATTTGAACAAGTAAAAAGCTTTTGTCTTCCTTTTTGATAAATAGAGTAGTATCTACTTTACCTTTGACAAAACCATTATGTATTAAGAACTTAATTAGTCTGTCGTACCAAGCTCGAGGTGCTTGCTTTAAACCATATAAGGCCTTTTCGCCCAAGACTAAGTCTGGCTTTTTTGGGTCTTCGAACCCAGGTGGTTGTTCCACATAAACTTCCTCATGGATAAATCCATTTAGGAAGGCACTTTTGACGTCCGTTTGGAATAACCTGAAATTCTTATAACAAGCAAAATCAAGTAATAATCGAATTACTTCTAACCTTGCTACTGGTGCGTAAGTCTCATCATAATCTATCCATTCTTCTTGCGTATATCCCTTGGCCACGAGTCTTACTTTGTTTCTTACGACTTTTCCTTTTTCATTCATCTTGTTCTTGAACATCCATTTAGCTCCAATAACAGTTTTACCTTTTGGTTTAGATGTCAATTCCCAGACATCATTAATGTTGAATTGTCTGAGCTCTTCTTGCATAGCTTCAATCCAGCTTTCATCAGATAAAGCTTCTTCTATACTTTTTGGTTCTATTTCAGAAATGAGAGCCACAGCACTAGACTCTTCGCGCCTTTTGGATCTGGTGCGAATTCCTTCATTAATTTCGCCGATAATGAGATCTTTGGGATGGCTGGACTTATGCTTCTAGTTAATGGTTGATTTGTTTGGTTGATGACATCTTCCTTTATCTTCACTAACAACTTGATGCTGGTCTTCCAGAGTCCGAGATGCTTCTTGAGTTGTAAGTTTTGGAGAGTCTGAAACAGGTTCAGACTCTTCATGATGAGTTTGACTGGATTTATTTTGCATAAAATCTTGAAATTTGACATTCATTGATTCCTCCACAGATTGACTCTTCTTGTTATAGACTCTGTAGGCTTTGCTTGATGTAGAATATCTAAGGAAGATGCCTTCGTCTGATCTTTCTTCAAACTTACCAACTAGATCTTTTGCATTTTTCAGTATAAAGCATTTGCAACCGAACACATGAAAGTATGAAACAATAGGCTTCTTACCTTTGAATAACTCATAAGGGGTTTTCTATAGAATAGGTCTTAGAAAGACTCTATTTATGATATAGCATGTTGTTGAAACAGCTTCAGCCCAAAATCGTGAAGAGATCTTACTTTCAATTAAAAGAGTTCTAGCCATTTCTTGAAGATATCTATTCTTTCTTTCCACAACTCCATTTTGCTGAGGAGTATATGGAGATGAGAACACATGCTGAAAGCCAGATTCATCACAAAATTTTGTAAAATCTTGATTTTCAAATTCACCTCCATGGTTTGTTTTTATACTTGAGATAACACATCCTTTTTCATTTTGAACCTTTTTGGCAAATTTTTCAAAATACGAGAAAGTTTCAAACTTACTTGCAAGGAAATATACCCAAGTAAATCGGGAGTAATCATCCACAATTACTAGGCAATATTTCTTACCTCCAATGCTCTGGGTTCTGGTTGGTCTGAAGAGATCCATATGCAGCAGCTGCAGTACATGATTAGTAGAGACATGATTTATTGGCTTAAATGAATTTCTTACCTACTTTCCCAATATGCATGGTGTGCATGGATCAGACTTTTGGTATGATAAATTGGGTAGACCACAAACAAGATGCTTTGTTAAGATTTTGGCTAATTGCTTCATATTGATGTGACCAAGCTTTCTGTGCCATAAGCTTGCTTCGTCTTGAATTGAGATTAAGCATTGCGATTCATCCGGTTTCACATCCAAGAGGTAGATATTTCCATGTCTTCGACCCATGAAAGACTGAGTAGAGTCTTTACTGGTTCCAGAACATATTCCTTCTTAAAAGAAGATCTTAAAACCAGTATCACACAGTTGGCTGATGTTGAGAAGATTGTAATTGAGTCCTTCCACTAGGGAAACATTACTTATTGTGAGATTTCCAATTTTCACAGTTCAAAATCACACAATTCTTCCTTTGCTGTTTCCTTCAAATGAGACTTTTCCACCATTTACTTGAATGAGCTTTATAAAGCAATTTGAATTTCCTGTCATATGTCTTGAGCATCCACTGTCCAGATACCACTTTACATTTTTCTTGATGGAGACCTGCGTTTAAAAAAAAAAGTCTCAAGTTTTCTTTGGTACCCATATTTTCTTGGGTCCATTGGTGTTAGTAAGATAAACAGTATTAGCCCATACTTTCTTAACAGGTTTCCAAACCATAGGACACTCTTTTTCAAAGTGATCCGAGCTATTGCACTTTGAACACCTAAGAGCATTTCGACCTACAGACTTTACAAAAACCTTCTTGAAATGATTTTTGTAAGCCTCTCTCGAGGGTCTTTGCTTAATTCTTTATTTTACTTTAGGAAAATCAATTAAGGGAATAGTTTCTACTGTCATACCTAGACCAGACTTATTGAAGTAAGGTCTTTGAACTGAAAGAATTTTTTCAAGTTTCTCAGACCCTATTGAAAATTTCTTTGAAATATTTGATGAGTCAATTTTTAAAAGAGCATTTTCTTTCAAAAGACTATCTTCACTTTCTTTAAGAGTGGAAACATTAATGTCTAAACATTTAACTCTTTCTTTCAAAACGTTTTCCTGTTGTTTTAGAGCAGAGTTTTCCTTTTTAAGTTTGGAAATCCTTTTAAGAGAAGTCTTAAGACTAAAACACAGCTCATCAATATACTTAGAAACCTTGACAGGAATTTTAAAATTACTTACCTCAAATTCACTGTCCGAGTCTGATCCAGAGTTTGAGTCTGAGTCTGATTGCGCCATCAGACATAAATTGGCATATTCATCATCACTTTCTTCACACTCTGTATCACTCTAGGTTTCGGCTTTGAGAGCCTTTCGAGATTTTTCAGCTTTTCCTTTCTTCTTCTTTAGAAGAGGACAGTTGGATCTGATATGTCTCTTTTTCTTACATTCAAAGCAAACTACATCTTTGTTTGATTCATCATCATCAACAGACCTGGTCTGTTGTCTTTGAAAGCTTTGTTTCTTTGAGTTGAACCTTCTTCCTTTTCTATTCAGCTTTCTGAATCTTCTTATCATGAGAGCAAGCTCCTCATCGTCCATATCATCTTTATAATCTGTAACATCAGAATCATCATTTGATTTTAATGCAATGGATTTCTTACCTTTTGGATCTTCGTCTTCATTTATTCGTTCCACTTCATAAGACTGAAGAGTTCCAACCAGCTCGTCGACAGATAGTGGCATGATTCTTTGCGTCTCTCTTATTGAAGTCTTTATGTGATTCCAATCCTTGGAGAGTCCACGCAGTAGCTTGTTTACCTTCATGGGATCAGAAATTGGTTGACCTTGATTTTCAAGACCATTTACATTTTTTTGTAAAACGGCTAAACATGTCAGTTATAGATTCTTCAAGTTTCATATTGAAGGCTTCATATTGATCGAGAAGGATGTTGATTCTGGTCTCTTTCACTCGATCAGTTCCTTCATAGGTGATATGTAACCTATCTCAGACTTCTTTTGCTGTAACACAAGAAGATATTCTGTTATATTCAGTAGGTGACAAGGCACAATATAAAGAATAAATAACTTTTGCATCAAGAGTTTGTCTCTTGATTATCTCTTCCTGAGTCATTCCGCCGGTCTCAACAGTTTCTTTCCCTCTTTTTGAGGCAGATGCAACTTTAGGATTGATTCCTTTTTCTACAACATCCCATTCCAGAGGATCATTTGATCGAAGAAATGCTTTCATTTTGTTTTTCCAAATGTTGTAGTCCTTTCCATCAAAGTAAGGAGGTCTGGTATTGCTTTGCCCTTCCACCAGCCTTGGATCTTTTACTCTGAAGTAAAACACTTCAAATAAAGTGAGTACACGAGCTCTGATACCAATTGATATGGCTAGTATAAGTACCTAGAGGGGGGGTGAATATGTATAAAGAGTAATTTCTCACGACAATCGCCCAATACTAGACAGTCAATAGAAATGAGACAATTTTCCTCGTCAACAAAACAAACAACGATCAAAATAAGACTGAGAGTAGGGAAGAGAAAATTGAACGCAATGATTATAGTGGTTCGGCTTATTTCAAGCCTACGTCTACTCTTCTGCACTGACAGCCCACCGGCTGGATTCCACTATGAACAAAGAAATGTTACAACACTATTCTCCCTTGATTTCACAGTGTAGAAGATCTACCACACTCCCTCAAGGTATCACTAAGTATAGACTCTCTTTTGTGTATACAGTTTTTCTCAATATGAATCGACTAATAATCAAGGAGCTTTAGACTCTGAAATTTCTCTATCGTGCACGCACTAGAACAACTGGAACGTCTTCCTTTTATACTCCTTTATGCCATCATACCCGTTGGCACTTACCAAAGGAATTCTTCCAATCTTCCCGTTGGACATAATCAATAAAGAAAATCATTTGAGCTATTAAAGGAACATGTCGATAGCCAATCAATCTTGTTCGCCCATACAATCAGGATCTTGGTTTCCAAGAATAGAACCTTCCAAGAATATCTCATCAATCATCGGATCTTCAAACGATCTTGATTCCGAATAAAAGAATCCGTTATATCATATCTAGCCAAGAGATCTTCTCCAGTCGATAAGACCGAATCCTCAACCAAACACTTTAGCTCTGGATCGCCTTCGTCGCTGGATTAGAAACTGTCAATGAGAATAGTCTTGAGTCTTGAGTACTGAGTCTGGTGATCTAAAGGTCTTCAGACTCTAAGTAGAAGGGTTTGCAAAGCTCCAGACTACACTGATAGAAACGTTTTGTCAGCTTCAAAACATTCTAGACATTCTAGAAAGATTTCTCCAACAGATTCGTGTAATCTCGAGTCTTTTCATGGAGCACATACGTAAGGTGTCACAAGAATAAAATGAAACACATGGGATATATTCAATTAATGTAATTGATTATTGTATCCATATATGTTTTAGTAATTATTCATCACTGTTGTAGTCTGTTTCTATCCTAGGCAAAATCCTAAGAAAATTGACACCTTAGAGAAATTATAATTTTGGAAGGGCATCGCTCTTTATATTTTTCTCTTCCCTCTAGAATAATATATACGATTCCTTTAATTTTTGTTTTTGTTTTAGAATCTAGCCTTCTAGTTGAGGTAACCTAGCTATCACGAGAAAGTATAAAAAAAGAAGCAACACTTGAAATGCATGAGCAATCACATTGAAAACAAGTAGTCCCTTCATCCCACCACTGCCATGTGTTGGATATATTGTTAATATAGTCCAAAATAATATATTCATATACAAACCCAATAGGTAAAAGTACGGTTATTTGGGTTCATATGGGCCGTAGCCTAATAACTTGTATATAAACTCTAGAGTTCTCATATGTTTGAGGTAACATTGTTAAGTGTTCCAAACTTGACGTCTCTTGATGTAATACTTCAAGCAACCGTTTCTTCTATCTCAAACCTATAACCTTCAACAATCTTCAAGTATTATGTTTATGTGTCGGATTTGAGCGAGTAAGGTGTCTTTTTGAAGATTACGTCAAGACGAACTCATCGGTGTAATTTACTTTCAATTTCGATAGTGGTACTGGCCGGGATATGAGTTCGAAGATTCGGGCGATCGAAATCTTTAATTCAAAAACCCAAAAATTATAGCCAATTTGAGTGGGCGAAACCACTTGGGCTTTGTTCTACTTGTTGATACGAACGTTTTGAGTGGTCGCTCACATTGATCGGAAGTCGGACGAAGAAGTTATGGCACTCGGAAGTTTCCATTTGAATTTCCTTTGAATTTTGGCAACAAAATTTCCAGTGAATTTCGGCGACGGAAATTTCCAGTGAGTTTTGACGACAAGGGCAGTTCATGATAATGTTTTTGGGCATTCCATATCTATTTTTGGGGTTTATTTTGGCAAATTCCATATCTACAGAATGGTTTGAATAATGTTAGGGGAGTTATTCGACTTTGTAACTCTGAGGACTCCAAGGTGCACTCTTTCTAACACTTTGCTTTGATTAAAATGGCAAAACATAGTTCCTATGATATTATAAAGTTGCAATCATTTGATGTTACTGAATTTCATGGCTAGAATTACATGTTCAATTTGGCATGAAAGAACACATATGATGATTTTTGTAGAGATTACTTGTTGACCTCTCTAAATCCTAATATAGCTATGACTTATAGTGAGTATAAAACGACGAAAGAGATATGAGATCACTTAAACGCTCAGTTCCAAAAATAGGAGGGGCTCTCTAAAACTCTCCTAACGGATAAATTTTTTGACTTTAAATTTACTATGAATTCAAACATTACCTCTCAGTTAGTTGAATTTGAGAACATGAGGAACAAACTGAGATATGATAACTCTGATATGTCCGATAATCTCTTTGTCGGTCTTGTGTTGAACAAGCTACCAACTGAATGGAGTTCTTTCAAGACTGAAATGCACAGACTGAAGGTACATATGGGACTAGATGAATTAAAGAGGTATATTCACATTGAGGATCAAAACATTACTAGAAAGAGTTTGGAACAAGTAGGACAACAAAAGTTAGTTGCCAACTTAGTTTCACACTCCAATAAATCTCAGAAAAAGTCCAAGTCACCAAAAGGTGAATCCTCTTTACAGTTAGAGGCAAAAAAATATTATCTCCAAAAAGAAAAATAAGGACAAGTGCTATAACTGTGGAAAGTAGGGTCACAGGGTAGTAGAGTGTAAGTTACCAAAAAAATCAAAGAATGACACATTACAAATGAGGCCAATATGCTAATAGTCTCGAGCCTTTGTTGGAATAATGAAGAATGGAAACTTATCATACTACAAATGACAAGAACTTACTAACTGAGATCACAGAAGTGAAAGACACTGTGGAAAATTGCAATGATGGTGAGGCAGATGTGACTCATGCTAGAATTGCAAATTTGGTGCTTTCTTCGGGTAAATTACTAACTCTGAAATATATTAGAGTAGTATATTTACTTAAAAAGAATTTGATATCTATGAGTTTACTTGATAAAACTTATATGTCTTTTTCAACTATGAATGGTAGAATAACTTTATCTATTAACTCATGTTATTTCATTTTTGCATTCATGGTTAATAGTATGTATAGGTTGAATTTAAATACTGATAGTGTAAACCATGTGAATTCTACTTTGATTGATCCAAAGATGCAATACAATTGACTTGGATATATGAATTATAGGAAAATGCAACATCTAGCTAAAATTCACAACATTCCATTAAATACTTCTATTTGATTTGACAATGTGAAGTGTGTGTATAGGCTAAAATCACTAGAAAACCCTTTAAGTTGGTTTTTAAAAGCACGCAACTTCTTGAACTAATACATTCTGACATTTGTGACTTTAGAAATTACATTACTAGAGGTGGTCGGAAGTATCTAATAAAAAATTCAAAGATGATATTTCTAGATATTGTCATGTTTATTTGTTGAAATCGAAAGATGAGACTTTTGAAAAATTTAAGACTTTCAAGTTTATAGTAGAAAATCAACTCAACTTGAAAATTAAGAGGTTTATGAGTGATAGAGTAGGAGAATATACAATGACAAGATTCAAGGAATTTTGTGTTTCAGAAAGTCTAATACTTGAAACCACTGCCCCTTATTCACCCCAATCAAATAGTGTTGCCGAGCATAAGAATATGACGTTAATTGAAATGTTAAACTCTATGTTTCCTATTAGGGGGAAGTAGTTCTAATTGCTAATCACATCTTGAATAGGTTGTTTCACTCTAAGTTGTCTATGACACCTTATAAGATATGACATAAATGCTCTTGTAGATATAATTTTTTTAAGACTTGAGGTTGTATTATTTATGTAAATATACTAGATCCTAAGAGATCTAAGGTAGGACTTAGAACCATTACTTGTGTATATCTAGGTAGTGCATAAGATAGTGCTGTAAATAGGTTTTAGATCTATCTACTAACACAAAGATAGAATCTATAGATGCAGTATTCTTCGAAAATAAGTTTCTTGGAGATCAAGGCTTGAATGTTTCTGGATCTATAGATATGATTTCGGAATCTCCTGTAGAATCTGAAGCAGGCCCTTCTGACACTAATTCCACACAGCTGACTGTTGAACCATTTCTAGTTAGAGTATCTACAAGAGAGGGAGTTCCCAAAAGTTTTGGTGAGGACTTCGTTACTTACTATCTTGAGGATGATCCATTCTCCTATCAGGAAACAATGAGATTTAAAGAATCCCTACTATGGGTAGAAGCCATAGATGATGAAATAAGCTCTCTGCTGCAGAACCACACTTGGCAGCTAGTAAATTTGTCAAAAGGGCTAAGGCTATAGGCTGTAAATGGGTATTGAAGAAGAAACTGAATAGTGATGGAGCTAGATACAAAGCACGTTTAGTAGCTAAAGGCTATAAATAGTAGAGTGGAATATACTATTTTGATCTATTAACTTGTGTGTCATCTATCAACTATAAGATTTCTTATTGTTTTAGCATTTATTGAACACTTTGTAGTGCATCAAATATATGTAAAAATAGCTTTCTTAAATGGAGAGTTAAATGAGAAAAATTACATAGAACAACCGGAAGGATATGTTATAAAAGGTCTTGAGGACAAAGTTTGTAAATTGAGCAAATCATTGTATGGTCTTAAACAAGCACCTAAGATGTGGCATCTTAAATTTGACAAAATGGTAAAGAGTTATGACTTTCAGTCTAGTTATTCAGGTAAATGCCTTTACTACCATTCTATGTCAAATAAGATAGTCATCATTTACTTGTATGTTGATGACATATTAATTCTTGGTTCCGATTATTCTGTAATAAGTGATGTGAAAGCTTTTTTAGCTAAAAAATTTGACATGAAAGATCTTGGTATTGCTAATACCATTATTGGTATGAAAGTAAACTTTAAACGGCAAGTCATCTTCCTTAGTTAGACTCATTATATTGAGCAGTTACTTTCTACTTGGGGATACGATAAATGTAAACCGAGTAAGACACCATGTGATTATAATAACAAACTGAGTCTTAATGAAGGGACCATCATGGATCAGTTAAAGTACTTGAAAGTATTTGGTAGTCTCATGTATGCTATGAGTTGCACTAAACCCGACATAGCCTTTACGGTTGGCATGCTGAATCGTTTTACTAGTAATCCTAGTAAAGAGCATTGGGATGCCTTCACTAGGCTAATAAGATATCTTAAATGTATTAAAGATTATGCTCTTTATTATTCTGGTTATCCTCCAACTGTGGATGGATATTCTGATGTCTCATGGTGCTAAGATATTTGAAATAGTAAGTCCACTAGTGGATATGTATTCACTTTGGGCGGAGCTGCTATTACTTGGAAATCCAAACTATAGATTTGTATTGCATTGTCGTCTATGGAATCAGAACTTTTTGCTTTAGCCTCAATAGGCGAAGAGGTCGAGTGGATAAAAAATCTGATTGTGCATATTCCTTTGACTTGGTTAAAGATTAATTCTTTAAGCCTATTATGTGATAATCAAGCAGCTGTCCAAGTCATCAAGAATGCTCTCTTTAATTCAAAGCGAAGACATGTGAGACTGAGACATACGCTATTAAATTATTTGAGAGAACAAGGGGTTATCACCTTGATTGATGTGAGATCGAAGGATAACATAGCTGATACTCTCACCAAAGGTATGCCTAAAGATTGATTATTCAAAACAGTGGAGTAAATGTGGTTAAAGACTATATATGCAAGTCTTAACTACCATTTACTTACCTTCTAATTGTTTGTTTTGAATTATCGAATCTTCCTTTATTGGCTACAATGATAAGCACATTTTATATGTTTCATCGATGTTCATAGTTGCTGACTAATTTGAAAATCGTGAGTTGTCTCATTCCAAACTTGATGAATATGACTTTAACCTAATTCAAATGTTCTATCAAGGAAGCTTGTGTCATTCCAAACTTGATGATACAATTCAACTAGGTTGGACTATCCTTTTGGTTAAATTATCTCATTCCAAACTTGATACTAGATTATTTGACTTTAAGGAATTAGTAACTGTGACATTCCAAATTGAAACATAGAAACACTTGTTTACATAAGAAGCCTGCTGATCTTATTCTTAATTGAAACTTGATATTACATTACTAGGTTATTGTTAGTGACTTGACTAGGTCTTGTTCTTTGAAACTAGACAATATTTATTCTCCTACAAATAAACTTAAGTTGATGGCTCTTTGTAAATCACATTTTTTAGGTCTTGTCCATAATTTATGAAACTAGCTTGATGCTTATGAACATGATATTATGATGCATTATGACATCAATATATGTTCTTCTTTGCCGATGGAATGGTGTTAAGTTTTTATTTAAATGATTGCATTCATGATAATATGAAATTCATATTTGACATTTTATAGGGGATGGCAAAGATGGAGGAGAGCTTAATGAGTGGGATCCTGACCAAGATGATCCACTTAATGAATGAATATATATTATTTAGAGTGTGTGGGGACTTGACAGTTTATTTGCTATTGCCTATTTTGAAGGAGTCCATTTACTTGAGACTTGCATTTTGCCATCTCTATTTTGTGAACATTATTATGCTTGTTTCTTATATTTGTAAGGCCTTAAACTATTTTGATTGGCCTACTTAGACTTGACTATTATGCATATATTGCTTGTAAACTAAGTCTGAGATTTATTTTGGGATTTGGAGATGAGTTTAGACTGAATCTAAAACTCCTAATACTTATTTTGATTTGTTGATCTCAGAACATATTAATGGTAAGAATGATTCACTTATTTGGATTGCAAATGATGATTGAGTTTAATACTTTACCGGTGAAAAACTCTTTGACCGATCCGAGTTGATTGTCTTGGACTGAATGTGGATGATTCCTGTTTATCTGAACATTACACAAACCACCTTATTGGATTGTGATGTATGGTGAACATAGGAGGAGATTATTTGATTTGTTGTTAATATAGTTCAAAATAATATGTTCACATACAATCCTAATAGGTGAAAGCACGGTTATTTGGGTCCATATGGGTCTGAGCCCAATAACTTGCATATAAACTCTAGGGTTCTTTTACGCTGGAGGTAATACTGTTTAGCGTTCCAAACTTGATGTCTTTGGTGTAATACTTCAAGCAACCATTTCTTCTCTCTCAAAACTATAACCTCCAACATCATGTAGGGTGACCAAAGAGAAGTGTTTTCACTTGATTCTTCAAGTATATGATCGGGAGGTATATTTTGTGTTTGAGGTTTGAATCATCTCGACCAACATGATAGTTTATTACACATAAATAAAGATATTTGTCAATATAAAGGGTATGGAGCTATTCTAATTTTCTTTTAATCCATGAACTGGTATACTGGAGCAATTTTCAATGAAAAGAGAGTGAATCAATTTCCCTAATCCTTCTAAAAAATTGCCATGTTGAAGTCGCATTAATCTTACATAAGAAATTACTTCGACAAGATATTACACCGACTAGGAATTTGAATTTGCGACCTTGCATTGAGCCTAGATTTATTTGGGTCGATGATAATCTCTTGGAAAATGGACCCATTTCGGCAGCAAAAGTTTTATCTGCTTGTAGGAACAAACATCACATATAAATAGGTTGCATCAATATTAAGTGAGTTCTATAAATTAAAGACTCAAAATAAAAGATGCATGCAATTTTGGTGATAAAGGCTATGGTGTTCTTGAAACAGAAGCGCATTCCGTTTGTAGCATTCAAAATTCTTTTCCCCACTAGATTAGGTTGGATTGCATAAAATTAAAAAACAGTATCTCGTCCCACCAAAAATAAACAATAGTATTAAAATGGTAGCGCAGGATATCAAGGGGTTGCTTTAATATCGTGTTGCCAACTGAATACTCGGTACATTAGTAGAATTGGAGCTGTCTTCCTAAGCTAATAAAGAATGATATTATTGATAATATCGGTCACTAGGAAAAGCATCCGCCTATCATCTGGAGGCAAAAACAAACTAGAATAGCAGGTAATAATTGTGGACCACAATCAAAAGACAAAAACGTTGACGGACCGGTCCAATCGACAATAAACAGATGGGCAAAAGATCTGGCAGTACGAATTTTAGCCATGGATTTTTATTTTTTATTATATAATACTATTATGAGAGAACATTTTATTTAAGTACAAAATCTAAAGCATGACAAATTACATATCAATCGTCAAATAAGAATTTTTTGTGAAAAATCAAAATAGTTACCTTTTACACGAAGAAATGTTTAGTACGATAAGAAGTTATAAACCTTTAGTATTTGATACAATCCAATGCCAAAAAAATTACACAAGAAGATTGAATCTACCATTGAATTAAGAGTGGATAGTTATACTTCTCAAGTCAATGAAGATAAAACCCTTGATATTGGCGATTTATGCTTTATTTTTTTCTCTTTTTAAAATGTGATGCACTTTAATGGGTATTATTATTGTATACTGCTCAAATGATGGTGTCAGAGACTTGAATGTACAAGACAATGGAGAAGTGATGATCAGATTGACTAGACAATCTTATAGAGAAACAAAAAAGTAGGATTTTGGCGCATCATTTGAAAAATTTATAACTCATTGGGAACAAAAAAAAAGGCTTATCACGGTCCATACATAAAAATTAAAACTTTTAATATGTTTCTTATCTTTTCCTTTTATGAAAAATTAAAATGTAAATTTTACTTTTTTGCATTTATTAGATGTTATTTGGTCCTTTCATATTCTAACAGGTCAAGTTTATAATTACAAAATTTCGTGGGGGTGGAAGTCTACAAAGAGATCAAAATAGGTCAAATATTTTATGGTGGTGTGACCATTATTTGTGGTTCCAGTGCTATGAAGAGCGTCAAGGTACTGTTGTGGAAGCATATAATTTTGAATAATTGTTATAGCAATGTTTTGAGTACGCAACTATCGGGAAAATTAAGACCTTAAATTAAAAAAATTAGCACCTACAGTTAAAGTGTATGTGCTTTATTGTTTGCCTCTCCCATTTAAATAATTTCAGAGGATGCATATTGTTTATGTTTCTTTTTTGGTTATTTTATAGATGTTGTTTGTCTCTTTTTGGCTGCTAGCGGAGCAGACCCAAGGAGAAAAGGAGAAATTTCTTGCAAAGGTTGGATAAAAAAAGTGGGAAGCAATTGTTATACATGGGAACACTATAAAGCTGAAGAACATGAGAAGAAAGACACGGGGAATTTGATTCCCATATTTAGGCTTAGGCTAAGAAGATGTTGCTCAAGGAATGTATATGGCATGTAATTCGAATTTCCTTTAAGAATAGCCCTAATCTTATTGGTAGGAATGTTGAGGAATTGACTTAGAAGAATCTTGTCCAATAGGAGTGGTAACAAACCCTTAGGAAGCTTTGCCTAACCCAACAGCTTTTCAAACTTCTCAATTGTGGGGGTTAACTCACATCAATTAAACACGAAGGTGGAGGTCATGGGATTCCAAAAATGGGCCAATCCCTTCACCATTGCCATACAAGGTTCGACCTTTAGCAAGGTCGGGAGGAAACCTATACGCTTCTCCACATAATTTTGATGTCTCGGATCGAGATTCTCCCATATGGTCTTGAGATTCCCTGGGACCAAGACAACATCCAGTTCGGGCTTACTCATCTAAACCAAAACCTAAAGGGCACCCATGATTAAAACGTATTGTCGTTGAAAATAAAGTGAGTACTTAAAGTACGGAAAGAGGGAATACTAATGATAAAAAAGGGGATGAGTACACTAATGGTGCCATAAGTTGTGTACGGTGCTCACTTTGGTGCCAAAAGTTTCCATCGGATCACTTAAGTGCCAAATTAGAGGAAAAATGCTCACTTTGGTGCCACCGGCGAAAGATTCCGGCCAAAATGATTTTTTTTTTTTAAATCGATAGGCCTTTAAATGACGTCGTTTTCGGTCCTCCTTAAGAAAATGACGTCATTTTCTCATCCTACGTGGATGGCTTCATGGAAACGACGCCGTTTAGCTCACATGGGGATTGAAATTAGGGTTTCCACTGCTCGGCCACCGTCGCTCAGCCACCATTGTAGTTGCTCGACTAGGTGAGCGAGGAGAGACTGAGATTATTGTAGGATAAACGAAGGTGAGGGCGGAGGAGAAGGGGGAAGAAGATGGGTCGAAGGGGCTGCTGGTGCGTTGCTGCTGCTGGTGGGTTGCTGGTGTCGTTGCTGGTGTGCTATCGGTGCTGTTGCTGGTGCCGTGCTGGTGCCATTGCTGGTGTGGGTCTTCGAGGAAGAAGAAGACACGAAGACGAGCTTTCCCTCTCTCTCAATTTGGGGATTAGGGTTTCAAAGTTGGGGGAAAGATGCCAAACGGCATCGTTTTGGTGTTTGGATGCTGACTCAACACTCCGACGAGCCACGTCGGCTTCAAAAATTAATTAAAAAAAAAAGCCACGTCGGATTTCCGGCCAATTTCGTCGGCGTTGGCACTAAAGTGAGCATTTTTCAAATTTTTTGGCACTTAAGTGATCCGACAGAAACTTTTGGCACCAAAGTGAGCGCCGTACACAACTTATGGCACCATTAGTGTACTTATCCTGATAAAAAAGGAACGATGTTTTACCCACCAAACACAAGCAAGCGCAAATCACACATCGCATGAACTGTGAGGTTTTGACGCCTAAGGCAAGAGTGCTAAAGGCTCAAGGTCCTCATCCCAAAGGACAAAAATAATTTACCTACTGCTACTATCGTCGGCCAGTACTATTTTACCGATTGGGATGACCGGGTTTATGTAAGTAATGAATTATCTCGAGTGTGCACTCGCGAATTCCACCTATAAATCCTCTTAAGGCTCTAAATGGGGAGATCGGGGTTTTAGACCACGATTGTGTGTGCGGTGTCATGCTAAAACTTGTAAACATGCGTTTAAGTTTAAACAACTAGCACTTCAATATAACCCAACAGACATACATACATCCTTTCACCACTTGCTAGACAAAGGGTTTACAAGCACGCTTCCCCTTATAAATCTCACTTATAAGACCATTTAACACGAGGTTAGTGACTTACCTCATTTTCCACACGACTTTGACATACGGGCGATCCTACATAATACATGGTTAGCTAACACGACAAACATTTTTAACGGCTTCAAATCCTCTTAATCTAGTAACCATTCTCCAGTGGAGTAGCCAAGCCTATCACGACCTGATCTCACTACCAATCCCCCATCACAAGGAGAGGAAGGGGTAAGGTTGGGTTTAGGGGTACCTGACCATGAGAATTCCCTTACGGCTCGTGTTCCAAAAGACGTCATCACCTTGCCTTTCGAATCAAGCCTCTTGTGAGTTCCCTCCATAATATCGCGAGCTCTCCCTAACTTGTACCCTGCAACGGGGAAGTGCCGCGATCCATAACCATACGGGAGACACACCTCGAGAGAGGAGGTCGAGTGTGGATATTGGATTTAATGGTACCTTTACCATGATAGCCCTCTCTCAGGTACTCTATTCCCTAAGGATGGCATCACTTCATCTATTAGGAGCTTTCTGCAATGGGTATGCTAAACCATGGTGAGTTTCATCAAAACTCATACCCCTCGCAACGGGTTCATTTATATGGTCTAGTTATTTTAAAACAACCTAGAAATAAAATGGGAGTCGCCACTAGCCTCATTTTGGGGGACAGCTAGAAAACCCAATTGAGGGTTGGGAGCATTTCCTTAATTCCTACACAACCAAATATCTAGGTTTAGGGACTTAGGTTATGCCGATATCTTTATTAGCACCCTTTCGGTACCTAATAGTATATCATGTTTAGCTAAGGTGTCCATGCATATCTTCTTACATTTTTGGGCTAATTAGTCGTAAACTAAGCAATCATGCATGGTTGGTCATTTTTGTGTTATTCCATGTTATTCCATTTCTAAGGAAAATGAAAAGCAAGCATCAAATTGAATTGAAAGAGTGAGACAGTACGTAAACAATCGGGGAAAGCATAAATCTACCATGCAACAACTGAAAAGAATAAAAGAAAGAAAGAACCCACAACTCATCGGGTTTTATACAACAAAAGGGACCTGAGACATATGTTGGGAAATGAATATTACATAATAATGGTTGGAATGGACATTGACCTCCACACTCTTCATGTCCTCCCCATCTTCAGAATGCTAATTTAGATCTATCTTAGGAAATCTTTAATTAGATACATACAATAGAAAGAGACAAACGTAGACATCAAAACAATAAAAAAAACTTGACATCATGTTGAGATCAAATGCTCAAAGAAAGAATGCAAAAACTCAGATTTTGGCCTTGAGGTCGGCCTTTGTCTTTCATGTATAGGTCCCTCTAAGACATCTACCCAATCCATTTTTGTGACTTATAGCCATTATCGACTAATTATATTCTCCCTTGCCCAATAACGTTTATAAGTTCCTAATGAAGCGGTCTATATGATCCCACGATTTCCCCTCGATATCATGCATCGATCCTATCATTCATCTAAAAATCACATGCATTGCGAGAATTAAACATGCACGCAGGCCTTTCGGACTTTATTTCTAAAAAACTCAAATAGTAAAGTGATATTGATATTGAATTAATTTGGCCCTAATGGAGTTTATAATGTACTCCTTGACTTTATTGTGAAAAGACAACTATAGCCCTAAACTCATGTTTGAATGTTGACCATATCATCGAAATTGGGCTTGAAATCTTGAATTATCATAATCCCTAAATCAAATTTCTAAAAAATTAAATTGATGAATTTTGAAACCTTCAATCGAGGGTCAAAGTCTTTGGTTTGACTAAAGAGTCAACCCAAAAGTCAACATTTGATTCATTGAAAAAATGGTACCTAAATACAAATAGAGTGGAATGCTCTTAATTTCTTACTCTAATAAATGATTATTTTTTGTCGAGAAACGAACCTGCTGCCATTAAGAATCTCAAGTCTTGAGTGTTAATTCTATTGGACCCGCTGGCGAAAGTTCATCTGTCAACACCAAATATCCAAAATGGAAGAGGAGTTGCCGATCTCATATTTGGCGGGTGAACTGTTTGATTGATTTCTCAAGGTGATTCGAGGAATGATATTTTTCATGAATCATATGATGTTGCAGATCCACTGGTGGTGTCAAGGAGGTGATGTTGAGGTGGTTGGATGATAGTGTAAAGCAATGGGTGATGCTATAGATTGAGATGAAAATAAATTTGGAGGAATTGAATGCTAGCCTAAACCGAGGGAGATCGTGTTCATATGCATTTTTAGGACTTTTCCCCCATAGTTATAGCATATATTGTCTACGTAAAATGGATTTACACAAATGGCCTTATAGTTACACCACTGATTTAAGAAAGAGGTATTTTGATCCTAACATCAATTGTGGTAGGTTGATTATGTAAATTTTCTACAAATTCTTGGTCTCTTTTTCTTCTTTTTTTCTCATTTCTTTTCATGATAATCAAGATTCAAGATGACTTGATTTATACAATGCCTTCCATATATGGTTTCTGGAGGGGGAGAGAAATGTGATTGCAGGGGACCTTGTTCTAAGATTCACACACGATTCTTTCAGCAAGAAAATTGAAGAGAATCTATATGATTGCTTCCACATATGGTTTGAGGGGGGAGGGACCAATGATCGTTGAGGAACTTGTCCTAGAGGTTCTCACATAACTCTTTTAGTAAGAGAGGATAATAAGGATCGCACATGGTAATACCAATTTTGGGATCGTTTATACAGAGGACACCTTGTCTAGTGGTACCCATGTAATTCTTTAAGCTAGAAAGGGTAAGCGTTGCCCAAAAGTACTATCTGGATGAATGAAGTAAAGAAGCCACGAGAGCAGTTTCGAGCCACGTTAAGGGGGACTTGAGTGCAAGGTGGTAGGAGAGAGTTTGATACATGGCTATCAAAGAGATTAAATATATAGTTCTTCTTCGACCAAATAAAAAAATAAAATATATAGTTCTTCGGTTGTGAAATTAACTATCAAATAGATGGTCTAGGGTATTTATAGGGAATTTGTTTTTTTGTTTTTAAGTCATAAACCTATTGCCTTTGTATTAATTTAGTCATAAACTTTTCAATTTGGCCAATGTAATCCTAAACATTTTGACAATTTTTTAATGTAGTCCACCCAGTTAACTTTGGTCAGAACTCACCAACGTAGAGCTAGCCATCTTACATGGTATCACTAATGCTAACATAGATAATTTTTGTAACTTTTAAGTATTTTTTTAATTTAAAATTATTTAATTATTTTCTTTTTTCTTTTATTTTCTTTGTTATAGCTGGCCACTGAGCGAGGACCTACGAGCCCTCACTAGTCTTTGGCAAGGATCACCTCACCCAAACCCTTGTTGGCTACCGGCGAGGCGACCCTCTCCCAAATTTGGTGAGGGCCAGCCTCGACTATGGTCAGTGAGGGTAGCCCTCTCTTTTGGCTGTTGAGGGCGGGCTCACTCGAGTAAGGCTATCCCTTGCCTATGGCCGACGAGGGTGGCCCTTGCTAGATTAGTTGAGGGCAAGTCCTCTCTAGGCATTGCTAGTGACTGGCCATCGCTTGAGACTAAC
This sequence comes from Eucalyptus grandis, assembly GCF_016545825.1. Taxonomy (NCBI): domain Eukaryota; kingdom Viridiplantae; phylum Streptophyta; class Magnoliopsida; order Myrtales; family Myrtaceae; genus Eucalyptus; species Eucalyptus grandis. Next base: position 35,642,986 of record NC_052616.1, read on the forward strand.
TACTAGGAAAAAGGAAAGAAAAAATACAAAAAAAAAAAAAAAAAGAATGAAAATAGGAAAAAGGACAAGGAAAAAATTCAGAAATTTTTTAAAAATTGTTCACACAACACCAATGCACCTCATAGGATAGTTGTTGTTAATTGAACTGCTATGTCAACGTTTTCCGATCAAAATGTCTAATTTGGCAAATTCTCAAAAGGTTTATAACTAAATTCGCATAATTGAAATGTTTATAATTGAATTGGCACCGATACAATAGGTATACGATTTTTTTTATTTATAATTTTCTCGCATTTTTAGTGATATATATGAAAATTTTCGTATTCAACAAAATGGTTTATTAAAATCCATAGATGTTGTATTGCCTCGTGTTAGGAGAAAACAAGTTAGAGGTAAGTGGCCCATATCATAAGGGCATAAGTTGAGGTCGAAGCACAACAATAAGAAAATGTTAGGAGTTGACTAGGTCAAGCTGTCCTTAATGTGTCCCGCTAAGTGTGCACTTAGTCAAAATTCTTTACATTATCTAAAAGAAAGTATGTCACCTCCGCCCCAAATTTAGGGTTGAGACTCTGCCTTCTGCCTGAAGTTTAAACCGTCACTTTATTTATTTAATTTTTTTGTTACCACTTTGCTCTTCTTCAAAATTACCTTTGAAATTAGGACCCAGTTCTTTCTTTAAGATATTTTTATCTGCTTTCAAATGGGTTTATGCTTGGTCATTACACTAAAAATAAATGTCGTATTAGTAACTATTGTTGCCGTGACAATAGCGTGGGCCTAAATAAAAATTGAATTGCACAATTAGTACGTAATATAATTTTTTAAAATCTGAATGCATTTGTAATCTAAATTATTACTCAAAAGGATCACGACAATCCAGTGAAGGCAAATTAGGAAAAAAAAATATTCTCACATAAAACCTTTTACAAAGGCTACCTAACAAACCTGGAAACATCATCTTAAGGTTGTTCACATTCTTCGTGACCATCTCGAAACATCCTTCCACCGACAAGAAAAAGACGGAAGCTTTTCTCCATCTACTTTGAGAAAATTGCATAGGCTCGACTTAAAGTCATCGCCGTTGAAAAAGCTGGAAGCTTTTTTCCCTCCACTTTGGGAAAATTTCATAGGCTTGACTAAAAGTTGTTGCCGTTTTTTTATTGCTAAAGAGAAGAAGAAGCGTCTCTCATGGTGAAGAAAAAGCATTATTCAATGTGCAGCGGGACCAATTGTACATACATTTTTCTAACATTAGTGTTCTCTATCACCAATGCACTCTCTTTAAAAGAAAAATACAAACACTCAAAACGTTTGAACTTGACTTAGATTTATTGACAAGAAATTCCAGATTGAGAATTTCTAATGAGAATTTATGATCTTCCACGGATTAACTTCAATTTTTGTGGTACCCAGCTGAACAAATTCCTTTTCCACCTATGAAATGAGATCAAGGGAATCACAATTCATTCTTAGCCCATAAGATCATCTATTATGGCCGAGGGATTAGGAACATGGCTAAATATCCGATCCGCTCGCACCCTAATTTAAAAAAAAATTGTTAATGAATCTGGTTTACCAATATAGAAGGTGGGACTCATGCCAGATCCATCCTCTGAACAACATGAGATTAGCATATTGAGATTAGACAGTTTTATTATTACCATCGAATTCTTGAAATGATTTATCTTAGGCATTAAGAAGTAGTGATATGTTTATTATGAAGTGAACATAGTGCAAAAACTAAATTGAATTTGAACATTGAAATTAGTAGACTCCATATGAATCTCTTCAACTTTTACTATTCAGATTTAGTTTAATGTATATATTGTTCATGTACTAATTTCTTACCTTTTAGGCCCAAATAACTGGCTCAATATTGAACTTTTGGTTGTGGCATATATCTCCAAATTATAAATCAATGGCACTCTTAATGAGAGTATAAAATTAACCAAATTCCTAAGCCATATTGAAGCGATAGAATTATTGCAGTGGGGAAATGCATGCGCAAGCAGAGATCGTCAGGTGCCGCACGTAAAACGTCTTGTCCAACCCATTTTTCACAAGTATTCTCACTTTCTAAAGTGGTAAATGTCATTCAGAAGTACTCTCCACGTGCCCCCAATTACTCCTCTGTTCTTGTGACATAGAATGGCAATATAATGGGAGAAAAATATCATGGCTCAGCAAGTGACGATCATCATTATTTCTATGACATCAAGTAAAGAATAATGCAATCTTATAAATATATATCGAAAATATGCACTGTGCAAATCATACCAGTGTATATTATCAAATAACATGAATATTCCATGTACTCTAAAAATCAATGCATCATAACATAAACCATATTATAGCAAATGTCAACGTCAACAACTCATTTCAAGGAACCTCTTGGTCATGTTTCGCCTATGCTTCATTTTCTATATAAGAGAAAGAATTGTAAAGACTAAACAGATGAAAGCCATTTCCGATTGCTAATCTCGATCATCCAATGGCTTCTTCATCAAAACCCAAAAGTAATTATGAGGTCTTCTTGAGTTTCAGAGGCACAGACTTACGTAACACCTTCCTTGGTCATCTCTACAAAGCTTTACATCATAATGGAATATACACTTTCATTGATAGCGAGGAACTAAGGAAGGGATACCAAATATTGCCAACGCTCATGAAGGCCATTGAAGAGTCGCTCATTGCAATCATTGTTTTCTCTAAGGACTATGCTTCCTCACGGTGGTGCCTGGAAGAGTTGATGAAGATTATGGAGTGTAAAGAGCAAAAGGACCTCACCGTTCTACCAGTATTTTATAAGGTGGACCCAAGAGAAGTGAGACGGGGCAGCAAGAGTTATGGGAAAGCTCTAGCTAAGCATGAGACCAAGTTTGGGAAGGATTCGGAAAAAGTGAAGCTATGGAAGAAAGCTCTTTTCGATGCCGGTAGCTTGTCCGGATGGCATTTTAATGATGGGTAAGTAGAGTGGAGTCCATCTCTTGTGCAAGAAGCTAATATTTACAAGTATAAAGACCATTTAAAAAAAGAAAAAAAATCTACACACACGATTGTTAGTACACTGTAGATTGCTTCCATTTATGATTCTTGAAAATTCTTAAGTTCTTGCTCAATTACCAAGGGATATCATTTCCACGGAATCAGTCGCCTTGAATCATTTCATTTCCTTGGCTAGGACGATTCTATATCCGTTCCCAAAAAATGAATATTTGTTTTGTATTGATAGATGTTTTGAAGAGTTGATATACGTCAAATATCTAATAGTTAAAAAATTATCGGTCATATAAATTTTGAATAAACTCTTGATAATTTAACAACACTTTCGTGAAATTACTAGCTTTTTGATAGTTAGTAAATTACCACTTTTTTTTCTCTTTTACTGAAGTTTTTTTGTCTTAAGTTTATTTTTTTACTAACAGCTTAAATTTACCAACTCTTATGATAGTTTTGGAAAAAGTACCAAAATAGTCCTAAACCTATTACATTAGTATCAATTTAGTTATAAATCTTTTAATTGGATTAATTTAGGCATAATCCTTTTTCACATTGATACCAATTCAGTTCATCTAACTAATTTAAAGTCGAAAATTGCTAACGTGGAGAGTGGAGGAGAAGCAGTTGTCTCGTTTTCGCGGTCTCTGGTGTAGTGGGATCCGTCACAAGGATCCATGGCTCATATGGGAGTGAAGAAGGGAAGTGAGGAGGGAGCGAACTAGGTCAAGAGAGAGAGAGAAAAAGAAGGAAGAGTGGGATTTGGAATTCAATGATTTGGGCTTTCTCTAATTGTTGCTATCAATGTTAAAAAGTTGCTTGAGAGAGAAAGAGAGCAGTAAAGGGTGATTGATCATGGAGGAGAGAGAATGAGTGAAGTGATGCAATTTCTCTCCCTCTCTAAGGCCATGGGAATGCCGGTATGAAGCACAAAGCAAAAAAAAAAAAAAAAAAAAAACAAAAAACTGAAAATCCGAACTGATCCGAACTGTATTTTTGAATCAGTTTGGATCACATTTGGTTCATTCAGCCATTTACCCTAACGGTTCGGTTCGGTTTGGTTTTCCACAAAAAGGGAATCAAACTAGACCATTGACACCTCTATAGTAATCATAAAATTGACAACTTGCTTCTTCCAATCATCAAAAATTGATACTAGGAGGTCATCAGCTGAAACGCTCACTGACTCATTTGAATAAAATCAAATGTTAAAACTAGATCAACCAATGGACAAAATGTTAAGTAGTTTTGATGCACTTATCCCATTTCTTTGCAAGGAAAAAGAAAGTTCGCAACACCTGAGGCAGGATTATTAGTGTGTACAAGCCATGGTGGGCAATGACATCGTGCTTCAAGGAATTTAAGAGTTTTTGAATAGAAATCTCAACCACCGTTAAAAAGTTATAAATTGCTCTTTTTGAGTAAGCGTACATATAAATCACATATATACATCAAAAAGAAAAATAAGTACACCGTCATGTATAAATCGGAAGAACATGAATTATTTGGATGACTAAATTTTGAAGCCTTAACTTGTTTCCATTGGTGTGGAGCTCTTGGAGTTCTAATTCAACTTGGTGGGAATACATGTTGTTTTGGTTGTGATCATAAGAAAATGTGATGCATTGCTTTATCATTGTTGGCTTGTAATTGCTCGTTATTTGCTTATTCGAATTGAATGATCCTACAACTTTTTTTTTCTATCTTTATCAGAGATGAGTCAGAGCTTATAGAAAGAATTGTGAAGGAGATCTCCACTCTTCTAGACCGAACACCTTTGCATGTTGCTAAGCATCCCGTTGGAATTAATTCCCGAGTGGTTAAGCTGAAATCCATGTTAAACCTTGAGTCTAATGATGGTGCTCTTATAATGGGATTATGGGGAAAGGGAGGCATAGGAAAGACAAGTTTGGCTAAAGCTATTTATAATGATACTTTCAGACAATTTGAAGGTTCAGCTTTTTTGGCAAATGTTAGAGAAACTTCAAAAGGTTGCAAGGATTTAGTTGCTTTGCAAGAAAAATTACTATTGGAGATATTATTATTGAAAAAAGGATTAGGAGTGTCCAATGTCGATGCAGGTACTAATCTAGTACGGGATAGACTTTGTTGCAAAAGAGTTCTCCTTATCCTTGATGATGTGGACGACTTGCGTCAATTAAATGCTTTAGCAGGAGAAGGCAAGTGGTTTGGTAATGGAAGTAGGATCGTCATTACTACAAGAGATAAACATTTGCTAACTTGTCACGGGATAGATCAAGATCATATGTATGAAGTTAAAGCATTGGAGGACAGTGAAGCTCATGAGCTGCTTAGTAAGCATGCTTTTCAGACTCATCAGAAACTAAAAATCAGGACAGATCTAGTAGATAGTGTTTTGAATTATGCCGAAGGCCTTCCTTTAGCAATTGAGGTACTAGGTTCCTTCTTATGTGGTAGAAGAGAACATGAATGGAAAAGTACACTAAAGAAGTTTTCTAGGACTCCTCACAAATCCATTAATAATGTGCTCAAAATAAGTTATGATGGACTAGAGGATAATGAGAAAGAGATTTTTCTTCACATTGCTTGCTTCTTTAAGGGGCGGGATAGTGAGTACATAAAGAAAGTTATTGATAGTTGCAATTTCGAGATAACTATAGGATTAGAAATTCTCATTGAGAGGTCCTTGATAAGTATTGAGCACGGAATCATAGAAATGCATGACTTGATTCAATTGATGGGTATGGATATTGTGAACCAAGAATGTCGCGATGATCCCCGCAGACGCAGCAGGCTTTGGCTGTATGATGATGTTCTCGATGTTCTGGCCCACGACATGGTAATATTTGCAAATATAGTTAAAATTTTGCTCCTTATCTTTGACTTATTAATAAATATGCATTACTTAAATAGTCTTGCATATACAGGGAGATTGTGTTGTAAAAGCCATAGTGTTGGAGCCACCGGAGCAAAAAGAGATATATATCGGGCCTAATGCTTTTACAAAAGCAAGCAGGTTGAGATTGCTCATCATGCACAATCTGCATAATTCTTTCCAAGGTCCTATATGTCTTCCTAATGAGCTAAGATGGTTCGAATGGGCTGGTTGTGCTTCCTGGTTTCCTCAATTTTCCTCTGGTCCAAAGAAATTAGTGGGAATTTATACGAGTAAATGCAAGATTACAAGAGTGCCAAAACAATTTAAGGTGAGCAATTATCTACATAGACCTTTTTATTATATACTTCATTAGTATATGTACATGTTTATTATATGTCCTAGTACACAAAAGAAAGTGGTGTTCCTGCATTATGGAAAGCACTTCTCTCTTTTCTTTCAAAATGACCCTAACTACTTACTTAAGAAATATTCTTTCATGCAACAAATTTGGCATTTGAAAAATTAAGCATAAACAAAATAAATACACAAAACTAGGAAATATTATAAATGTTTGTGGGAAAGAAAGATATTTCAATATTTGATTTTTTTAATGAAGGTCATTAAGTCCTAAGAGAATGATACGTGGAAAGGAAAAGATATTTAGAGATTTAATTTTTTTTTTTAGGCCGTTGCATCATAAGAAAATTGAAATTTTAGTATTTAAATACGTTGTAAAATAATGTAGAAGCTATCTGACCTTGAAACTAAATCAACATGAAATCATCAATGAAATCAATGAGGAACAATAAAGATCATAAGAGATTTTACTTGGTTTGGTCTAGTATCAATACCCACTCCACCAGGATATCTAACAGTAAATAATCTAATAATCAATTGGAGAATTACAGAGTTACAATCGTTAATACATCAACCCACTCCTGTGCATGGCTAAACAAGAGTTTCCTGCTTGTGTCTTTTTTATTTTTGTGGTTGCGGATGAAGGGAGACAAAAAATAAACAAAAGTTTCACCTTGACAACATTCAAAGGAGTTCAACCATTGGCCTCGATCAAACCTTGGATAAATATGAAGAAATCATTAGGATTAACAAAACAATTTAGAGAGGGCTAACTAGATTAATTGAAAACTTAAAACAAATTATCTTGCGGAAGATAACGTCATGTACTTTAATAGGAGCAAAAACAGGTTTGGAAGTATCAACCAAGCTGGTGTTGCTGTTAAGCAATTACAGGCAATAATGAACACATAGAAATAGCACACAACAATAAATAGTGATTTAACTTTATCCCATAGCCTATATTCACTTTTTCAAGTAACAACCTCAACATTGGCTGCAATTCACTAGTAATTTTAAGAGAAATTACAATCAAAACGAATTGCTCTATTATCAAATGTATCACATTATTAGAATGAAAATAATGCCATCATTCTTGTATATGTCCTCTTGTCATTGAATACAAAGTAGCAAGCAGAGAGTATTATAGATGGATAGCAACATAGTCTGACCAGAACAAAGAGATGATATAATAGAACAAGCTTTCTCAATTTTACATCCAAACCTTTTTAGCTACTTTGATCCTATTTATTAGACATCTTCAATCCATCCCTTGGAGATGCTTTTGAAGACATAAGAGCCGTTGGGACTTGGTTGGAGTTGTCACAGAGGTGTGGATTGCCCATACAATCATTTCCTCTAAATGATACCAAAGCTTCCCAAAATGGAGTCTGTAGGTGCTATTACATTATTGAACCTCTAACTATTTGACCAAAATAGTCAGTGGTGCTCTGACTCATTTCCTATTCTCCAGATGGGAGTTCTCAGACTATTGACGGCTATATTCTACTCATAAAACAACCATAAAAAAATGCATTTGTCGAGCAGCACCTTTCAAGACTTGACAACACAATACATTGTTTTATATCACCTTATCATAGCACAAGCACTTATCACCACTTTACTGATGTTGCCCATGATCAAACTGTGTGGAATGACTTGGAATCAATTATCCAATGATCCTCCTCAGTATGTCATCTTCCAAAGACTTTACATTGATGACACATCGATTATCGTATCTTAAAGTCCTCATGAACACATTGTCATATTTGACTTGTTTTCCTATCATGATCCTCATCCTTGCAATCAATCTTCATTGAACTCACAAAGACCAACACTATTGTCACAATTTTTTTTTAAATCATCACTGCATCATTAAGACAAATATTTGCACTTATCATAAGGATAGTAGACCAAGGATAGTTTTGGAATCTTCAAAATACCATAAGGATGTTTTCACAACATAAACCACTATCAATTGACTGAATCTTGGATTCATATATCCAAAAAAATTATAATCCAAGATTATCATCCGAAGAAGGAAACACCAAATCAAAGGCCAACTAGGACTTTCTTTTTACACCTCATCCAATCTGAGTCAATCTATATCCTTTAATAGGGTTGGTTTTAGTATATAAGCTCAAACATGAGAGATAATTTAATAACTCTCTACCTTGGCTCAATGTTTGTAGCCATTATCCACCACAGTAGCTCTCCCAATGCTCTAATGAGCTCTTATTCACTACAAAGGCTAATTGAGCTCAGGCTTTGCAATCGTGTCAAAAGGGTTCTTCGTTGTTGCGATCTTCTTCACAACAACCTTGCCCTTGAACGCAACAACTCGAATTAAATGGCACTTGATTTCCATATGCTTTGTTCCTCATGATAAATTGGATCATAGGCCAAATATTTTGCACTTTGGTTGTCACGATGTATTGCAATGTTTTGCTACTTCAATCCTAAGTTCAAGAGCATACCCTTTAGTCATGTAGTCTCATTCACTATAAAATTCAATGTCATGTACTTTACCCCAATCAAAGACAAGCAGTGTGGTTTTGCAAGAATGCCTTCCAACTTATTGCACTACCCGCTAGTCTAAGCAAGACCTACACTCATTTAAGTCACTAGCATGGTTTGAATTTACATAACTTGTGGTCTCTCTACCATTGCCATCCTTCAATACAATATACCAATTTTTGTTGTCCCCATCAAGTCTATGAGGATTTATTTCATAGCTTCTTATTGTTTCTTACGAGAATGCTTTATGTAATGACTAACAATGCTTACAACTTATGAAATGTCAAGCCTCACGCATACATAATACTACCCCACTACACTAGAATAAAAAACATGAAACATATGTTCCTCCTCCTTAGTCTGCAATGAGTTTAAAGTGCTTGGCTATAGGTATACTCATAGATATCATTGATTGCATGCCATAATCTTCTCACTATATTTCTTTTGATATAGGCACAAAATTACTACAGCTCTATCATGTAATATCTTCATACCTAGTATCTTCTTTGCATTACCTAAAGTTTTTCATCTCAAACTCAATACTCAACTAGCACTTCACCACATGAATCTCAAACATATTATTAGCTATGATCAACATGTTATCAATATATGATAACAAATCAATCAAATACACATCATTTCTTAGAGTTGGCACAACTAACCAATTGAATTTTTTAGTAGTCCAACTAGTCATGGAAGCATCGAAATGTTTATAAAATTACCTCGGAGACTGTCTCAACCCATGCAAAAATTTCTTTAATAAGCAAACAAGATCTTCCTCATTGAAATAGAATATCCCTCCGGTTGCCTTATGTAAATCGATTCCTCCCCTACACCATGAAGAAACACTACTATCATGTTTGGCTGCACTAGCTCAAGATCTTGTGTAGCAACTAAGGCAAGTAATACTTAAAAGAAGTATGTCTTACCAAATGAGAATGCCTTACTATGATAAATGTCATTCCATTGAGTATATTACTTCACAACAAGTCTCACCTTATACCTATGTCATTCCAGCTATGGATTTTCCTTCTTGATTCTTGAAATCTTGTCTTATACCTAACTACCTAACAATGGGAATGCCCTCCTTTTGTTTTTTTGCATCTAAACCCATTTGCATCTAACTATCTTCCTTTTAGATACCTTTGAATGTGCATGATCCAAATCCTATGTCTATTTCTAATGGAGTGACTCCATCTCTTTATTCATACCCGCTAGCCACTATGTTGACTCAGCACTAGCCATCACCTCAAAATAAAAATGAATGTGCAACTATCTCCATCTCATTACCAATAGTCAATGCATGAGCAATATTTACATGACCACAAATACCAGTAGTTTAATTTGTCTTCTCCATTTGCTCATGGCTATATTTTGTTGCAAATTTACTAGTTTTCTAGTATCATCAACTTTAGGAATTATAATCTCAACCTTTATTACTTGTTATTTGTTCAGAGTCTCCACTTAAAGATTCATTTCACAATTGACACCATGATTTGTTTTTCGACCAGTTGTGTCTTAGGACTTCATTGTTGAAGTATAGCAATCATATCTAATGTCATGTCTTTGCTAACTAGAAAACTTGGTGAGTAGGCACCATTGCACCATAGCTGGTAACCTTTCAGCCCATGTGCATAATCTAGAATTATGCACTTCTTCGACCTCAGTTCAAGCTTACCATCATTTGCTTGAGTTGTAAGACATCTGTATATCTATAGTCCAGAGTAGTCAATAGGATTCCCATGACCATACTTCTTCATGAGCCTTCCACTTAATAACAGATGATGGAGATTGATCAATCAAGTAATAGCATATGTTCACAACTTTAGCCTAAAATTCCTTGCTTAGTCTTGCATGCAAAAGAATGCACTAAGCTCACTCAATCAAAGTCTTATTCTTTCATTCTGCGACACCATTCTACTATGATGTCGAGGGCACTATGTTGTGTCCCACAACCCCTTCTCCCTTGTAAAAATTGGTAAATTCTTTACTACAAAACTCCATGTCATTATTGATATTAAGGCACTTAATTTGGTCACTAAATGCTTCTCAAAGTGCCTTACACTTCTTAACATAATTAAACACCTCAGATTTGTGCTTTAGGAAGCATATCCATACATTTTTCAAAAAATTTGTCAATGAATATCAATATATATCAAACACCTCATTTCAAAGAAACCGGTGCACTATGTTGGGTCCCACAACCCTTCTCCTTTGTAGAAGTTGGTAAAATTTTTACTATAGAACTCCATGTTGTTATTGATCATAAGACACCTAATTTGGTCACTAAATGCTTCTCAATAAGTGCCTTAAACTTTTGACTTGATTGAACACCTCAGATTTGTGCTGTAAGAAGCATATCCATACCTTTTTCAAAAATTCATTGATGAATATCAATATATATCAAGCACCTCTTTTCAAAGAAACTAGAGATATGCTATAGACTTTTCTAAATAAATGTAACCAATCGGTTGCTTGGTCAAATGCATAGCTGTAGTGAATTTAAATTGGCTTTGTTTCCTAAAGATGCATTGCTCACACAAATCTAGCTTCCCTATTTTTTTTTATCCTTGAGCAACCCACTCTCATTCAGTATTTTCATACTTGTCTCATTCTTATGTCCCAATGGCACATGCCTTAACTTAGTCAAGTTTGAGTTTGACTCGCCTAGTGAAATTATAGGAGTTTTAGTCATGGTCTCTCCTAGTAAATGATGCAAAGAATTCATTTTTCTTCCCTTTCATTATGTCACAGCAAGTCAAGAGATTTTTGGCATTCCTCCTTCAACGATGTACTTACACCTAATGTTATCGAGTGTTTCAAGAGAAATACAGTTATTCTTGAGCTCCGTTATATGACTCATGTCTTTTAGTATAAGCAATACTCCATCATGCATCCATATCTGAATTCTCCCTATTTAGACAATCTTTTGAGGCTGCATTCCCACTGAACTCTATCATCATGTAAGTAGTAAACCAGTTCCTATGAAAAATCATATGATAAGAATGCGCCAAATTCTAGCACTATGCATCTCTTGACGAGTCACAATCAAGACAGCCTTTGCATCATTGGTGCTTTCTTTGGCAATGTTCGCCACATTACATTATTTGTGGTATTTTGCCTACTAATTATGTTTCTCGGCCTCGGTTAATCTCTCCTCATGTGCCTCTCCTCGAGATATTCAAAGCATATCACGCAACCCTTAGACTTTCCATGGTGAGGCTTCCATCTATTTTTACCTCTTCTCCTAAACTCCAATGTTAATCTCTACCTCAAATCACAAGTCCTCATACCCCTTCTTGTGCTAGATCCTCATTTTGCAACTTTCTCTACCACTCCTTGGAGAACAAGGCAAATTGTACCTCTTCTGAGGTAATTGCAATGTGTCCTATAATAGTGAATTAGTAAAGTATATCCATGACTCTAATAAAGAAGCCAATTATTTCCTACCTTATTTTTCATCATCTAGGGTCTCTTCGACATTTTTCAAGCCCATCATGAATTTTTCAAACACATCTAAATGAGATTTGACGGATGTATCTTTAGTATAACAAACTTCAAACATCATCTTCAACATGCATAAGTGATATTCAAACCCTTCTTTACACATCATGATTGAAGTTTTGCCCACAACGTTGGAGCATCCTTCTCTTTGGCCACCATTCTTAATACCTCATTTGATAAATTCAATAGGATTATACTCATCCCTCTCTCAATTAACTCATCTTTATTGGCATATTTCATCGTTTCTGCCAACTTAACCTTGCCATTCAACACCCTAGCCAAATCTTGAGTTGTTAATAGTGCATGCATCATAAAGCTCCACAACCCAAAATTGTTCCTCCCATTAAACTTCTCAAAATTTCTACTTTCACTTTACACATAATTGCAACAACATAATTTCTAGACAACAATCAAACAAGCAAAAATCTCAAATTAAATCCAAAAGAGAACTTTGAGAGAGAGAGAGAGAGAGAGAGAGAGAGAGATTTATGTGGTTTGGTCTCAATAACGGTACCTAATCCATGGAGAGAGTCAACACAAAAACATCCGCTAATTGGAGAATTTCAAAGTTACAATTGCTTACACGCTCGAGTGCTTTCCAATCCTAGATACACCAAAACCTACAATGCACACAAAGAAACAAATCAGTTTGGATGTAAAACTATGCTACATATATATCACCATGTGTTCCTCGCTCTTGAGCTTGGCTAAAGAAGAGCTTCCCCCTTGTTCCTCTTTTGTGTGATTGCAACTGAAGGAAGACAGAAAATAAAACCCACACTTTATGTTCTACCTAGGACTTTCTTCAAAGTATTCCTCTTTGTTTCCTCATGTGCGGCCTTTTCAAGGAAAGTCAACCAGGCGACAATCAGAGGAGTTCAACTCTTGGTCTTATTCCTTGGATAGATATGAAAAAACCCTTGTTGGTTGTTCGAGTGTTGGATTCATAAATTTCAACACAGAAAAAGAAATTATATTCCAAGATTGTCATTTGAAGAGTGCAAGACCATGTCAAAAACCAACTTGGACTTTTCATTTACACCTCATCTAATATGAAGGTCCACATCTAATCCTCAAGATATAATTATAACATTTGTTCAATATACTAACTCAAACTCAAGATATAATTATAAAGTATGGGAGATAAAATAAAATAACCAATTTGACATATCCGTCCATGAGTATAATATTTGTTAAATAAGTAATTGAGTATAACTGAAGGGAAGAATAAAAAAATTAATTGAAATCCCTTAAAAGCAGCTTTATGTACTATATAATAATATAGATGAAGTTCAAACACTTTTTTAATCCAATGTCTCTAACAATCGACATAGTTATATTTCAAAATCAAATCAAATCTACCTAGTGAAGAATGCAAATGTGCTAGTGTAAGCTACGTAACCCCATTCTAATTGTGTCAATTGTTTACACATAACCTTTTTTGTTTTACTAGAAAATTTGTATAATGAGCAAATATAAAGGAAACAAAAATATAGAAAACGAATCCATTGATATTGTACATAAAAATGAAAACACCCAAGTAGTAGGGAGCTGA